>NW_027611698.1:1200000-1664000 GCF_964261635.1 Lissotriton helveticus | reverse complement strand
CTGTGTGACTCAGTGTGTTTCGGGCAGGACACTTCACAAATCAGAAAAAAAAGATACTGTGAAGAACACTGAGAATGTAAATGTCCATGCACTGACCCGACTTCGGACTTGATAATACCCACTATTCACAGCCCTAGATGACACTCAGAGCAGCTGCTGTGATAACACGTGCTGCAGAGGTATTGTATCATACTGACACCCAATACTGACACCCATGAACAGCTTTGCCAATCTACCTCTGTCCTGATCTGAAGCCTCCTACAGTGCTGTACCATTCTGAAACCCACGTGCAGCTCTACCGATCTACCTCAGCCCTAACCTGAAGCTTTCTGCGTTGCTGTACCATACTGACACCCATGTACAGCTCTGCTGAGCTACCTCTGTCCTGACCTGACTGACACCCATGAACAGCTTTGCCAATCTACCTCTGTCCTGATCTGAAGCCTCCTGCAGTGCTGTACCGTACTGACACTCACGCACAGCTCTACCGATCTACCTTTAGCCTGTACTGACACCCATTTCAACTCTAACAATCTGCCTCTGTCATAACCTGAAACTTCCTGCAGTTCTGTACCGTACTAAAACCGAAGTACAGCTCTGCCAATCTACCTCTGTCCTAACCTAAAACCTCCAGCAGTGTTGTACTGACACCCATGTACAGCTCTGCCAATGTAAGCTGCGTCCTGACCTGACTGACACCCATGTACAGCTTCGACATCTACCTCTGCACTAACCTGAAGCCCCCCTGCGGTTTTGTACTGTACTGACACTCATGCACAGCTCTGCCAGTCTACCCTTATCCTGAAGCCTAATGAATTTCTGTACTGAACTGACACCCGTGTACAGTCTGCCTCTATACTCCAAGCCCAACTCAATGTTCACCCCTTCGGTACAAACATACCGCCAGTGCCCCTAATTTAGGTCAGACTAAACCAGGGGCAGCAGGCTCTCTGACTCCGGAAGGATGATCAGACAGAGCAGCCCTGCAGATCGATGCTTTTTATTATGTGAAATTATTGTTTCACTGCATCATGTCATGTTAGTAAAGGTCACGGTGGTGCTACGGCCAGGCAAGTAGAATACCTGGCGCAGTGCTCTTCGTAGAAGGTCCAAGGGGATGGGCTGTAATAATGCTGACGGCTCAGTGCTTACCTCTCTGCGTAGGTGCAGCTGTGTGACAGTGTCTCACCTTCCGGCTGGCCTACTGGTACCCAATTTCTTTTTTCTTTGAAAACTACTGTTCCTACTACTTTCTGCCTTTTTTTTTAATAAACGGGAGGTAAGCGGCTACATAGAAGTTAACAAACAGCTCTGAGCTCCTGCTGCTGAGTGTCACTTTTCTCTTAACATGGTTGCTACCTCCTACATTTTTTTGTTTGCTGTCACACTTGCACCAGACAGTTCCACCATTGCCTACGACGTAACGTTACATTTGTTCTTGTGTTTGAGTATCTGCCATTCATTGCACTATTATAGGCTCTAGTCTACTTGTCACTAACTTTGCACGCTTTTATAACTTGCACACGTCGCATCATCATGCCACTCTCCTGTAATGCAGCGTTTGTGCTATCTCGTTTGCTCACGATTGTCACTTATCATAATGCCTCATGTAACACGTTTGCTTAAGCTTTAATTTAATTTGCCTCATAATTAGTTTCTCCTCAGTATTACAGAGTTGTTGTCTCTGTTGTTGAAGCGCTCTCTGACACCCGGGGTAAGTTCTCCGTGTGACGCAGCGCTGCAAAGTGCTTAACATAAAAAAATAAATAAAACAGTGACAGTCAGTGACTGACCCACTTACTAAGTGACTTGCTCAGCTGCTGCCGAGCCCACCCAGCCACGATGTGGTTCAACACTGGCCACTCTGTGGAGTCTGCCTGCCAGCTGTGCCTACTGCTTCATCTCGACGGACACTGTCACTCCTCGGCCGCCGCCGGGCCGCGTCCCCCGTCACCCCCGAGCCCGGGCCACGCTCCGCAGTACTCCGACCTCGAGCCCGGCTGATGCGCTTCATCAAATATGAATTTGTGTCGTGTGGTGGTCAGAACTTACTGGAAACCTCAACTGGGCAGCACTTTGGTGGGTAAATAAAGTATTTCTTTTTCATCCCAAAAATTATTTCGAAGCACTTTTTTGTACCTTTTTTCATCTGAGGCTGAGCCATAGGAGCAGCATCAGCACACAGAGTTGTCACTAAAAGTGGCAATTTCAACGACAAAACAGGAATTCCTGTGTAATGCTCATCTGTGATCCAGGCACAGGATTTCAGAAATATGCATACACCGATATCCGTCACCCCGAGCCCGGGCCACGCTCCACAGTCCTCCGACCTCGGGCCTGGGCGCAGCTTGGCCAGAGCAGCAGTGAGTCTGTCGCTGCCACCGGGGACTCGGAGCTCTGCTGCCAGAGGTGGGCCAGGGGCAAGGTGCGAGCTGCAGTGTCAAAGCGCTGCGGGCGCCGTGCACGGCCATGATGGCGCGCAGAGAGACATGAGCGTCTCGTGCCTCGTCCCCTTTCCCAAGTATTAATAGCGGATTGACTCCGTTTGGTTGTGACAGTGGTAGTTGCAAATGAGGTAGGTGAAAGCCCGATTATCTTTTTTTGTAGTGTGCAGTTTTAAAGTGAATTTACTTGCACTGCTTACCAACTACAAATATCAATAGCGAAGGACTGGGGAAAAACAAGGATTTTGATTGCTTTCCTAAAAACAAGTCAGGTCCCGGGCCGCGCTGTGATTGGCTGACGTCACGGGGGTGTCCTGGCCGGCAGCCAATCACAGCGCGGCCCGGGAATGACGTCACGGGGGTGTCCCGGGCCGGCAGCCAATCGCAGCGCGGCCCGGGACAAAGGGGCGGGGCTTAAAAAAAGCACCAGAAACGCCCCCGAATCGCGTTTTCGTGAGAAAGCGCGATTGACAGCCTCTGTCTCCCAATGGCTAGTCTCCATTTATGGAGCTAGCCAATTGGAAACAGAGGCTGTCCTAACCTCACTATTGAAAACAATAGATTTCGATCTGGGAGGGGCTTCGCCCCTCGCCAGGTTTCGAAACCTAAAAAGGGATATGTTACATATTTCACTGCACTACGTGGCAGGCAAAATGCAGTGCCTGCCACATGGTGCAGTGATACGTAAGGGGGCATCATAGATGCTCCCCAGGTCCCATGTCTGGGGGAAAGGGGCCTGCTACGGCCCCCAATGTCCCTTTCCACCAGCTTTTCCATGGCGGGTGAACTGCCATGGCTAGGCTGGCTGGAAAGGGACATCATAATCCCTAGTGCGGTGCCTGATAGGCACCACCAGCATTGTAGGAACCACAAGCCACTCCGCTGCACTGGCGGGCTCAAGGAGCCAGTCGGGTGTGTGGTGGTTGGTCTTTCCGACTGCCAGGGAACCACCCGCCAATGTAATATGGCGGGCGGTGATGCAGTCACTGATGGCGGTGGAACAGCTACTGACGTGGCGACGTGGCATTCTCACCGTCATTATAATCACTCCCTAAGTTTGGTGTGCATGCAAATCCTACATTGCCAACACCTGGTAAGTTGCACTACTACTGCTGAAAAAGGCCAATGGAGGTACCAATGGGTGAAGTCAGGCTAGCCTCAAGGGTCTTGTGACCTCAGTGACAGAGTCACGGTCGATCTAGGGTGTGCTTCTTCGTATGCCTGCTCGCAAGACTGGAGGTGAACTGCACTTTGGATTGTGGTAGAGATGCCTTCAAGGTTAACTCAACCTTGCCACCGTTAGGGTCCACCTGCGGGTGCTTACACACCAGGGCTTCTAAGGTCTATCGGGCTTTCTAAGGTGTAGCATCGAAATGAGCTTTGTCAGAAGTGTGGTCTGGTGGACTGGTCATGAAGGCTGAACTTGGTTCTCCAGTTCCAAATTCAGCAGCTCTGGCCAGAGTGCCACATCCTCTCCCACACTGAACACCATACTGCCCCACTGAGAGAAACTCGCACTGCCTTCAGCTACAAATCAAGTGTGCTGCGACTGAATACAAATTATGCACTAGACAACAGCAAAATGCTGCCTGAAAAAAATGAATAACACCCTGGAAAAAGCAAACACTCATAGGGAATACGAACATAAGCAAAGCTTGTGAACTGTAATCAGTAACAACATTGTTACTGTAACTGTTTAAAACTCATTATTCAGAAATCAGTGAGTAATTTTGCCTGAAAAGTTCAGGACATGGCTACAGGACCAGGAAGGGACCCGTTTCAATATCCATTGCTTATATCCTTTCAAAATGTAAGCAGTTTGGTTTAAAAAATACCACATCCAGAACACAGAGCCACATTTTATAAGCTTAAATAATTAAAACAGTTGAACACAATCACATCAAACGTTTCCACTCCACCCATCAACCAGGTATTGCACTGCCTTTAGGAATGGTGCACTTCCCCACCCTGGGAAAACAATATTGTTTAAAGAAAGAAGATAAAAAGAAAGTAGCGCTTTCACTGGCAAACTCTGTAAAGTGGCGCTAATGTGTGTGGCTGTAAATAACAATCTGGCCTGTCTGCTGCCCACTCTGTGTTGCTTTATTTAGGTATTTAATTATTTTTCTCTCCGTCCTGAGGTTTTTCTTTTGAATAGAAAACGGTCAGAAATGAGGACATTTCCAGCCAAAGTGTTCCACCTTTTTTGGATCCATTTCACAGGGGAACAAATAAAGAAAAGGCAAGAGAGAGTACATAAGAGCTGTCTCTTGAAATCAGCACGTATGGAGGAGAGAGACAGAAAGAGATGGAGGAATAACGAGAGAGGGGAGGAGGGCAGCTGCCAGAGGCAGATCAGGAGAAGTGGACACTGTCCTTGCCTTCTCTGGGAACGAAAGGAAAGGGACAGAGTTTTTTAGTTCTCGCGAAAGCACTGTCTCCAGCGAGATCTATTGTTGTCCACTTGCCTCTCAAGGGAGACAAGAGATGGGTATGCACAGGCCGGACTGGAAATGTGAACGCGGCGCACATCTCCTGTCCCCCTTGGGAGGCAAGTCAGCATGCAGTTTCACTTTCACTTTTGTGAAAACTCGCATCATCGTAGGAGCGGCCCTTGCGGGCTCACTCAGTAAATAAACATTGCCACAGTGCCTTCATCGGCTCAAATGAAGATTCCTCCAAACTCACCCGGTGTGGCGGCTGGCTGTGGCGCGGTACTGGAGCACTCCAGCTTCTCCAAATTTCTGTCAGCACGATGCGGGGCTGCCTCCTTAGGCATGAGAGCCTCGCACTGCTATCTGCCCCTCTCCCGGGACTTCTGCTCTCGCACTTCACTTCCTCTGGGCTCCCTCTTTATCACGGGAGCCCTGGAAGGGGACAGGCGCTGCCTACACCGGCCGCACGCGCGAGCTGCAGGACACGCGAAAGTAACATGTACCACGCATGCGTGGGCAGCCCTTGCCCTCCCTAGATGTGTTTGCCGTTCTCTGCCTCCCGAGCTTGAGGCAGGGCTGCATAGTGTCCTGCTTCGCATCGCTGGGACTGCGGCTGGATTCTTTGGTTAATGCTCGTTCTACCTTTCAGTCAGAACTGTAACAGCGCGTGAATAGCCTTATGAGGCCGCATCTGTCCTAACTGACTGACCCAGTCCTACTCCGTGTAATGATTCTTGTTTTAACAGTGGGCATCTCAGGAAGCCACGAGAAAGGTGTTTTATCAGTGGCTGTGTTGGTTCAGGCTTGAGAAGATGGTGGGAATGGCAACATGTAGCCTGATGCTTAGCGTTACAGTACCTCTCCAGTCTGATGACATTTCAGCCATTTTGAGGTAATATGGGTGAGCTTTTTTCCTACCCGACATAGGCTGGGAAAGGAGATGGGTATTCAGTGACAGATGCTTTGCACCCCTCCTCTCTGCAGGGAATTCACAGGTCTGACTTGTGTGGTGAGCACAACCTTTGTTTTTACCTGTAGGATCAGAATGCTCTGAGTAAAGCAAAGTCTCTTCCTTAGGGCGTTGCATGAGCTCTGGATTTAGGAAGGGCAATGCACATTGTGCCTTTTCTCGGCCAACAGCAGATGAATGACCAAGTTTGGAAGTGTGTCACACAAACCTAAGCACCATTCTGAAATCCCTTCACTAGTCTGAATGTAGCTATTCACCAAGTCCTGCTCTTTCTGCCGAAGAGCCCTGCCATTCTTCATTTTATTCAGCAGGCTTGATCTGTCCAGTCTGTTCATGGTTCGATGCCTGGTGCTGTGGCTCCAGTCTCCGCTCAGCTGGAATCTTTCATAGGTGGCACAGGAAGTGTGCCGTCCTTGTTTTCTGTTCACTGCTGTTGAGAGGGCGATCTTTTGCCCTGTGCGATCATGCTATCTCCGGATAATAAGAATTCTAAGGTTTGTGCAGAAGCAAGAGATGGAGTGTCATAGCGCCCTGAGTTTCACAGCCTGGACCCAGAGCACAAGAAACCATGGGGCTGCTGCAGGAGCCTTGCTGTCACTGGAGGGGGCGTGGCCAGGCACATTCATTTGCATACCCAGAAGCCTCTGCGCCAAACACCCGATTCATCACTACAGGTGACACAGGCGTTTGTTTAATAGGAGAAGGAGTATTTGTAGCTGTGCACTCACAGGCATTCATGAGAGTGACTGACACGTCACCGCTGTAAAGTCACCCTACTAGTAGTACGTGATATTTTTTATTGTAATTGCGCGAACAGATCATCAAGTAGAATATTTATACAGTTTCTTCCACGGATCACGCGCACTTCGAGGGGCCGTGAGAAGCAGAGGTCATTTCAAATTTTTGAAGGGTTTCTGTACACGAAACTCCGTGATTGGTTGAAATGAGAGATACTGAGGCGGTCGGGCCTCCTGGGCTGCTGAGGAGAGGAGAGGAGGCTCCCGCGGGCGCCAATGGAAGACGTCACAGGGTCACGTGACGCAGTACGAGGCGCCTGCGCGAAGTACTGACGCGCGCCTGCAGGAAGGAGCGGGGGGTGCAACGCTCCCTCCTGTCGCTAGAGGTCGGGAGGCTCCAGAGGGAGAGTCAGCGCGTCAGCAGCACTCTGCATACCCACAATCCTGTGGGCTCTTTGTGGCATTAAAAACGATGAAGAGCAGACATTTAAGAACGAAGGGCCGGAGTATCAGCCCGCTAGTAGGAAGACACGAACCGTAGTTAGGCACACTACTTTTCTAAGGGAGGGTTCTGGGTAATTTGCTTCTGAGCTATTGGGATCCTATGAATACCTTTGTAGTCTGATTGTAAATTATTTCAACGTTTTCACCATTTTGCTGTAGACAGTGTAAACATTTTAGACCATTTGAACGATCTGTGCGGGGGTAGAATAAACACTGGTCATACATACTGGGTAGTGTCCACCTTTGGTAATGGCAGGCAGGTGTGGCACTTTAGTGTCCACCTTTGGTAATGGCAGGCAGGTGTGGCACTTTAGTGTCCACCTTTGGTAGTGGCAGGCAGGTGTGGCACTTTAGTGTCCACCTTTGGTAGTGGCAGGCAGGTGTGGCACTTTAGTGTCCACCTTTGGTAGTGGCAGGCAGGTGTGGCACTTTAGTGTCCACCTTTGGTAGTGGCAGGCAGGTGTGGCACTTTAGTGTCCACCTTTGGTAATGGCAGGCAGGTGTGGCACTTTAGTGTCCACCTTTGGTAATGGCAGGCAGGTGTGGCACTTTAGTGTCCACCTTTGGTAGTGGCAGGCAGGTGTGGCACTTTAGTGTCCACCTTTGGTAGTGGCAGGCAGGTGTGGCACTTTAGTGTCCACCTTTGGTAGTGGCAGGCAGGTGTGGCACTTTAGTGTCCACCTTTGGTAGTGGCAGGCAGGTGTGGCACTTTAGTGTCCACCTTTGGTAATGGCAGGCAGGTGTGGCACTTTAGTGTCCACCTTTGGTAGTGGCAGGCAGGTGTGGCACTTTAGTGTCCACCTTTGGTAGTGGCAGGCAGGTGTGGCACTTTAGTGTCCACCTTTGGTAGTGGCAGGCAGGTGTGGCACTTTAGTGTCCACCTTTGGTAGTGGCAGGCAGGTGTGGCACTTTAGTGTCCACCTTTGGTAGTGGCAGGCAGGTGTGGCACTTTAGTGTCCACCTTTGGTAATGGCAGGCAGGTGTGGCACTTTAGTGTCCACCTTTGGTAGTGGCAGGCAGGTGTGGCACTTTAGTGTCCACCTTTGGTAGTGGCAGGCAGGTGTGGCACTTTAGTGTCCACCTTTGGTAGTGGCAGGCAGGTGTGGCACTTTAGTGTCCACCTTTGGTAATGGCAGGCAGGTGTGGCACTTTAGTGTCCACCTTTGGTAATGGCAGGCAGGTGTGGCACTCTAGTGTCCACCTTTGGTAATGGCAGGCAGGTGTGGCACTTTAGTGTCCACCTGTTGTAGTGGCAGGCAGGTGTGGCACTCTAGTGTCCACCTTTGGTAATGGCAGGCAGGTGTGGCACTTTAGTGCCCACCTTTGGTAGTGGCAGGCAGGTGTGGCACTTTAGTGTCCACCTTTGGTAATGGCAGGCAGGTGTGGCACTTTAGTGTCCACCTTTGGTAATGGCAGGCAGGTGTGGCACTTTAGTGTCCACCTTTGGTAGTGGCAGGCAGGTGTGGCACTTTAGTGTCCACCTTTGGTAGTGGCAGGCAGGTGTGGCACTTTAGTGTCCACCTTTGGTAATGGCAGGCAGGTGTGGCACTTTAGTGTACACCTTTGGTAGTGGCAGGCAGGTGTGGCACTTTAGTGTCCACCTTTGGTAGTGGCAGGCAGGTGTGGCACTTTAGTGTCCACCTTTGGTAGTGGCAGGCAGGTGTGGCACTTTAGTGTCCACCTTTGGTAGTGGCAGGCAGGTGTGGCACTTTTGTGTCCACCTTTGGTAATGGCAGGCAGGTGTGGCACTTTAGTGTCCACCTTTGGTAATGGCAGGCAGGTGTGGCACTTTAGTGTCCACCTTTGGTAGTGGCAGGCAGGTGTGGCACTTTAGTGTCCACCTTTGGTAGTAGCAGGCAGATGTGGCACTTTAGTGTCCACCTTTGGTAATGGCAGGCAGGTGTGGCACTTTAATGTCCACCTTTGGTAATGGCAGGCAGGTGTGGCACTTTAGTGTCCACCTTTGGTAATGGCAGGCAGGTGTGGCACTTTAGTGTCCACCTTTGGTAGTGGCAGGCAGGTGTGGCACTTTAGTATCCACCTTTGGTAGTGGCAGGCAGGTGTGGCACTTTAGTGTCCACCTTTGGTAATGGCAGGCAGGTGTGGCACTTTAGTGTCCACCTTTGGTAATGGCAGGCAGGTGTGGCTCTTTAGTGTCCACCTTTGGTAATGGCAGGCAGGTGTGGCACTTTAGTGTCCACCTTTGGTAGTGGCAGGCAGGTGTGGCACTTTAGTGTCCACCTTTGGTAGTGGCAGGCAGGTGTGGCACTTTAGTGTCCACCTTTGGTAGTGGCAGGCAGGTGTGGCACTTTAGTGTCCACCTTTGGTAGTGGCAGGCAGGTGTGGCACTTTAGTGTCCACCTTTGGTAGTGGCAGGCAGGTGTGGCACTTTAGTGTCCACCTTTGGTAATGGCAGGCAGGTGTGGCACTTTAGTGTCCACCTTTGGTAGTGGCAGGCAGGTGTGGCACTTTAGTGTCCACCTTTGGTAGTGGCAGGCAGGTGTGGCACTTTAGTGTCCACCTTTGGTAGTGGCAGGCAGGTGTGGCACTTTAGTGTCCACCTTTGGTAATGGCAGGCAGGTGTGGCACTTTAGTGTCCACCTTTGGTAATGGCAGGCAGGTGTGGCACTCTAGTGTCCACCTTTGGTAATGGCAGGCAGGTGTGGCACTTTAGTGTCCACCTGTTGTAGTGGCAGGCAGGTGTGGCACTCTAGTGTCCACCTTTGGTAATGGCAGGCAGGTGTGGCACTTTAGTGCCCACCTTTGGTAGTGGCAGGCAGGTGTGGCACTTTAGTGTCCACCTTTGGTAATGGCAGGCAGGTGTGGCACTTTAGTGTCCACCTTTGGTAATGGCAGGCAGGTGTGGCACTTTAGTGTCCACCTTTGGTAGTGGCAGGCAGGTGTGGCACTTTAGTGTCCACCTTTGGTAGTGGCAGGCAGGTGTGGCACTTTAGTGTCCACCTTTGGTAATGGCAGGCAGGTGTGGCACTTTAGTGTACACCTTTGGTAGTGGCAGGCAGGTGTGGCACTTTAGTGTCCACCTTTGGTAGTGGCAGGCAGGTGTGGCACTTTAGTGTCCACCTTTGGTAGTGGCAGGCAGGTGTGGCACTTTAGTGTCCACCTTTGGTAGTGGCAGGCAGGTGTGGCACTTTTGTGTCCACCTTTGGTAATGGCAGGCAGGTGTGGCACTTTAGTGTCCACCTTTGGTAATGGCAGGCAGGTGTGGCACTTTAGTGTCCACCTTTGGTAGTGGCAGGCAGGTGTGGCACTTTAGTGTCCACCTTTGGTAGTAGCAGGCAGATGTGGCACTTTAGTGTCCACCTTTGGTAATGGCAGGCAGGTGTGGCACTTTAATGTCCACCTTTGGTAATGGCAGGCAGGTGTGGCACTTTAGTGTCCACCTTTGGTAATGGCAGGCAGGTGTGGCACTTTAGTGTCCACCTTTGGTAGTGGCAGGCAGGTGTGGCACTTTAGTATCCACCTTTGGTAGTGGCAGGCAGGTGTGGCACTTTAGTGTCCACCTTTGGTAATGGCAGGCAGGTGTGGCACTTTAGTGTCCACCTTTGGTAATGGCAGGCAGGTGTGGCTCTTTAGTGTCCACCTTTGGTAATGGCAGGCAGGTGTGGCACTTTAGTGTCCACCTTTGGTAATGGCAGGCAGGTGTGGCACTTTAGTGTCCACCTTTGGTATTGGCAGGCAGGTGTGGCACTTTAATGTCCACCTTTGGTAATGGCAGGCAGGTGTGGCACTTTAGTGTCCACCTTTGGTAATGGCAGGCAGGTGTGGCACTTTAGTGTCCTCCTTTGGTAATGGCAGGCAGGTGTGGCACTTTAGTGTCCACCTTTGGTATTGGCAGGTAGGTGTGGCACTTTAGTGTCCTCCTTTGGTATTGGCAGGTAGGTGTGGCACTTTAGTGTCCTCCTTTGGTAATGGCAGGCAGGTGTGGCAGTTTAGTGTCCACCTTTGGTAATGGCAGGCAGGTGTGGCACTTTAGTGTCCACCTTTGGTAATGGCAGGCAGGTGTGGCACTTTAGTGTCCTCCTTTGGTAATGGCAGGCAGGTGTGGCACTTTAGTGTCCACCTTTGGTATTGGCAGGCAGGTGTGGCACTTTAGTGTCCTCCTTTGGTAATGGCAGGCAGGTGTGGCACTTTAGTGTCCACCTTTGGTAATGGCAGGCAGGTGTGGCTCTTTAGTGTCCACCTTTGGTAATGGCAGGCAGGTGTGGCACTTTAGTGTCCACCTTTGGTAATGGCAGGCAGGTGTGGCACTTTAGTGTCCACCTTTGGTATTGGCAGGCAGGTGTGGCACTTTAATGTCCACCTTTGGTAATGGCAGGCAGGTGTGGCACTTTAGTGTCCACCTTTGGTAATGGCAGGCAGGTGTGGCACTTTAGTGTCCTCCTTTGGTAATGGCAGGCAGGTGTGGCACTTTAGTGTCCACCTTTGGTATTGGCAGGTAGGTGTGGCACTTTAGTGTCCTCCTTTGGTATTGGCAGGTAGGTGTGGCACTTTAGTGTCCTCCTTTGGTAATGGCAGGCAGGTGTGGCAGTTTAGTGTCCACCTTTGGTAATGGCAGGCAGGTGTGGCACTTTAGTGTCCACCTTTGGTAATGGCAGGCAGGTGTGGCACTTTAGTGTCCTCCTTTGGTAATGGCAGGCAGGTGTGGCACTTTAGTGTCCACCTTTGGTATTGGCAGGCAGGTGTGGCACTTTAGTGTCCTCCTTTGGTAATGGCAGGCAGGTGTGGCACTTTAGTGTCCACCTTTGGTATTGGCAGGCAGGTGTGGCACTTTAGTGTCCACCTTTGGTAATGGCAGGCAGGTGTGGCACTTTAGTGTCCTCCTTTGGTAATGGCAGGCAGGTGTGGCACTTTAGTGTCCACCTTTGGTATTGGCAGGCAGGTGTGGCACTTTAGTGTCCACCTTTGGTAATGGCAGGCAGGTGTGGCAGTTTAGTGTCCACCTTTGGTAATGGCAGGCAGGTGTGGCACTTTAGTGTCCACCTTTGGTAATGGCAGGCAGGTGTGGCACTTTAGTGTCCTCCTTTGGTAATGGCAGGCAGGTGTGGCACTTTAGTGTCCACCTTTGGTAGTGGCAGGCAGGTGTGGCACTTTAGTGTCCACCTTTGGTATTGGCAGGTAGGTGTGGCCCTTTAGTGTCCACCTTTGGTATAGGCAGGCAGGTGTGGCACTTTAGTGTCCACCTTTGGTAATGGCAGGCAGATGTGGCCCTTTAGTGTCCACCTTTGGTATAGGCAGGCAGGTGTGGCACTTTAGTGTCCACCTTTGGTAGTGGCAGGCAGGTGTGGCACTTTAGTGTCCACCTTTGGTATAGGCAGGCCGGTGTGGCACTTTAGTGTCCACCTTTGGTAGTGGCAGGCAGGTGTGGCACTTTAGTGTCCACCTTTGGTATAGGCAGGCCGGTGTGGCACTTTAGTGTCCACCTTTGGTAATGGCAGGCAGGTGTGGCACTTTAGTGTCCACCTTTGGTAGTGGCAGGCAGGTGTGGCACTTTAGTGTCCTCCTTTGGTAGTGGCAGGCAGGGGTGGCACTTTAGTATCCACCTTTGGTAATGGCAGGCAGGTGTGGCACTTTAGTGTCCACCTTTGGTAGTGGCAGGCAGGTGTGGCACTTTAGTGTCCTCCTTTGGTAATGGCAGGCAGGTGTGGCACTTTAGTGTCCACCTTTGGTAGTGGCAGGCAGATGTGGCACTTTATCCACCTTTGGTAATGGCAGGCAGGTGTGGCACTTTAGTGTCCACCTTTGGTAGTGGCAGGCAGATGTGGCACTTTATCCACCTTTGGTAATGGCAGGCAGGTGTGGCACTTTAGTGTCCACCTTTGGTAATGGCAGGCAGGTGTGGCACTTTAATGTCCACCTTTGGTAATGGCAGGCAGGTGTGGCACTTTAATGTCCACCTTTGGTAATGGCAGGCAGGTGTGGCACTTTAGTGTCCACCTTTGGTAATGGCAGGCAGGTGTGGCACTTTAGTGTCCACCTTTGGTAATGGCAGGCAGGTGTGGCACTTTAGTGTCCACCTTTGGTAATGGCAGGCAGGTGTGGCACTTTAATGTCCACCTTTGGTAATGGCAGGCAGGTGTGGCACTTTAGTGTCCACCTTTGGTAGTGGCAGGCAGGTGTGGCACTTTAGTGTCCACCTTTGGTATAGGCAGGCAGGTGTGGCACTTTAGTGTCCACCTTTGGTAATGGCAGGCAGGTGTGGCACTTCAGTGTCCTCCTTTGGTAATGGCAGGCAGGTGTGGCACTTTAGTGTCCACCTTTGGTAATGGCAGGCAGGTGTGGCACTTTAATGTCCACCTTTGGTAATGGCAGGCAGGTGTGGCACTTTAAGCTTGGCAGACCCCAAGAAAGTGCTCCTGTGATGCTTAGGCCTAGAACCTTGAACCTAGAACCTTGGAAGGGCCGTGGCTGGAGCCCCATTTGTTTGCAGGAGTGTCCTTTAGGACAAGTTTGTGGGGGGAGGCCAGGGGAATGGTATTCTCTCCTGCTCTTCCCCTTGCTAGGATATGGCATAGGACGAGTATGCTGGCTGAGGTTTCAGGGAGCTCTGGGTTGTAAAGGAGCCCCGAGGGGGTGTCAGGTGGGAGGAGGGGGCGCAGACCCCCCTTGATCTTTGGGGTCCTTTGGAAACGAAGAGAAATCCTTCCTTTTCTTTGCAGGCTGCAGTACCTGTGTCGGTCGCTGGGTGGCGCTGCAGGCGTGCCGTGCCCAGGAGGGTCTCGGCTTGAGGGGCTGGGGTTGTGGGCTTTGAAATGCTCTGCTGGTCTCTTTGTCTTCAGGACGGATGAAGGTGGAAAAGGCCCCTCGTCGGGGGGCACCCTTTGCGGCGCGCTCCACTGCTGCAGGGGTCGGTAGGGGGGCAGCAGTGGCACTCCTTGTGGTGGGGGCTTCAAAGGGACCCTCGAAGCGCCTCGATGCACGCCCTGGACAGGCCGGCCTCGCAGGGTGCACCTTTGATATGCGCCCAGGGACTGTTCAAGCTGGGGAAGCTAATAATGGATATTTCATAATACGTGATCTTATAAAAAGCATATTACCCAGAAACTTCCCTTAGTAAAGTAGTGTGCCTAACTAGGGTTCGTGCCTTCCTACTAGCGGGCTGATACTCTAAACCCTTCGTTCTTAATCGTCCGTTCTTAATCATATTCAAGGCCACAAAGAGCCCGGCGGTTATATGAAAGGAAAGCAGCTTTACGGTGCGCACAGGATTGTGGGTATGCAGAGTGATGGTGACGCACTGCCTCTTCCTCTCGAGCCTCCCGACCTCTAGCGACAGGAGGGAGCATTGCACCTCCCGCTCCTTCGCGCAGGCGCCTCGTACTGAGTCACGTGACCCTGTGACGCCACCTCTCCTCAGCAGCCGAGGAGGCCTGACCGCGCCATGAAGCTCACATTTCTCACCAATAACGGAATTTCTTGTACAGAAACCCTCCAAAAATTGAGAATGTTTACCGCTTCTCACGGCCCCTCGGAGTGCGCGTGATACGCGAAACCTAAGTTTCATGGTTACATGCACAAGTTAAAAAGTTGCTCATCTGTTCGCGCAATCACGATAAAAAATATCACTTACTACTGGTAGGGTGACTTTGCAGTGTTGACGTGCTGGTCACTTTCATGAATGCCTCTGTGTGCAGAGCTACAAATACTACTTCTGCTATTAAACACACGCCTGTGTCGCCTGTACTGATGAATCGGGTGTTTGCCGCAGAGGCTTCTGGGTATGCAAATGAATGTGGCCGGCCACACCCCCTCCAGTGACAGCGAGGCTCCTGCAGCAGCCCCATGGGGACTTGTGCTCTGGATCCAGGCTGTGAAGAGCCTCAAAATCCAGCAATAAAGGGAATGCCTGAAGCTAATTTAATAGGGGCAAAAAGTGACACTAGAAGTCCCTCCAGAAGTAATCCTGCTGAAATAAACAAAACAAGCATTGGCATAGCCAATAGGTCTTGCCTTTGGGAACTAATAAGTGTTAAGGCAGAGATATTGAGTTTGTGGTTGTTTTTAAGCTGTGTTGTGCAGAAGTCTGCAGTATGCTGAAATGTCATAATAAAGAAGTGTGAGAAGCATTTTTGTTAGTTTAGTTATGATACAAAATAAAGATGATAAAAAACTATTAATTAGCAGTAATGATTTGTGGTTTTTTTATGCTTGAATGCTGGCAACTTGTATCTGCCTGTTCTATTCGTTGCTTTTTATGGTGTTTATTGTGAAAGGAGTGGGTATAAATAACAGGAGAGTGAAGGTTAGTTAGTTAGTTAGTGAGAGTGATAGATTTAGTGAGTTAATTAGTGAGAGATAGTTAGTGAGAAATTGAGAAAGTTAGTAAGAGTGATACAATCAGTGAGAGAGTTAGTTAGTGAGAGTGAGAGAATTAGCGAGTGACTTAGTGAGAGAGAGTTATTGAGTTAGTGAGAGAGAGTGAGATTTAGTTAGTGAGAGTAAGAGAGTTAGCGAGTGACTTAGTGAGAGAGAGTTATTGAGTTAGTGAGAGAGAGTGAGATTTAGTTAGTGAGAGTGAGAGAGTTAGCGAGTGAGTTATTGAGAGTGAGCTAGTTATGATCACCAATTATAAGTGAAATTGAAATGTCAGAATTTCATTGCTCCGGTTTACTCCACCCAGGAGTAAAGAAACAAACAACAAATCTGGATTGGACCCAACAAGCCTTGGCAACAGCAACCCACGCAAGATGACAAGATGACAAGATTGGTTTCGGTGCAGACCAGCAAGGTCTGAGGAACTCACCTATTGGAGGGGAGTCAGGGCACATCTGGGGCAACCAGGGAAGCCGTGGAAACAAAGTAGATTCCTTCAGGGGGACCCACTAGCCAACGGACTAGGGATCACGAAGGCACCTTGAGCGTAAATGCTGAAAGCGGGCCCACAGAACACTCGTGGAGTGTAGGCCCACAATCTTCCAGGCAAAAGGTGCTCAGGGCTTGGACTATAAGTAGTCCAATGCACAACTTCAGGAAAGCTGGGGAAGTAGATGTATTAGCAAATGTGCAGGATGTCCAGGAGTTCCGGTCCCATGTCTCTTGTGATAGCTACAGGTCTCAGCTTTGCTGGGGACTCGTGTCAGCCTGGGCAATATCTGGAAGTCTGTGTCCTGTGTCGCAGATTCTTCGGGATCCGTGAGGAGCCTTGAAAATGCAGACCTGCAAGATGCTTCTTTGGTGACTGTTTGAACAGGGGTGTCACTCCTTGACCCCAAGGGAGATTTCTTCCATCTTCCAGTCGATATGGAATGTCGAAGGTCAAAGATTTATGTTTCGAAGTTTCGTCCAGGGTAATCTAAAGTCTCAGTGACTGGGTTCCTATACTTATACTAAATTTAGGGGTTGGACTAACTCTGGGTTCCCAACTATGGGAGGACCTGGAGAGGGGGTGGTTATACCCCTTCCCCTTTGTCCAGTTTCACACCAGAGCTGGGGCTGAGTGCCCCAGCAACCGGTTTGAACTGGGAAATGCATGGGCCACCTTGTGTGCCCCAGGCAGTGTCTGAAAAGCATTCACTGAATGCAACCCACCCTACCCCAATACACTAAAGCCTGTCTGGGGAGGTGCAGGCACCTCCCTGGATAGGAAACCTATTGTCCAAGCCTCCCGTGCAGGAGTTTCATCCAGCAGCAGGAGGTCAGACTCGTGTCTGTGGCAGCAGGATCCATTTTGTGATGCTGAGGCTCTTTTAAACATTTACCGGGTATACCAGTGTGTACATGTCTTTTCCCTCTAGAAGTGTTGAATTCTACCCCTGCCGCCAGAACTGGTGGGGGTTGGGGTAGGATTCCAAAGTGTTTGACACCAAACACAACATGTTTTGATGCAGCCAAACCAAAGTTAGCATTTACTGCGAGGTTATAATGCACTTAAGAGTAAATAGTATGGCTGTATCATAGAACAGCTATAAGGAAGGGTTTCCGAAAGCTGCAGAGGGGCTCAGCTCATGCTAGGGCACACTCTCACATAAAACCAAGCACTCTGCCTTCAGGATTTTCGAGGCCTACCATAGGAGTGACTTATAGGTTAATATGTGTCTATATATAGATATATATTGATATAGGTATACTATATCTAAGTAAGGGGTGCTTACACCACCTTACCCAGGCTGCAAGTGCAGACCTGTGGTGCCATTATTGAAGGCTTCCCAGGGGTGGCATAACACATGCTTCAGCCCCTGGTAGGCCTCTGGGGTACCTATACCCTTGGTACCTAAGGTACCTATACTAGGGACTCATAAGGGTAACCAAGTAACCAATCTGGAGTGTACCTAAAACGTGTAACCAATTTAGAGAGAGAACAGCTAGGCAAACTATCAACCACCACGTACTACAAACCCACGGCAAGAAATTCACTACTGGCCTTTGAAAGTTTCCACCCACGACCACTAAGGGAGAACCTGCCCTATGGCCAATTTCTACGCATAAGGCGCAATTGCAGCAATAAGGAGGACTACAACACACAGGCCACAGACCCTTCCCACAGACTACAACAACGAGGCTATCCAAGAAGGATCATTGACAGGACCAAGAAACAGGCAAAAACCAAAATAGAGATGCCCTCCTGGAAACACCGACCCGTCAAGAAACAATAACACCATTGACCTGTGTCACTACGTACAACCCTATCTCCAATTCAGTGGGTAAAATCATCAAGAAAAACTGGAGAATCATCAACACGGGCAAACGAGACTGGGACCTGCCTCTCTTTGCCTACAAAAAATCGAACAGCCTACGGGATCAACTTTACACGGCCTAGAACCACGGAAACCACCACCAACCCTACACTACATTTAGTATGGAACCTCCCCAAAGTCACAGGTCACTACCCCTGTGGCGATTGCAGCATTTGCCATCTCACGACTCAGTTCTTCGATCCTGCTGACACGGGGAAACATCGTTAAGGCGATTTCCTGCATTTTGGCTTCAGGTTCAGTAGGTGGAGGGAAGATCTATTTTATTTCGTCATTGTTTTAAAAATAGCGTGAATAACCCTGAACACCTACCTGACTTATTATACACTCTTGGGCCCCGGTGCACCGCAGCCCTGTGGCTGATTGATGTGGAGGGCATAGACAAGAGCAAAGACCGGAACCACTCACTTCCGGGAGCGCGCCATTTTGGTCGACGCTCTAGTTGCTACACGCCCCCTGCCAACTATTTATATCCAATATGGCGCGGGAGCGCTGGCAGTGCACTGGTGGCGCGCCAATGGCAAGCTCGTCTGCGCCCGTCCGCGCCAGTAGGTCGCCTCTCGCCAGAAACGCTGGCCAAAATCTGCCAGGTAGCTATCTTTACTCCAGAGAGGTTTTATTAAATCTGCGACCTCCATCTCACCATTGTAGCATTCCCCCACTTCATCCCCTGAGTGGCCCGTTATGCTGTCCGTGTGGCACTTTTGTACTTTCTAAACCTATGCCTTTATCTGTTTCTCCTGTCATACTCCCTCAACATCGGCTTAAAATACTACAGTTAAATGTAAGGTCATTAGCTAAACACCATGCGGAAATATATGACCGTATCATTGATGAAACTCCTGATATTTTCTTTCTGACTGAGACTTGGCTGAGTGATGATATGACGGCCACACCGAATCTGGCGCTACCCCCTGAATACTCGATTTCTTTGGTGAATAGAGCGACTAGGGGAGGCGGTATCGCTGTGATCACCAGGTCTAGCTACTCCTGTCTTTTTGATAAAGTTAATATGGAGCGAGGTGAATGTGCTCACTTTAGTATCTCTGTGCGCACTCATTTTACCCTTTCCGGTCTATTAATATTAGAGCTCCCGGTTTTATGGTATTTCTTTTTTCAACATTTCCGTCTGTATTTATCCATATTTATTTTGTGTTTTGCTTATAAATGAAGTTGAAAAACTGTACATTTCCATATTTATTTAACTGAGAGGCGCACTCATACTTTGATGTCTGTCGGGTTTTAGCTATTTAAGCTGTCAAATATCACTTCACAATACATCCACTGGTAAATACTAGCATTATACCATACATGTATGTTGACATATGCTGTTATTTAAATACATTTTGTCCTGTTTTTTAATTAACCATGCTGTCCATAGGCTCAGCTGCTGACCTATAATTCATCAAAGACAGCATTGAGAGTCCCTTTAAAGGAGCATTTTCTGTATTTATCCACTTTTAAAAGAAAACCCATTGTTTTCTGTCTGTATTTATATGTAAAAATCCGTAAAAACGGAAAACAGGGAGCCCTAATTAATATTTAGGCCTCCCGGACCTGCCTCCGGTTTTAACAATGCTCTCTTAGAGGCAGTTGGAGCATTTACCGTGGAATCGGCTAATTTTAGCATTTTTGGCGATCTTAACCTCCAATTTGATCTGGACCAGGATCAGACTATTCGCACCATGCTTGCCGATTTAGCCGCATTTCAGCTCCATCAAATAGTTAAAAGCCCTACACATAAAGGAGGTCATCTGTTAGACCCTCAATTTACAAACATTGAGATGGCCACTGTGATTACCCCTACTCCTATGGCCTGGTCCGACCATCTCCTAGTTGAAATGACCATTCCCACACCTGCATCTTCACACAACAATACTCAACGTTCGGTATTTAAAAGACCGTGGCGTAAGTTTCGACTTGAAGATTTCCACGCACTCTTAGGAGCGGACCCTTTAGGCCCTTTTAGTAATTGTCGAGACAGGATATGATTCATTCTGTGCCTGGATCACCCGGGCACTTGACACTCTTATACCGGCAACCTGGATTAAGGGTTGCACACAGGATTCTAACCCCTGGTATAATGACACCTTGACTTCCCTGAAGAGGACGTGGAAAAGGTATGAGCGCAAGTGGAGGAAAGTCTATGCTCCCGAAAAAAAGCTTACTATCTAGCCGAACTTAAAACATATCATAGAGCTGTATGCAGGGCTCGAGCGGAGTACTAGGCTTCTGAGATTAAATTGAGCTCCAACCCCCGCTAAAGTGATCTTCAAAATTCTCACAGATCTCAGTGCCAAAAAATCTCCAGCACTTATTCCCACGTCAGAATCCCAATGTGAAGAATTGGCCTCCTTCTTCGTGGAGAAAATTTGTGCTATTTATCAATCTTTTTCTTCCATGACTATGCCCGGTCCATCTCCTTTCACTAGACCAGCCTTAGCCTCTGATCTGACGGCTATTCCTGAGATTTCATGGGAAGAATTTAGCCAATTGACTGAAAATTAAGTCCTGCTCTCCGGCTGATCCACTGAAAGCTGCCCAGTTCATAGAATCCTCTCTGTCCTGTATGGCCCCGCTACACCAGCTGATTAATGCCTCTTTCTCATCCGCCATTGTTCCGGTGAAATGGAAACAGGCGTGGGTCTCTCCCATCCTTAAAAAACCTAATTTAGACCCAATGAAGCCTGAAAATTTCAGGCCTATCTCTCTTCTTCCCTGGGTAGCGAATGTGGCAGAATCACATGTTAATACTATACTCACCAACGTTCTGAGCTCCAATAACATTCTCGATGAAACACAACATGGTTTCCGCGCTGGTCATAGTACCGAGACCGCTCTCTTGGCCATGACGGAACACCTGTGATCTATCCTTGACCATGGTCAAACGGCGGCACTGATCCTGTTAGATCTCAGTGCCGCCTTTGACACTGTTTCCAAGATTCTGCTCCACCGGCTTGAGGAGGCAGGGATCACTGATATGGCCCTTGCCTGGTTCAGATCTTTTCTGACCGAGAGGTCATTTCGTGTTTCCACCCCTCCTTTCCTATCTCAGGCACATCCTATTGAGCAGGGTGTCCCCCAAGGCTCGGCATTGAGCCCCACATTGTTTAATCTTTATGTTCAGCCGTTAGCTGCTGTCGCCAAACAATGGGACCTCGCCATCGTCATATATGCTGACGACACGCAGCTAGTGGTTGCCCTAACGGATGGATCGGCCCCAAATGTCTCCAGGTTTAAAAGCGGCCTGACTGCCGTGGCAGACTGGATGACATCTAACTGTCTGCAACTAAATGCAAATAAGACAGAGGTGCTACTGGTTGGAAAAAACGTAGACCTATGGGGTGATCACTGGTGGCCCAATGCTCTGGGTAAAGCCCCAGAACCCAAAGCAGAAGTCAAAAACTTGGGGGTCTGGCTGGATTCCTTGCTACATGCTTTGGCATTCTACGCGGTCTAAGACTTATTTTAAAGTTCTTTGACTCATCTACAAGGCAGCTGATAGTCCAGTCCACGGTTCTTTCCCGTTTGGACTACGCCTGTTCCCTACTGCTGGGAGCCAATCGAGCAGAGATCTCTCGGATGCAGCGCACCCAAAATGCGGCTGCTAGAGCCTTAGTAGGCCTTCCCCGATTCTGCTCCATCTCTGATACCATCCGGAGGCTTCATTGGCTGCCTATGGCTCAGCGAATTCAGTTTAAGACTCTATGCCTTTCTTTCAAAATCTTAAAACTTGCTACTCCTAAAATGCTCTGCAACCTTTTGACCCTGTATGTTCCAACCCACGTATTACGCTCTGCAGGTCAACATCTGGTCAGGGTACCCCGGATTAAGCGCTGCCGAGTGGGAGGACGCTCCTTCCGCTACTTAGCAGCAAAATTGTGGAACTTATTACCAGCCCACATACGAGAACGGGAAGGCCTGTTGGACTTCAGAAAGGCAATCAAAACCCATCTCTTCCCACTAAACTAAGCTTTTCTGGAATTATGCCCTGCTGAATCTCATCGAGTCAGTTATCTATCTGCTACAAAGCGCCGGGACGTCCCTTTGCTGGGGCAGCTGAGCGCTATATAAGCTATTATAACATACCAAAACCCTCAGTCTGGATACGGGTAAAACATGGCACCAACGCAAGCACATGAACTGCAATTCTACCAGCCTAGTGTACTTGATTGAGTGCCCATGCCAGCTCCGATACGTGGGGATGACCACGAGAAAAGTACGCACCAGAATCACTGAAAACAGAAGTACGGTTCGGTGCAAGAAGACTATCAGCAAACTCACAGAGCCCTTCTTAAGGCATGGACATACCACCAATGACCTTAGATCGACAGTCATCGAGCAGATCCCTGTCCACCCTACAGACAACGAGAAGCACCTACTGTCCAAAGAACAACGCTGGATCTACAGATTTTCAACCCACACGGAGGGTTGGAATGATAATATTCTGTGGTACATCCTCAGTAGATAAGGCCTCCCCCCTGTCAATACCTGACACATCACACTCTCCCAGTGCCATCTCACCAACAGCGCCCTTGCTGGGCCTGGAATGCCCCTGCCCTGCCACATGTTCCAAGGCCAAACGTCCACAGTGAGACGTACTGGATCTAACACCTAGGTTGTGACCAAGTCACTCACAGTTCCTTCTTAGAATGCGCTAACCCAACACTCTGTGAGACGACACTAGATCTCGCCCAAAGATGCCCCCCGAACCTTACTCCACCGACAGGGCACTGAGCCTCCACGGCCCGACTTACTACACCGTGCCAGCGTATACACCCATAAGGGACCATCACGACCCCGCGATGTCCCTTCCAAGGAGAGCGCATGAAACACCACAGGTGTACAGGTGTAATCCCCCTGCACATCCCCATGAGCCCCCACACAGTGGGTTCATCACCTCCCTTCATGGGAGAACCAATATGCATCAATATCACTGCATACTAGCGCCCGTTACCATCTTTGTCCCGCCTAGCTGCTGCAATATGCATAAATAGAGAGGGCGTCCCTCAATTACAGTGCACAGATGGAGCGCGACTGCCCCAATATGGATTAGCACTCTCCTACATGACCGCACACTTGCACGCGCATATAAACAATCTAGGCTTTTGTAATCCTGCCTAGCAGCGCCAATGAGAAAAATTTGAAAAAGCGCTACATACACCAGCATGCACACCTTTCTTCTATTTTTCTTCTATTTCCTCTACTGCGGGTCTTTCTTCTCAAGAAGTGGAGAAGTGAGGCTCACTGGTTAGAAGCGGCATAACCTGAAGCAGAGGTCGGCTCAGGACCAGGGTTCAATTCCCGACACGGCAGGGTCTTGGGTCAATGTCCGCGGACTCGATAATTCTCGCCTAGGTGCCTACGCTAACCATGGGTCCCACTCTGCAGCTTGCTTAATCTCCACAACGGCCCTAGCAGCGCCGGCGATGCCTGGCTTCACCTTGTGGGTGCCTTCTCACAGGGAAAGCCAGGACGGGTTCCCCAGCGGTATACAGCGCCAGGACGCCCCGAGTGATGGGGTAACAGTGCGCTTTACAAGTATACATACATACATACATTTCCTCTACAACAGGCACCTCCTCAAGACAACAGGAAGCTGAACACGCCCGCTACAAGTGCCCAGGCCAGAACATCTGACACTGCTAACAAGCAACACCTGGCACTTTCTCCTGGTATTTAAGCGCTCTCCACACTGAAGCTCATTTCTCACGGAGCCTCTGCCCGGACAACAGGTTCATTGCGGGCCCAGCGACATCGCGCAGTAAGTACCTGAGCTCGACTTTGTTAACGGTACAGCCACCATTCATGCCGAGCCCTCGAGAAAGTATGGAGAAGGGAACCAACAATGGACAACATGACCACCCTCAAGCTCGCCACCCGGAAACACCACCAACTGATCCGCGCCACCAAGAAAAATGCATACAAGGACCGGTTGGACAACAACGCACACAACTGCAAGGAACTCTTCAACATCGTGAAAGAGCTCTCCAACCCCAACGCCGGAAACAACGACATCACCCCGTCGCAAGACCTCTGCAACTCCCTCGCCTCCTACTTCCACAACAAGATCGCGGACATACACAACAGCTTCAGCATCCAACCGACGCACGCCACGACCGCAGCAACGCCACCCACCACCACCCTCTGCGCCTGGACTCCGATCAGCACCGAAGACACCATCCGCACAATGAACTCTGTCCACTCCGGATCTCCGACCGACCCCTGCCCCCACCACGTCTTCAACAAGGCCGACGCTGTTATCGCACCCCACCTGCAGGACATTATCAACACCTCCTTCGACACCGCCACCTTCCCGGAGAGCTGGAAGCACGCAGAACTCAGCGCTCTACTCAAGAAACCTACAGCGGACCCCACCGAACTCAAGAATTACCGTCCCATCTCGCTCCTCCCGTTCCCAGCCAAAGTCATCGAAAAGACCGTCAATAAACAGCTGCCCGCCTTCCTCGAGACGAATGGATCCCTCGACCCCTCACAGTCTGGCTTCCGAGCCAACCACAGCACCGAGACCGCCCTCATCACTGCCACCGATGACATCCGAGCCCTGATGGACAACGGAGAAACAGCGGCCCTCATCCTCCTAGACCTCTCCGCGGCATTCAACACTGTCTGCCACCGCACCCTAGTGCAGCGCCTCGGCAACATCGGAATCCAGGAGAAGGCGCTGGAATGGATCACCTCCTTCCTCGACGGAAGAACACAGAGAGTCCGCCTACCACCGTACAAGTCAGAGGCCACCGAAGTCATCTGCGGCGTCCCTCAAGGATCCTCGTTGAGTCCCACCCTCTTCAACGTCTACATGAGCCCCCTCGCGGCCATCGCACGCCAACACAACCTCAACATAATATCCTACGCCGACGACACCCAGCTGATCCTCTCCCTGACCAACGACCCCGCCGCCGCCAGAGCCAACCTGCACGAAGGGATGAAAGAGGTAGCCGAGTGGATGACGACCAGCCGCCTGAAACTGAACTCAGACAAGACGGAGGTCCTCATCCTGGGCTCCTTGCCCTCCGCCTGGGACGACTCCTGGTGGCCCCCCGCCCTGGGCTCCGCACCCAAACCGACGGACCACGCTCGCAACCTGGGCTTCATCCTGGACTCTTCCCTCTCCATGACCAGACAAGTCAACGCCGTCTCCTCGTCATGCTTCAACATCCTACACATGCTACGGAAGATCTTCTGGTGGATCCCCACCGAGACCAGGAAGACTGTCACCCAGGCCCTCGTCACCAGCCGACTGGACTACGGCAACGCCCTCTACGCCGGAACCACCGCCAAGCTCCAGAAGAGACTCCAGCAGATCCAGAACGCTTCAGCCAGACTCATCCTCGACATCCCACGAAACAGCCACATCTCCGGACATCTGAGAGACCTACACTGGCTCCCCGTCAACAAAAGAATCACCTTCCGGCTCCTCACCCACGCACACAAAGCCCTACACGACCAAGGCCCGAGCTACCTCAACAACCGAGTCAACTTCTACGCTCCCAAGCGCCACCTCAGATCCACCAGCCACGCCCTCGCCGCCGTCCCACGCATCCGAAGAGCGACAACAGGAGGAAGGTCCTTCTCCTACCTGGCCGCCAAGACCTGGAACTCCCTCCCGACCGACCTGCGCCTGACCCAAGACCACCTCTCCTTCAGGAAGAAGCTCAAGACCTGGCTGTTCGAGCAGTAACGGCACCCCACTCCTAGCGCCTTGAGACCCTACGGGTGAGTAGTGCGCTCTATAAATGTCTTGATTGATTGATTGATTGATGCTGCCCCCGGCCGTGTTTGTGTGTGCATCCTTTTACCGTTACCTTGTTGGGTCCAGACTACCCCCCTCCCCCAACAGCCTTTTTCCTTTTCTTCCCCCAATTTATAGTGCTCATGGTCCTGGCCCCCGGCTGAGCTCCATGCTGAGTTGTTCGCTAAAATCTGGTGTAAGCAACTCCCCTTTTAATGTTTTATTCCTTCACCACTGTTTACTTTGGTTACGGTACTTAGGATTAATTTCACATACATTAACGCATATTTTGAGATCGGCCACACTTTCACTACCCGCCACTGACGCCAACACAACCGCCTTGTCTGTGGTCACCTCTAGGCACCCAGCGCGGCCTCACTGAATGCTTTTAGCCTGCTACAAGGAGCCTTTACTTAAATGTTATGTCTGTTTTCTTTACCCCCACAGGTACAACTCGAGAGGAAACACCTCTTGCACATATAAGCACCATAGTGTGTGTGTTACACACAGGGCACTGACAAACTCATACAAACCCCTGTAATACCCTACACATATAAGGTCCTGAAGAAAGCCAGTAGAAGAAAATGCCTGGCTGAAACTAGTTGATCGCACAGGACGTCGGAGGCCTGAAGCCCACCGTGCACGTCCAAAAGCCTTTGTTTTTATTGACTGCCTGGGGCCCACCATTAAAACAGTCTTTGGGACCCCTAGGACAGTATTTTAAACCTCACTCAGAGCACACTCACAGCACCCTCACAAACAAAAAAAACCCGCTCCGCAGTAACCTGGCGTCGAATCGGGTGGCGATGATGAAGCATGCCACCAACTAGGTTGGTGGGTGAGGGCCTTCATAAAACCTAACGGTTTTCCACATACAACCACTTTAAATCAGAGCTAGTTCTAATGGATTACTACAGTCAGATTTCCAATTATTAAAACAGAAACCTCATGTATTCAAGATAAAATAACAATTATTTAAAAAAAAAAAAATTTTTTGCAAAGACTTTTATTAAGTACTTAAAAGTTTGCGATACATAGTTTTCAAGGAAGTGGTACCTCCCCCTTAGGGAAGGCAGTCCACTTTAACTTTTTAATCAATGTATTTAAACATTTTACAAGTCGTCAGTTTGAGGTTCAAGAATGTCTGCAGATAGCGTTTGCAGTTTTTAATGGGGCCACTTTAAAGAGTCTAGTGGGGTAGGGAGGTGTTACAGTTCTTCCCCTTCCTCACTTTTCTGCTTGTCCGTGGCTGCATAGTCTCTAAGCAGGCTGAGCACCATCCTTCTGCACCCTTCTCGGTTCACCACCTCTCCATTGGTCACCAGGCGGGTCCTGGCGAACAGGAGAATGTCTTTAATACAGCAAAGGAGCCTCCAGCACCCCTGGATAGCTTCCTCTGTGTGTGTCCCTGGAAACAGCCCGTACATCATGGACTGTTCAGTAATGTTCTCGTAGGGGATGAGGGCTAGCAGTTCTTGGCGTAAGACAGCCCGTAGTCTCTGGGCAAAGGGGCAGGCCCAGAAGAGATGGTGTGCAGATTCTTCTGCGGGGCATCCCCTTGGACAGTTCCTGTGCGGGCACAGGCCTCTGCTGTGCATGAAGGACCTTACTGGCAGGCCCCCCTTCACAGACATCCATGCTATGTCCTTGTGTCTGTTGGTCAGACTTGGGGAGGATACATTCCCCCACACGTGCGCTGCCGTTGCTGGGGCAGGTCGCTTACTAGTTCGGTGGTGTCCCTGGTCCTGATCAGTTTGCGGATTGTCCTGGGCTTCCAAAGGCAAGGAGTGACACAGTTCAGCCCAAATTCACCCACAAACTTTTCCACCTCCCTGTAGTACAATGGAAGGTCCCAGTTGAAAGTTACTGCATTTTCCCACTTATCCCATCCCAGCCGTCTCCACACCGGGAGGAGGAAAAAGCGGAAGACTTTGTAGGCAGAGTGGTCCTTGTTCATATTTAACAGAGTTATTCGGATGCAGCCACACACAAAGAAAGCCCTGAGGATTGTTGGGATGTCGGGGACTGCCTTCCCCCCTTTGCGGTGCTCCTTGTGCATGACCGACCGTTTCACCCTGTCCATCTTTGAGTGCCAGACGAAGTGGAACACCATGCTGTTTATGGCCCGTGCTACGTTGGCCAGGAGTGGCCAGGCCTGTGTCACATATTGCAGCACGGGCAGGGCGTCGTTCCTGAGCACCAGAGCCTTCCCCTCAATGCTCAGGTTCCTCAGGCTCCAGAGACCCAGTTTCTGCTTCACCTTGGCCAGGTGTTCATTCCAGCTCTTCGCTGCTGCCCCATGTCCTCCAAACCAGACGCCGAGGATCTTCATCAGTCCTGCCTCGATGGGGAAGGGGAGAGGCTCGTTGCAGAGGTCCCATCGCCCGAAGAGTTTGGCCTGCGACTTGTCCACGTTGATTCACGCCCCTGATGCCTTTCCGAAGTCTGTGCATGCCTCCAGCAGGGATTTGGCTGATTCTCCATCCGCGCAGAAGAGGGTGACATCGTCCATGTACAGCGAGCACTTGACCTCCTTCTTCGCATCGACGGGTGTCTGGATCCCTCTGATGTTTGGGTTCTTCCTGATGTACTCGGCAAGAAGTTCTATAACCAAAACAAACAGAGGTGGCGAGAGCGGGCAGCCTTGTCTTACCCCGGACCTGATAGGAAAGGGGTCTGTTTTACAACCATTTACAATGACTGAACTGAAGATGTCTTTATACATTACTTTAACGTAACCGCAGAAGCGCTCCCCCAGCCCAAACCCGTGTCGTACCCTCTCCATGAACTCATGGGAGACGCGGTCGAATGCCTTCTCCTGATCTAGACAGACCAGGGCAGCCGGGATCTTGCGGTCCGTGATGTACTGGATCGTGTCCCTTATCAGTGCCAGGCTATCTGCGCCCCTGCGCCCCGGGACCCCACAGGTCTGGTCTGGGTGTACTAACTCTCCCATGGCGCCCTTCAGTCTGTTCACTAGCGTCTTTGCAAGGATCTTGTAGTCTACATTCAGGAGAGAGATGGGACGCCAGTTCTTTAGGTCACATCTCTCCCCCTTATGTTTATACAAGAGAGCAATCATTCCTTCCCTCAGAGTGCGGGGCTTGATTCCCTCCCTCTCCATCTCCTCATACACCTGCAGGAGATCCGGTCCCACTAGGTCCCACAGTGAGGCATAGACTCGACTGGGAGACCGTCACTACCCGGTGTCTTTCCTGGCTTGAAGGATTTCACTGCAAGGTGCAGCTCGTCCAAAGTCAGGGGGGCATTTAGGGCTTCTCTCACTGTTGGGGAAACAGTTCTTGGGATACCAGACAGAAACTTTTCTGCCTGGTCTCCCTCTGACCTCTTCTCTGAGTAGAGGTCCCCATAGAAATCTGTCACTACCTTCTTAATGTCCTCCCTTGTGTCACAGAGGGTCCCTCCTTGTTGCGCAGTTGAACCAGAGGGGTGTGCGCAGAGTGGATTTTCTTAAAGAAGAAGGAGTTGCATTTCTCCCCCTTCTCCAAGTTCTCCACCTTGGAACGGAAAATGATCCTCCTGGATTCGTCGTGAAAGTGCTCGCTCAGCTCTTTCTTGACTTCTTCCAGGGGGCTCATGACGTCCCATCCCCGGAGTTGGAGGTCGTGCAGTTCTTGCAGCTCTTGCTGTAGTCTACTGAACTCCCTCTTTCTCCCCCTTTCAACCTGCCTGCCCACATTCTTGAAAAAATCCCGGAGCCTGCCCTTGACCCATTCCCACCATTCCCCTGTGGACTCGAATGTGTCTTTCATGGCCTGCCACTGGGTGTATGTCTCCCTCAACACCTCCATCACACCCTCTTTCTCCAGCAGAGAGCTATTCAGTTTCCAAGTGCCTGGACCTGTCAGGAACGTGCCCGTCAGTTCCCCTTGGAAGTGGATAGCTCTGTGGTCAGAGAAATGAACTGTCACCATTGGATGTTGCTTGAGCTTCACTGATTGAGAGGTGAAGATGAAGTCTATCCCGGAGCGCAAGGAACCATCAGGGCGACTCCGGTGAAGTTCCTGGCGTCCGCCCCCATGGTCCCAATGACGTCTGTCAGGGAGGCCTCCCCCACCATCTCTACCAGTAGTCTCGCAGCGTCATCCATCCGTCCTTCCCCAGCCCTGGCCCTGAAACAGCTCCCGTCGCTCGCCTACGTCAGAAGGGGCGTACACGTTGATGAGTCTAACTGGCGCTCTTGCCCACGAACCGTCGACGACAAGAGCCCTGCCGCCCTCCAGCTCGGTGACTGAGTCCATCGTGAAACGCCTTCCTCTGACTAAGGTAGCCACTCCCACAGACCTACTGCTGTTCCCCCCAGACCAAAAGGAAGGCCCTAGGGTCCACTGCTGCTCTAGGTGGGAGTATGACGTTGCAAAGGGGATGGAGCTTTCCTGAATCATGTACACATCGCACTCCTGGCTGGCAAGAAAACTCAAAGTACTAGCCCATCTGCGCCTGTCTCTAATACTTCTGACATTTATGGAAAATAATGAAATAGCCATCATTAATTAGTTTTTAAGAGTAAACTTAATACTTAAAGACTAATTATCAAGTCAAGGCAATTGGTTGCAAAAACATTCGACAAGGCTACTTACGGGGCTGGTTGAGCCTCCTGTCGGGTCTCTTGTGCTGGGCTTTCCTGCTCGGCGGCTGTTGCTTGCTGTTGCACGATGGCTGCTCCACCTTCTTGGCTGGGCTCGTGGTCGGCCTCCTCTGGGGTGACGGGCAGGTCTTGCTCTTGGCCCTCGATGGTGATCTCAACCTCTTCTACTCTTGTGGGCGATGGGGGTGGGGATGCTTCCATGGAGTTTGCCAGCGCCCTCATCTCCCTCAGCACTTCTGTCACTTGCTTGAGTTGCTCATTCGTGGTGTCTTGTGCCGGCTGCATTTCTTCTTCTGGATCCTCGAGCGCGGAGTAGGAGTTGTGGGTGCTCAAGGGTCTCTTGCTTGCTCCTTCAGAGTCCGTTGAGTGTCTCCTTTTCCTGCGCTCCTGTGTTGTCCAGGCACCTTCCTCCGGGGCCTCGGTGGCAGTTGGGGTGGGAGTCTCCATTAGCTCACTGTGCACACCGGGCTCAGGGATGGTATCGTTGGGTGTCTGTGTCTCTGGGACCTTGGCGGTGTCCTGCTTGGGCTTGGGCGCGTTCTGGTTGTGGCCCTTCCCTTTCCCGGTCCCCCTCTCCTGCCGCGGTGCTGGGACTGGACGCAGGGTCACTTTTGCCTCCTCTGGTTGGCCTCTCAATGGGGGTTTGGCAGTTTGGGCGTAGGATTTGGCCCTTTTTGGGCAGTCCTAAAAGAGGTGGCCTACGCCCCACAAAGGTTTCATGGGGTTTTCTCTTTGCAGGTTTTTGCTGTGTGGCCTTCTTTTTTGCAGTTCCTGCATACTTGCGCTGTGCAGTCTTTGCCAGTGTGGCCTGGTTTGCTGCACCTGTTGCATAGTTTGGGCTGCCCAGGGTAGTACAGGTATCCTGAGTCGCGCCCTAGAGAGAAACTGGAAGGGGGGTGGCGGATTCCATCTGGGGCCAACGGGTCCTCCTTCAGCTTCACCATTGCTGTCCATTTACCATCCCAGATGCCGACACTGTCCAGGTTGCGGGAGGGTTCTTTAGTCACTGTGCAGTGGCGGCGTAGGAAGGTTGTCAGGTCTTGGACATTGACATGTGGGTTGTAGACGTGCACGGTCATTCTCTTGACCTCCAGCACGAGCTGGCATTCCAGGTGGAAATGTTTCTCCTCCCGTCGTGACCAGCACATCTGCCAATACCTCCTGCAGATTTGTTCGGACATGAACGTCAGCAGGTAGGTGCCCGGTGCCCGCTACGGCCCTGGCAGAGTCTGAGCGTATGTTCGTGTCCTTTAGTGAACAAGAACAGGTGTAGTCCTTTCTCTCTTCCGCATGTATCTGCCCCCTGCTAATTATCTGTACTGGTGACACTGGACCTCAGAGAGATGTTCGGTTCGGCTGGAGGCAGCCGACGTGGCATACCTCTATAGCATCCATACACCGTGGCACTACGGCTCTCTGGGACTCCCAGCCTCCATCTCAGGGGTGAGGGGGTGTCACAGTAATGCAGCCGGCAGCCACAGACAGACCTTCTCTGAGAAGGGGGTTCTGAGACAGAGATATTGATACGAGCAACAAGTGTGTGGGTGGGTTAATGCAACATATAATGTATAGGTAAAGGGGCGTCGATGATCTCAAAGCTCTAATAATCCCAATTCACTTGTTTGTTCATTTACGAAGCTGACTCTCTTGGTTATAGCATTAGCGTTAATAAAAACTGTATGTGAAGCTTTAGTAAGATTCTTCATTTAAGTGTTTCTAAATTCATCAGTCCTGCGGCGGTTCAAAGGCTGAGATTGGATAGGAGATTCAGATGGTACATTATCAGCGAGCTGCTTCCCCTTTCATCTCCAATCAAAGGACATTCGCGTCCCATAAACTTAAATCGGGATAAAACAATTGTTATTCGAAGAAACACATTAATTTATGTGACTTCATCTTTTTGATGCGATCCCCTAAATAATCACAACGGGGTGGGTATCTTTGAGCGCAGTCAATTGCTGCAGTTATTAAATATGTTTTTTGTATCCACCTACCATGAATGCACAGCTGGGTTAATTGATGAAGTGGAGATGAAAGGGGAGGCCTCTCGCTGCTTTCTCTCCCTCACCCATTCTTCAGTTCCATTGCCCTGCCGGGACTCCCTGCCCTCTCTGTTTGTTTTTAATTCTTTTCTGCACCCCCCATGCAATTGCACGAGCTGGGACCGTCCAGGCTCTCACTGCTATTGTGCTTTGCACGCTATGCACTGGGTAAAAGTGAACTTTGGTGCAGTGTTAGCTGCAGAACACGGCCTCCACCTCTCCCTGCAGCCTGCATGTTCAAAGAGCCTGTGGCCGCCCGCCTCTTGATTAGTTAATTAAATATTCATTAAATACTAACATTTTGTATTTTCCCCTATTACAGCAAGTTATAACAAACATCTGGCTACAGTATGAAGCCAGCCCATTCTACAGAGAGAGCCCCGGGTGCTTAATTTTATGAGGCGAAGCTTATCCTTATTATATTATAAACTACTCCGGGTGTGGTGGGACCGGCTGACTCACTCCGTTGCTGTATCTGGAGAGGATTATCCAGGTGCCCTGTGCATAGAAACAGCTGCCTCTGCCCGCTTTCACTCCACCCTGTGCATAGAAACAGCTGCCTCTGCCCGCTTTCACTCCACCCTGTGCATAGAAACAGCTGCCTCTGCCCGCTTTCACTCCACCCTGTGCATAGAAACGGCTGCCTCTGCCCGCTTTCACTCCACCCTGTGCATAGAAACGGCTGCCTCTGCCCGCTTTCACTCCACCCTGTGCATAGAAACAGCTGCCTCTGCCTGCTTTCACTCCACCCTGTGCATAGAAACAGCTGCCTCTGCCCGCTTTCACTCCACCCTGTGCATAGAAACAGCTGCCTCTGCCCGCTTTCACTCCACCCTGTGCATAGAAACATCTGCCTCTGCCCGCTTTCACTCCACCCTGTGCATAGAAACAGCTGCCTCAGCCCGCTTTCACTCCACCCTGTCACTTGCTAACTCCCTCTCTGTGCCCACCTCCCTCTCTGTGCCCACCTCCCTCTCTGTGCCCACCTCTCTCTCTGTGCCCACCTCTGTCTCCGTGCCCACCTCCCTCTCTGTGCCCACCTCTCTCTCTGTGTCCACCTCTCTCTCTGTGCCCACCTCTCTCTCTGTGCCCACCTCTCTCTCTGTGCCCTCCTCTCTCTCTGTGCCCACCTCCCTCTCTGTGCCCACCTCCCTCTCTGTGCCCACCTCCCTCTCTGTGCCCACCTCTCTCTCTGTGCCCACCTCCCTCTCTGTGCCAACCTCTCTCTCTCTGTGCCCACCTCTCTCTCTGTGCCCACCTCCCTCTCTGTGCCCACCTCTCTCTCTGTGCCCACCTCCCTCTCTGTGCCCACCTCTCTCTCTGTGCCCACCTCCCTCTCTGTGCCCACCTCCCTCTCTGCCCCTTTCATTGTTATCACATCTCTCAACTGTAATCAATCAATCAATCAGGTCATTTGTAGAGCGCACTACTCACCCGTAGGGTCTCAAGGCGCTGGGAGGGGGGGGGGGGGTGCCGCTACTGCTCGAACAGCCAAGTCTTGAGCTTCTTCCTGAAGGAGAGGTGGTCTTGGGTCAGGCGCAGATTGGTCGGAAGTGAGTTCCAGGTCTTGGCGGCCAGGTAGGAGAAGGATCTTCCTCCTGTTGTCGCTCTTCGGATGCGGGGGACGGCGGCGAGGGCGTGGTTGGTTGATCTGAGGAGGCGCTTGGGAGTGTAGAAGTTGATCCGGTTGTTGAGGTAGCTCGGGCCTTGGTCGTGTAGGGCTTTGTGCGCGTGGGTGAGGAGCCGGAAGGTGATTCTCTTGTTGACCGGGAGCCAGTGCAGATCTCTCAGGTGTCCGGAGATGTGGCTGCGACGGGGGATGTCGAGGATGAGTCTCGCCGAGGCGTTCTGGATCCGCTGGAGTCTCTTCTGGAGTTTGGCGGTGGTTCCGGCGTAGAGGGCGTTGCCGTAGTCCAGGCGGCTGGTGACGAGGGCCTGGGTGACCGTCTTCCTCGTCTCGGTGGGGATCCACCGGAAGATCTTACGTAGCATGCGCAGGATGTTGAAGCATGACGAGGAGACGGCGTTGACTTGTCTGGTCATGGAGAGGGAGGAGTCCAGTATGAAGCCCAGGTTGCGTGCGTGGTCCGTCGGTTTGGGTGCGGTGCCCAGGGCGGGGGGCCACCAGGAGTCGTCCCAGGCGGAGGGCGTGGAGCCCAGGATGAGGACCTCCGTCTTGTCTGAGTTCAGTTTCAGGCGGCTGGTCGTCATCCATTCGGCTACGTCTCTCATCCCTTCGTGCAGGTTGGCTCTGGCGGTGTCGGGGTCGTTGGTCAGGGAGAGGATCAGCTGGGTGTCGTCGGCGTAGGAGATGATGTTCAGGTTGTGTTTGCGTACGATGGCCGCGAGGGGGCTCATGTAGACGTTGAAGAGGGTGGGGCTCAGTGAGGATCCTTGAGGGACGCCGCAGATGACTTTGGTGGCCTCTGACTTGTACGGTGGTAGGCGGACTCTTTGTGTTCTTCCGTCGAGGAAGGAGGTGATCCATTCCAGTGCCTTCTCCTGGATTCCGATGTTGCTGAGGCGCTGTACTAGGGTGCGGTGGCAGACCGTGTCGAAAGCCGCGGAGAGGTCCAGGAGGATGAGGGCCGCTGTTTCTCCGTTGTCCATCAGGGTTCGAAGGTCGTCGGTGGCGGCGATGAGGGCGGTCTCGGTGCTGTGGTTCGCTCGGAAGCCGGACTGTGAGGGGTCGAGGGATCCATTCGTCTCGAGGAAGGCGGCCAGCTGTTTGTTGACGGTCTTCTCGATGACTTTGGCCGGGAACGGGAGGAGCGAGATGGGACGGTAGTTCTTGAGGTCGGTGGGGTTTGCTGTAGGTTTCTTGAGGAGAGCGCTGAGTTCGGCGTGCTTCCAGCTCTCAGGGAAGGTGGCGGAGTCGAAGGAGGTGTTGATGATGTCCCGCAGGTGGGGTGCGAGGACAGCGTCGGCCTTGTTGAAGATGTGGTGAGGGCAGGGGTCAGTCGGAGATCCGGAATGGATGGAGTTCATGGTGCGGATGGTGTCTTCGGTGCTGATCGGGGTCCAGGTGCGGAGGGTGGTGGTGGGTGGCGTCGTTGCGGTTGTGGCTTGCGTTGGTTGGTTGTTGAAGCTGTTGTGTATGTCCGTGATCTTGTTGTGGAAGTAGGAGGCGAGGGAGTTGCAGAGGTCTTGCGATGGGGTGATGTCGTTGTTTCCGGCGCTGGGGTTGGAGAGCTCTTTCACGATGTTGAAGAGTTCCTTGCAGTTGTGTGCGTTGTTGTCCAGCCGGTCCTTGTATGCATTTTTCTTGGTGGCGCGGATCAGTTGGTGGTGTTTCCGGGTGGCGAGCTTGAGGGTGGTCATGTTGTCCGTGGTTGGCTCCCTTCTCCAGACTTTCTCGAGGGCTCGACAGTTCTTCTTGGAGCTCTTGAGTTCGTCGGTGAACCATGGTGTTTTTCTGCTGCAGGATCTGCTGGGTGGGGTTCTCAGAGGGGCGAGTTCGTCCGCGCAGTCGTTGATCCATTTCGTGAGGTTGTCGGCGGCCTGGCTGGGGTTCGCTGAGTTGGCGGGAGGGTGCTGGCTCAGGGAAGCGGCGAGCTGGTCGGCTGTGATCTTGTTCCAGCTTCTTCGAGCAACCTGTTGCTGGAGGTGGTGGATCGTCGTTCTTCTGAAGGTGAAGTGGACGCAGCTGTGGTCCGTCCAGTGGAGTCCTGTTGCGTGGCTGAAGGTGACGTCTTTGCTGGATGAGAAGACGGCGTCGAGAGTGTGTCCGGCGAGGTGGGTGGGGGTGGTCACCAGTTGCTTGAGTCCGAGGTTGTCGAGGTTGTCTAGCAGGGTGATGGTGTTGCGGTCGTTGTTGTTCTCCAGGTGGAAGTTGAGGTCCCCCAGGAGGATGTAGTCGGCGGAGGGGAGAGCGTGCGGGCTGACGAAGTCGGCGATGTCCTCGCTGAATCGTGTGCGTGGTCCCGGGGGTCGGTAGATCAGGGTGCCTCTGAGGGTGGTCTTCGGGTTGGTGTGGATCTGGAAGTGCAGGTGTTCGGCGGTGGTGAGGGTGTCATCGGTGTTGGTAGTGATGCGGATGGTGTCTCTGTGGATGATGGCGATGCCTCCTCCGGTCTGGTTGTCTCGGTCCCTCCGGACGATCTTGTAGCCTTCTGGGATGGCGATGGCGATGTCTGGGGCTGAGGAGGCGTTCATCCAGGTCTCGGTGATGAAGGCAACGTCGGGGGCGGTGGTGTCGAGCAGGTTCCAGAGTTCTACGGCGTGTCTGTGGACGGAGCGGGTGTTGAGCAGGATACACTTGAGGTGGGTGCTGCTGGAGTTCGGCTTGGCGGGTGCAGGGAAGGTCCGGATGCAGGTGAACTTGCAGGCGTTGCAGCTGAAAGGTCCGTGGGTGTGCTTCGGGGCGGCTCGGTGACATCCTGGGATGTGGCCGGTGTTGAGTGCGGTGAGGTCGGCGGCGCCGTAGGTTCGTCGGGTCGGCTTCCGTCGGTGGGGGCCAGGGGTCCTGGCGCTGGTCGCGATCCGGTCGCGGACGGGCGCAGACGGGCTTACCTTTGGCGCGCCTTCGGCGCACAATCGGCGCGCCCGCTGCGCGTGACCGCTGCGCGTCCGCACGGTCGCCATTTAAGGCGAAGTGCGCGGGTGGGCGGAGCAGCTGGGAGGCGGGAGCGGGGAGGGTTACAGAAGGCAAAAGGGGCGTGGCTAAGCGGCGGTGGCGGGAAGGGAGGGCGGGGGGCGTCGAGGAAGGCGGTAGGCGGACAACCAGGAAGGAGGGCAACACGGAGGAGAAAACAATGAAGAAAAACAGGCACAAATGCACGAAAAATCGGGGAGAAACAAGGAAAAACAAGTCAACACAGACAAGCACAAATCACTGTAAAAACAATACAAAAAACCACTCGCAGCGGCGGGAGCCGGCAACGAGGCAGCAGCGAGGCAGAGGCGGCTGGGGGCACACGCAGCAGCTGGTGGCCGTGCGGCGCGGGGGTGTCCCACAAGTGGGTCACACTCACCTGCGTCGCACGGTCGCCATTTAAGGCCAAGTGCGCGGGTGGGCGGAGCAGCTGGGAGGCGGGAGCGGGGAGGGTTACAGAAGGCAAAAGGGGCGTGGCTAAGCGGCGGTGGCGGGAAGGGAGGGCGGGGGGCGTCGAGGAAGGCGGTAGGCGGACAACCAGGAAGGAGGGCAACACGGAGGAGAAAACAATGAAGAAAAACAGGCACAAATGCACGAAAAATCGGGGAGAAACAAGGAAAAACAAGTCAACACAGACAAGCACAAATCACTGTAAAAACAATACAAAAAACCACTCGCAGCAGCGGGAGCCGGCAACGAGGCAGCAGCGAGGCAGAGGCGGCTGGGGGCACACGCAGCAGCTGGTGGCCGTGCGGCGCGGGGGTGTCCCACAAGTGGGTCACACTCACCTGCGTCGCACGGTCGCCATTTAAGGCCAAGTGCGCGGGTGGGCGGAGCAGCTGGGAGGCGGGAGCGGGGAGGGTTACAGAAGGCAAAAGGGGCGTGGCTAAGCGGCGGTGGCGGGAAGGGAGGGCGGGGGGCGTCGAGGAAGGCGGTAGGCGGACAACCAGGAAGGAGGGCAACACGGAGGAGAAAACAATGAAGAAAAACAGGCACAAATGCACGAAAAATCGGGGAGAAACAAGGAAAAACAAGTCAACACAGACAAGCACAAATCACTGTAAAAACAATACAAAAAACCACTCGCAGCGGCGGGAGCCGGCAACGAGGCAGCAGCGAGGCAGAGGCGGCTGGGGGCACACGCAGCAGCTGGTGGCCGTGCGGCGCGGGGGTGTCCCACAAGTGGGTCACACTCACCTGCGTCGCACGGTCGCCATTTAAGGCCAAGTGCGCGGGTGGGCGGAGCAGCTGGGAGGCGGGAGCGGGGAGGGTTACAGAAGGCAAAAGGGGCGTGGCTAAGCGGCGGTGGCGGGAAGGGAGGGCGGGGGGCGTCGAGGAAGGCGGTAGGCGGACAACCAGGAAGGAGGGCAACACGGAGGAGAAAACAATGAAGAAAAACAGGCACAAATGCACGAAAAATCGGGGAGAAACAAGGAAAAACAAGTCAACACAGACAAGCACAAATCACTGTAAAAACAATACAAAAAACCACTCGCAGCGGCGGGAGCCGGCAACGAGGCAGCAGCGTACATTCCTGTACATTCCAAAAGGATGGTGGAATGCATACACAGACATAAAACCATATCATGTTCATAGTTTAATATCTACAAAGTTGCTATCAATACGGTATGTTTACATTACAAAGCCATTACGCTGTCTGTCCTTCCTTGTCAGAGGTCGTTTCTGGCTCAATTGCACCAAGATCTCTGTATTGGGCTCCATTGGATTTGCCAGTGCTTCATTCTCTTAACATCGAGCACAATGCTCTAATACACGTAAACGATGATGTCACATAAGAAGCAAGTTAAGCATTAACTTCCCTTAGTAAAGTAGTGTGCCTAACTACGATTTGTGCCTTCCTACTAGCGGGCTGATACTCTGCCCCTTCGGTCTTAAATATCGCTCCTTATCGTTTTTAATGCCATAAAGAGCCCTGCATCGATATGAAAGTAAAGCAGCATTATGAGGCGCGCACAGGATTGTGGGTATGCAGAGTGCGGTGACGCGCTGACTCTTCCTCTCGAGCCTCCCGACCTCTAGCGACAGGAGGGAGCGTTGCAGCTCCCGCTCCCTCCCACAGGCGCCTCGTTCTGCGTCACGTGACCGTGTGACGCCTTCCGGTGGCGCCTGCGTGAGGGGAGCCTCCTCTCATCAGCAGCCGAGGAGGCCGACCCCCCCATTAAACTCTCATTTCCACCGATCACAGAGTTTCTTGCACAGAAACACTCCAAAAATTGAGAATTCCGCTTCTCACGGCCCCTCGGAGTGCGCGTGATACGCGAATCTCGAAGCTATTATTTCTGTATAAATTGTTCAGCTGTTCACGCGATCACGATAAAAAATATCACTTCCTACTAGTAGGGTGACTTTGCAGCGGTGACGTGCCGGTCACTCTCATGAATGCCTGTGAGTGCACAGCTACAGATACTCCTTAAGCTATTAAACAAACGCCTGTGTCACCTGTAGTGATGAATCGGGTGTTTGGCGCAGAGGCTTCTGGGTATGCAAATGATTGTGCCTGGCCACGCCTCCTCCAGTGCCAGCAAGGCTCCTGCAGCAGCCCCATGGTTTCTTGTGCTCTGGGTCCAGGCTGTGAAACTCAGGGCGCTATGACACTCCATCTCTTGCTTCTGCACAAACCTTAGAATTCTTATTATCCGGAGACAGCATGATCGCACAGGGCAAAAGATCGCCCTCTCAACAGCAGTGAACAGAAAACAAGGACGGCACACTTCCTGTGCCACCTATGAAAGATTCCAGCTGAGCGGAGACTGGAGCCACAGCACCAGGCATCGAACCATGAACAGACTGGACAGATCAAGCCTGCTGAATAAAATGAAGAATGGCAGGGCTCTTCGGCAGAAAGAGCAGGACTTGGTGAATAGCTACATTCAGACTAGTGAAGGGATTTCAGAATGGTGCTTAGGTTTGTGTGACACACTTCCAAACTTGGTCATTCATCTGCTGTTGGCCGAGAAAAGGCACAATGTGCATTGCCCTTCCTAAATCCAGAGCTCATGCAACGCCCTAAGGAAGAGACTTTGCTTTACTCAGAGCGTTCTGATCCTACAGGTAAAAACAAAGGTTGTGTTCACCACACAAGTCAGACCTGTGAATTCACTGCAGAGAGGAGGGGTGCAAAGCATCTGTCACTGAATACCCATCTCCTTTCCCAGCCTATCTCGGGTAGGAAAAAAGCTCACCCATATTACCTCAAAATGGCTGAAATGTAATCAGACTGGAGAGGTACTGTAACGCTAAGCACCAGGCTACATGTTGCCATTCCCACCATCTTCTGAAGCCTGAACCAACACAGCCACTGATAAAACACCTTTCTCGTGGCTTCCTGAGATGCCCGCTGTTAAAACAAGAATCATTACACGGAGTAGGACTGAGTCAGTCAGTTAGGACAGATGCGGCCTCATAAGGCTATTCACGCGCTGTTACCGTTCTGACTGAAAGGTAAAACGAGCATTAACCAAAGAATCCAGCCGCAGTCCCAGCGATGCGAAGCAGGACACTATGCAGCCCTGCCTCAAGGTCAGGAGGCAGGGAACGGCAAACACATCCAGGCGGGGAGGAGACCTGGGAGGGCGAGGGCTGCCCGTGCATGCGTGGTACATGTTACTTTCGCATGTCCTGCAGCTCGCGCGTGCGGCCGGTGCAGGCAGCGCCTGTCCCCTTCCAGGGCTCCCGTGATGAAGAGGGAGCCCCGGCGCCAAAGAGGAAGTGAAGTGCGGGAGCTGAAGTCCCGGGAGAGCGGCAGATAGCAGTGCGAGGCTCTCATGCCTAAGGAGGCAGCCCCGCATCGTGCTGACAGAAATTTGGAGAAGCTGGAGTGCTCCAGTACCGCGCCACAGCCAGCCGCCACACCGGGTGAGTTTGGAGGAATCTTCATTTGAGCCGATGAAGGCACTGTGGCAATGTTTATTTACTGAGTGAGCCCGCAAGGGCCGCTCCTACGATGATGCGAGTTTTCACAAAAGTGAAAGTGAAACTGCATGCTGACTTGCCTCCCAAGGGGGACAGGAGATGTGCGCCGCGTTCACATTTCCAGTCCGGCCTGCGCATGCCCATCTCTTGTCTCCCTTGAGAGGCAAGTGGACAACAATAGATCTCGCTGGAGACAGTGCTTTCGCGAGACACACACATTAGCGCCACTTTACAGAGTTTGCCAGTGAAAGTGCTACTTTCTTTTTATCTTCTTTCTTTAAACAATATTGTTTTCCCAGGGTGGGGGGTGCACCATTCCTAAAGGCAGTGCAATACCTGGTTGATGGGTGGAGTGGAAACGTTTAATGTGATTGTTTTCAAGTGTTTTAATTATTGTAGCTTATAAAATGTGTCTCTGTGTTCGGGCTGTGGTATTTTTTAAACCAAACTGCTTACATTTTGAAAGGATATAAGCAATGGAGATTAAAACGGGTCCCTTCCTGGTCCTGTAGCCATGTCCTGAACTTTTCAGGCAAAATTACTCACTGATTTCTCAATAATGAGTTTTAAACAGTTACGGTAACAATGTTGTTACTGATTACAGTTCACAAGCTTTGCTTATGTTTGTATTCCCTATGAGTGTTTGCTTTTTCGAGGGTGTTATTCATTTTTTTCAGGCAGCATTTTGCTGTTGTCTAGTGCATAATTTGAATTCAGTCGCAGCACACTTGATTTGCAGTTGAAGGCAGTGCGCATTTCTCTCAGTGGGGCAGTATGGTGTTCAGTGTGGGAGAGGATGTGGCACTCTGGCCAGAGCTGCTGAATTTGGAACTGGAGAACCAAGTTCAGCCTTCATGACCAGTCCACCAGACCACACTTCTGACAGAGCTCATTTCGATGCTACACCTTAGAAGGCCCGATAGACCTTAGAAGCCCTGGTGTGTTAGCACCCGCAGGTGGACCCTAACGGTGGCAAGTGTGAGTTAACCTTGAAGGCCTCTCTACCACAATCCAATGTGCAGTTCACCTCTAGTCTTGCGAGCAGGCATACGAAGAAGCACACCCTATATCGACCGTGACTCTGTCACTGAGGTCACAAGACCCTTGAGGATAGCCCACCTCACCCATTGGTACCTCCATTGGCCTTTTTCAGCAGTAGTAGTGCAACTTACCAGGTGTTGGCAATGTAGGATTTGCATGCACATCAAACTTAGGGGGTGATTATAATGACGGTGAGAATGCCACGTCACCACGTCAGTAGCTGTCCCACCGCCATCAGTGACTGCATCACCGCCCGCCATATTACAGTGGTGGGTGGTTCCCTGGCAGTCGGAAAGACCAACCACCACACACCCGACTGGCTCCTTGAGCCCACCAGTGAGGCGGAGTGGCTTGTGGTTCCTACAATGCTGGTGGTGCCTATCAGGCACCGCACTAGGGATTATGATGTCCCTTACCAGCCAGCCTAACCATGGCGGTTCACCCGCCATGGAAAAGCTGGCGGAAAGGGACATTGGGGGCCGTAGCAGGCCCCTTTCCCCCAGACATGGGACCATACGTATCACTGCACCATGTGGCAGGCACCGCATTTTGCCTGCCACGTAGTGCAGTGAAATATGTAACATATCCCTTTTTTACATTGCCGCGGATGATGCAGCTAGCAGCACCTGCTGCAATGTAAAAGATATGCATTGTGAACGCCGTAGTGGCGGTCGCACTGTAAGGCCTATCATGGGGCCGCCACCTTGAAGGCCAGTGGTCCATTCCCCAATTCGATGGCGAACAGACTGAAGTCCGTCTGCCATCGTAATCAGCCCCTAAGTTTGCAACCTTCTTGGTGTCTGCTTCATGCACAGACACGTTTAACATGTGCAGCATGCTTTCGGGCCACTGGAGTTATGCAGCAATGGAGACCAAAATTATGTTGCAGTGTCGACTAAATGATGCATCAATAAAAAAGGCTGCAGTGTAATGCGGTACATTTTATGATACTTTATTATTGTGACATATTTACACATACTAACGGCCTCTGCAAAGCTTTTGACTCGTTAGTACCTGTGTAACATACAAATGCCGCAGTGGGAAAGCTAAAAGGTCAGCCTTTCCAAAGGGCCCTACACTTCACAGTAACATAAGTCACATTTCTTTTAATAATTTTTGATACGTTTGAGCTACAAAATTGTTTTGGGAGAAATTGTTAGATTATGCAGCAGATGATGTATTATGTGGCAAATATGATATACGTATTAGGGAGGATAGGAAAATTCCGTCCTTGTTGGTGACTTGACTAACTAACTAACTAAAAATAACTAACACACCAGGGCTTCTAAGGGACCCGTTTCAATCTCCATTGCTTATATCCTTTCAAAATGTAAGCAGTTTGGTTTAAAAAATACCACATCCCGAACACAGAGCCACATTTTATAAGCTAAAATAATTAAAACAGTTGAAAACAATCACATTAAACTTGACATTCAAGTCTTTTCAACTTTTTCTATTTACAAATCAGTCTGAGTCGCTTTTCCTGAGAAATATTATTATTTCATATTTCCTTTGATCATCCAGTAGTTTTGCAGATTATATTTCATCAGTTTCATTTTGCCATCATGTTTCCACATATACCCAATGCATTTCGGGTCGTAAGGGAGACCCTTCCTCAGGGGTCTATGAATACATGGCCGATACACAAAAATTAGAGTGCACCGACGGACTCAAAAATTTAGCAAATATGATACATCCATAGTTAAGGGGAAAACATTTTTCCACTTAACCTAATGTTGCCCCAACATTGTAGTTGATCAATTTGTAAGTTCCCCAAACCCAAAAGTTGAGTTTGGGCACAATTTGTATTTTAAAAGCAGTCCTACAACACAGGGCTACTTCTAAACTGACCTCAGGCTTCAGCAGTGCAGAGAGGGCTGCTGGCCTCTAAACCGCCATGCCCTATTATATTCTAGGGACTTATAAGGTAGTTCTAATACCCCTTCCCTATTATGTACTAGGGCCCAATAGGATAGGTCATGCCAATGATAGGGGAACCCTAGTGTATGTAGGTGTTTTCACTGTAAGTGTCTCTTTCAGAATAGCACTGCCCTGGGCCTGGTTAGGCAGAGTCCTGGGTCTGTCAGAGTCAGGTACCACCAGCACCAGTCAGCAAAAAGTTGGGGAGTGCCAGGGCACAGAGCGGCTTTGCAACACTAGAGAAGCACAAACTCAGAAATTAAAACATAACACCATGGTTGGGGGGTTCTATTTAATAATCAGAATTGATTTTTATCCTAATGAACCCATTTTCCAACCTTAGGATAATGAAAGACTGGGAAAAAATCATAAGATTCTAATCTATACCTTGAAGTTTTCATGCAGCTCTTTGATGAGGGTTAATAGCTCTCTGTTCAATGTTAGGATTTTAACTTATAAACTGCAAATACCAAAAGAATCTCTCAGACAAAAGCAGTAACTCACTGACCTATTTACAGGATATGCAATTTGTGATCTGCGTGGTACACGTTCTTTGCAGCAGGCATATTAACCCACTGTGCCTACCTTACCATGAGCCAAAACTTCCACTAGACAAACCTCCGATCTCTCTCAATAAAGAACATTAATCACCAAAGTTATCTTCACATTTTTATTGTTACCTGAAAATTGCTGGAGACAAGGAATACAGCAGCAGGTATTTTTCAAACCATAATGCACTTGCAAACGTGATGTCCCCACCCTAAGTCAGCGACCTTTGTTTGCTTGGTGAATGAAGATGCAAGATTCATATACATGTTTTTTTAACATTTGGTCTGATTACTATATGAATGTAAATAACAATAAAGCATAATGCAAACTGATTACATGCCTGCTTTTCTCAATATTTCACTTCAAAAGTATGCGATTGTATTTGTTTAGCGGGTGGCGATTTGTATGGGGTCACTGGAAAGTCCACAAGGTTGTCCCTGTCCCCCCCAGAATTTTAGTGTCTCCTACACCCCTGGTGAAGAGTCTCAAAATCCAGCAATAAAGGGAATGTGTGAAGCTAATTTAATAGTGACAAAAAGTGACCCTAGAAGTCCCACCAGAAGTAATCCTGCTGAAATACACAAAACAAGCATTGGCATAGCCAATAGGTCTTGCCTTGGGGAACTAATAAGTGTTAAGGCAGAGATATTGAGTTTCTGTATGTTTTTAAGCTGTGTTGTGCAGAAGTCTGCAGTATGCTGAAATGTTATAATAAAGAAGTGTGAGAAGCATTTTTGTTAGTTTAGTTATGATGTATAATGTACAACAAAATGACGATGATAAACAACTATTAATTAGAAGTAATGATTTGAGGGTTTTTTTATGTTTGAATGCTGGCAACTTGTATCTGCCTGTTCTAATCGTTGCTTTTTAAGGTGTTTATTGTTAAAGGGGTGAGTATAAATAACAGGAGAGTGAAGGTTACTTAGTTAGTTAGTGAGAGTGATAGATTTAGTGAGTTAATTAGTGAGAGATAGTTAGCGAGAGATTGAGAGAGTTAGTAAGAGTGATAAAATTAGTGAGAGAGTTAGTTAGTGAGAGTGAGAGAGTTAGCGAGTGAGTTAGTTAGTTAGTGAGAGAGAGTTATTGAGTTAGTGAGAGTGAGTGGATTTAGTTAGTGAGAGTGAGAGAGTTAGTGAGTGAGTTATTGAGAGTGAGTTAGTTATGATCACCAATTATAAGTGAAATGGAAATGTCAGAATTTCATTGCTCCGGTTTACTCCACCCAGGAGAAAAGAAATAAACAACTCCACTAACCCATGTCATACACTAACTACAGGCAGCCAGTAAAGCTGTACCGGGGCCACACCGGCGTGACGGTGAAGCACCCTCTACAGGGACAGGCTACAGACAGTAAATTCTCTACTCTGTCCACCCGACGGCAAGGACAGGATACAGCATCCATGGCAGAGTCTACTCAGGACAGAGGTGAGGGACCTTAAGGCATGCACTAAATACAGCAATTTGTTAACATGCTTTGTAAGGTCCACCCCGGAGCAACAGGAGCTCCCCTAGCAGGGGTGGATAGCACACCCTGCTCTGGGAGGAGTAAAGTTTAATAGATGACTGACTGGGAAGAGGGGTGCACAGAAGGATCTGGTTTATTCCAAGCCCCATTCAGTGAAGATGTAGTGGCAAGAAGAGGAATTTGCCTTTCTGCCCTGCAACGGACACCAGAGCTCGGTGCCCTGGCAGTGGCGGGCAGGTAGGGGCAGTGCAAGGATTTCAGTGGCGCAGGCGCGTAGTGCAAATAGTATGCATGGGAGGGGGTGGGGCAGGTGGATAGAAGGGACACCAGCAGGTAGCTACAAGGCCTTCGGCACCCACTCCACTCAAAAGCAGCCGGTGTGGAAGGACAAAGCAGGATGCACCGCACAGCACACACGGACTACAACTCCCACTCCACTCAAAAGCAGCCGGTGTGGAAGGACAAAGCAGGATGCACCGCACAGCACACACGGCCTACAACTCCCACTTCACTCAAAAGCAGCCGGGGTGGAAGGAAAAAGCAGGATGCACCGCACAGCACACAAGGCCTACAACTCCCACTCCACTCAAAAGAAGCCGGTGTGGAAGGAACAAGCAGGATGCACCGCACAGCACACACGGCCTACAACTCCCACTCCACTCAAAAGCAGCCGGTGTGGAAGGAAAAAGCAGGATGCACTGCACAGCACACACTGCCTACAACTCCCACTCCACTCAAAAGCAGCCGGTGTGGAAGGAAAAAGCAGGATGCACCGCACAGCACACACGGCCTACAACTCCCACTCCGCTCAAAAGCAGCCGGTGTGGAAGGAAAAAGCAGGATGCACCGCACAACACACACGGCCTACAACTCCCACTCCACTCAAAAGCAGCCGGGGTGGAAGGAAAAAGCAGGATGCACCGCACAACACACACGGACTACAACTCCCACTCCACTCAAAAGCATCCGGTGTGGAAGGAAAAAGCAGGATGCACCGCACAGCACACACGGACTACAACTCCCACTCCACTCAAAGCAGCCGGTGTGGAAGGAAAAAGCAGAATGCACTGCACAGCACACACGGACTACAACTCCCATTCCACTCAAAAGCAGCCGGTGTGGAAGGAAAAAGCAGGATGCACCGCACAGCACGCACGGCCTACAACTCCCACTCCCCTCAAAAGCAGCCGGGGTGGAAGGAAAAAGCAGGATGCACCGCACAACGCACAACACACACGGCCTACAACTCCCACTCCACTCAAAAGCAGCCGGTGTGGAAGGAAAAAGCAGGATGCACCGCACAGCACACACGGACTACAACTCCCACTCCACTCAAAGCAGCCGGTGTGGAAGAAAAAAGCAGAATGCACTGCACAGCACACACGGACTACAACTCCCATTCCACTCAAAAGCAGCCGGTGTGGAAGGAAAAAGCAGGATGCACCGCACAGCACGCACGGTCTACAACTCCCACTCCCCTCAAAAGCAGCCGGTGTGGAAGGAAAAAGCAGGATGCACCGCACAGCACACACGGACTACAACTCCCACTCCACTCAAAAGCAGCCAGTGTGGAAGGAAAAAGCAGGATGCACCGCACAGCACACACGGCCTACAACTCCCACTCCCCTCAAAAGCAGCCGTGTGGAAGGAAAAAGAAGGATGCACTGCACAGCACACACGGCCTACAACTCCGACTCCACTCAAAAGCAGCCGGTGTGGAAGAAAAAAGCAGGATGCACCGCACAGCACACACGGACTACAACTCCCACTCCACTCAAAAGCAGCCGGTGTGGAAGGAAAAAGCAGGATACACCGCACAGCACACACGGCCTACAACTCCCACTCCACTCAAAAGCAGCCGGTGTGGAAGGAAAAAGCAGGATACACCGCACAGCACACATGGACTACAACTCCCACTGTACATGTCGAAGTGGCCGGTCACCTGTGGACTGCGGCAGCGCAAGCAAGCAGCATCTCGCCAACCTCTTAAGACACAGCAGAAGCCTTTCATGATCGTGGCCTCCACCTAGCGTGCACCTCACCCGATGAACAGCGCCTAGACGCCGGCGCAGCGCTTCATAAAGGTTATTATTGTAGCAGACGAGACAGCTCTCGTGGTCTCACTTCACCAGATGGTGAATGGTGAGACTAGTGCAATATAAGGCGAGGGAGACACTTCTAGGCATGGCTGGTCCAAACAGATACTCTTGAAGTTGAGGTTCAGTCTGCTGCCGGTGCTCGCCAGGTAGAGAGCCAGAGGTGCAGGACGAGACATTCGTGTCACAGGTTCATGCAATCGTGGTCAAGTGGAGAAGCCAAGGTTAGGATCACACCCTTCAGACACCAGCTCATCAACAACGCCTTTTACTGATCACCTTGAATGATGTACATTTAGGGGTCACCTGGGGTGGGGTTTACCATCCACAGTGCCCCCTGAGAGCCCCCCATGCAGGCCGAAGCAACAAACTCTGAGTTCCAGAAACAAAGTGGGGACTATAGCAAAAGCACCCCGTCGAGTCTGCATAAACATGCCACAGGCTGGCCAGCACAGACTTCATTGCATGTCTACAAATAACAAATCCCTCAATTCATGCAGCCCTTCGAGGCTCTAGCTTGCTGCATGAGTTCATACCAACAGGAGCTAATAACAAGATCATGCAAGCATTTGCAAAACCAATGGTGCTAGCCTTGGCAAGGTGGAGCTCTTAGTTTTATTGGAAGCATGTGTCACAAACTGAAAGCAAATGATAAACACTGCCCCCATATCATATGCTTGCAATAAAAATGTGCAGTGTAAAAACAGCAACTCGTGGTTGTTTTACTAGTGATGTTTTACAAATGCCAATGCTGTCAGTGCTCACAGGCATTTTATCATTTGCTAAGGAGACCACACTTAACCCAGCACTTAAACTGCAGGCAACTGAAATGGCACTTCACAGAAGCTAGTTGGAACAAGAGACAGAAAACAAATGCAATCAAAAACAGAATTCTATGTTTGGTGTTATGAAGGACCGTGCTTGTTTCTGCCTTTATGGTGCAATCACCCATATAAAGATTTACACGGGAGTGGTGCAGCCGTATGAGAGTACTAGGCAGTCACCTACGACACAAGCTAACTGGGTCGCCAATATATATCTAAAGAACCCAGTTCCAGAAATTAAAAGAGACACAAAAACTGGGGCACGTACTGCATGGTCTGCCTATGGAGATAGGGTTCATTACCATGCACCCATGTGTGGGCTACACAGAAAGGCAGTGAGTGGAGCGTCCACACTGAAGACTGCCGAAGGGCATCTAGACTCCAATCCACTCATCTTCACATGACCAAAATGTGGGCTTCGGAGCAAAGAGCTTATCTCCCTGCCCGTACTTCTCCCAGACGCAAAAAAACAAAAAATCACACTGGAGCACCTAGACAATATTTATCACCTGCCAAGCCACCCTCTACGTGTACCATTTGCAATGGCAAAAGTTGGCTCTTTCTTTTGAACTTTACGCCTGCCAAGTTGTGCTACACTGAAGAACACGAGTGCAAAGTCGGGGCATCCCAAATGTACCATTTACACGTCAGAAAATAAAACAAACTGTGCGTAATCAGAACAGAGTCTGGATAAAAGGGGTTTCGTGTTGTCAGGGGACTTCGTTTTCTGCTCACAGAGAGCCCAGCTCCCGGGACAGAACTGTATTCTTTGCTGCAGTCTCCCACAGATAGGACACGCATATCCCAACACCCATAACAAGAGCTCCAGCACACACACCACTCACACTGGACAAAAGTAACTCCCTGGTCAGGACAGGTCATCTTTAAGAGAGTCAATGGACGGCAAAGCACGGCAGCCTTCCAGCATCTGTGGACACTTGGTGGTTCAACAGGTACCGACTGGTATATATCGGTCAGTGTTGCCGAAGTGTGAATATTAGCCAGCCCTGAATACTGACCCAGTGATCCCCATTGTGACCGTTGGTGTAAGTAAGCAAAAGTGAGAAGGGACACGCCCGCCCTCCCTAGCTTGAGGAATGCATGCACTTACACATGTAGACAAGAAAGGCACAGCAAAGTGGGAACAATTCACGTATTTGATTTAAAACAAGTCCAGCCGCGTATACAACTGCAGCGTCCCGCGAGTGGTGCGCGTACGCTTGCGGGACGCTGCTCATAACAGCAAGCCATAGGCCGGAAGTCCCGCGAGTGGTGCACGAGCACTTGCGAGCCGATGCACGTAACAGCAAGCCGTAGGCCGGAAGTCCAGAGCGATTCCAAGAGGTCATTTTTCCTAGAGCAGCGCATGCGTGCTGCCTAGGCAAGACCTAAAAAGGGAGTGACAGAAGGTCACACGGATGGCAGGGGTTCAAAGGTCAGTTATGGCTCCAAAATGAGCAGAATAGTCGCTCTGGTACCTCTCGACTGTCAACAGTGTCTCTATGGTTACACATTATTCAGCGCCTTGAGACCCACATGGGTATGTAGTGCATGTGAGAAGTTGGCCTGGTATATGATGTCCACTATTCTAGTGGGCACCTTGCACCAGTCCAAACAACCCTTATTGATGGTAGGTTATAAAGTCAACCTTATAGAAAGCTATCCTAGTGGTAGCTGTGGAGAGCAGCCTTCAGGCTAAGACTTGGAGACGAGTTAAGCAATTATAATCTCTTGAATGATCAAATGAAAGCACACCACACAAGGTATATATCAAATATATATGTATTTATTCTAAACACAACCCCTCTGCGCTCTTTATGAGGTCAGAGGTAAAAGTACAATAAAAGGAACTTAATTAGCATACGATAAGTTGCACAGTATATGTTATGCCCTAGGGGCCTCACAAACCATATAATATAATAGTGGTATAAGAACCACGTCTGGAATAGAAAGCAGGCCTAGGGCCTGTGGAATAGCTGGGGCTATTCAGGACAACCAAAGGTTAGGAAGTAGGAGACCCACGGGAGACGCGTGCAGTGTCTAAACACAGCTGTGGGTTACCATTGACTATTTATGGAGAAGGAACAAGTTACAAATGTACAGTTTAAGGACACTTCTAGGTTAACTACGATGGAACACTTTTAGACTAGAACACTTTGGGAGTCAAGACCCACGGTAGCATCGGAGTACTCGTGTTACCTCACCCAGGGAAGCCGGGTGCATAGGTGCCTTTTGGTGTCAGGTTTCGTCGTCGATTCCAATGGAGAGATGCGAAGAAGTGATGCAGGCGACCAGAGGAAAAGTGTCCAGGTGGATCCAAGGGTGGATCGAAGATCTGAAGAACCTGAAAGCAGAAGGGACGTAGTCTGGGTCACTAGCCAGTGACCAGGATGACGATGGGAAGCTGCCAACCAATGTTGGGTAAATTCAGGTGAAAGAGGTGAAGTTTGTCTCTTCAGCCACGTGGTCCAGGAGGCGAGATGACAACCAGTAGCTGGATTCGAGCTGCTCCACAAAGGATCTATCTGGTTGACTGCAGTGTCGGATTCTGGATTGGACCCAACAAGCCTTGGCAAACGCAATCCACGCACAATGTCGAGAATGGCTTCAGTGCAGACCAGCAAGAAACTAAGAGGATGAGTGCTGCAGTCTCACCGTTGTCCAGCATGTTATGTTATGTTATGTTAATATTTATTTATAGAGTGCACGTACACCCGTAGGTTTCATGGCGCTAATGTCAGAGGACCAGATACCATCCCTAAGCGTAGGGCTGCTTGAATAACCACGTTTTCAGGGACTTCCTGAAGACCAGAAGATTGTCACAATTCCTGAGTGAAAGGGGAAAGGAATTCCACAGGGTAGCCGCCAGGAAGGAGAAGCAGCATCCTCCTTGCCTTTTCCTATTAAATGAGGGGATGGTGACCAGACTGAGATGGGCGGAGTGTAAGTTGCGCTGGGGTTTGTACTTAGTTATCATATGTCTAACAAATTTGGGGCCATTGCCATGCAATGCTTTAAAGGCAGTGCAACCGGTCTTAAAGGCAATCCTTTGGGCCATCGGTAACCAATGAAGTTTTTCCATACCAGGTCTGGCTGACTGCCATTTGGGTTGTTTCCAAATGAGTCTTGCCGCCTGATTTTGGACCATCTGGAGTCGTTTCAGCAGTCCGGCTGGAAGACCAAGGTACAGGACATTCGAGAATTCCAGACGGGAGAGTACTAGGGCTATTATTACCTGTACGAGTGCCGAATGAGTCAGCAAGTGTGTAATGTTCCTAATTTTCCATAGTTGAAAAAAGCTGGAGGAGACAATAGCTCCCACCTGTCCTTTAAGTGACAGGTCGGCGCTTAGGAAAACCCCTAGGCTTTTGACCGATTGAGAAGCCGTGGGCGGAGAGCCCATGTCTAATGGCCAGAAATTAGGACCTCAGCTAAGCTCACTCTTCCCGGGCAGAACTAATTCTGTCTTGTCCGGGTTGAGTTTAAGATGATTTAGGTTCATCCACCTCTGTATGTGAGACATTGTTGCCTGGAACTCATTAACAGAATCCGGAGAGTTCAGGGGAATTATTAGCTGCAAATCGTCAGCATAGTTAAAAATGGTGACTTTACAGTTTTTTAGAGAGTGTAACAAAGGTCTGAGATACAAGTTAAATAGGAGTGGCGAGAGTGACAAGCCCTGCGGCACCCCACAGGAAGAAGGCAGTTTCTGGACTGTAAATGTTCCGAGTCTCACTGACTGCGTCCGATTGCTGATGAAGTAGGCTATCCATCCATGCGCGGATCCCCTGAGGCCGGCCTGCTCGACACGGTTCAACAGAATGTTATAGTCGACCGTGTCAAACGCGGCTGACAAGTCAAGGAGCACCAGAGCTTGATGGATGTCCTTGTCTGCGTTAGCTCTTAAGGTGTCCTGAACTGCAAGAATCACAGTTTCCGTGGAGTGTGACGGACAGAATCCGGCTTGATTCTGTTCTAGATAGTCAGATTGCTTGATAAAATTTGAGAGACATCTAGATACGTAAGCCTCAAGAAGTTTAGACAAGAAAGCGAGGAGAGAGATGGACCTATAATTAGCCGGGTCCAGCCGGTCTGCACCCAGTTTTTTCAAGATTGGGACAACCGTGGCCTTTTTAAACGAGCAGGGGACCTTGCCCTGTGAGAGAGATTTGTTCAAGAATGGAAGGATGGGAGGAGCTTTGCGCATAACCAAGATGGCCGCGTGAGCACAGGGCTCTCGAGACCCTCGCAACCTCCCGCATCTATCCTGTAAATGATCCTGATCACATTGACGGGTTATTGAAGAAGAGCCATAGCTGAGGCGCACACTGCTGTCCAAATTTGAATCGGTCTTCAGGAACCGGAGTAACATCGACTTGAACATTGCGGCCTGCCCCTCGGAGTTGCCCGGAGCTCGAGTTGGTGAGATGTCCGGGCAGTAGTTGAACAACAGCAGCCTGAGGAGACACTGATCTGACTTTCACTTTCATTTTTGTGGCCTCCGTCTGATGGGGGACATCCTTAACCACGCGGATTTTACTCCGCAGTACCCTTTCAACGCGTCTTTTACAACGCAAGTCGTAACCACGACTTGCGCTGGAGGGCGCTACAGGACAAGGAATAATTTAATTTACTATCCAACACCTTCCCTACTGTACGTAGGCTGGTGTTGGAATAGTAAATTAAAAAATTCCTAAGTCCGCACCCCTACAACGCAAGTCGTGGTAACGACTTGCGTTGTAAAAAACGCGCTGTAACGGTACGCGTGGTAAAACCATGCGTCGTACTGTCGTACATCCCCGTCTGATCCTACTGGAGAGCTAGCCTACTACTAGTGGAAGCTACTTGACCACTAAGCGATCATAGGTGCTGCTCTGATTGTGTGTTCTGGGCCCAGACGAACTGTGCCCTCTGATTGCCGCTGCCGGCTGGGTTGCAGCTCCCGGTGTAGCCATTCTCTCTCGTTGCTCACTTCTTTGGATGGTCTCCTTGTCCGAGATGGCGACTAAGCCTGAGGGCGACAAGCAAAAATCCAAGATCACTCGGCGAGGTGGCTACACCCAGGCGAACAATATGGATCGATATGCTCAACCTAAAGGATCCCCTGGTGGACCGAGTAGATCTCTAGATGGTACTAAGGAGGATCTGGCCCCATCGACAAAATTGACCTTGCAAGACGTCATGGGTGCCATTGACGGGATGAAGGATTCCATCGGCCAACAATTCGAGTCTCTCGCCCACAAGCTGGACACCGTAGCGATCGATGTTAATTTAATTCGTACGGATCTATCGAAAACCAACGAAAAGGTCAAATCGGTGGATTTGAAAACTGCCAGCCTCACGGGTGATATGTCCGAATTGCAAACAGAGGTCCGTAGTTTGAGGACCGCTAATGACTTTTTTGCCTGCCGGTTGGAGGACATTGAAAGTAGGTCTCGGCGTAACAACGTACGCATCATAGGGGTCCCGGAATAATCAGAGGATCCGGCAGCTGATCTTTTTGTGGAAGATCTTATTACCAAGCACCTTGAGCAAGTTTTTTGCAGTTGAACGAGCCCATAGGGTACCGGGTGGCAAACCGAAGGTGGGTGCCCCGCCGCGACCTCTCATCGCCAGAATCTTTAATTTCAGGGATAGAGACGCTATCCTGCAGGCATCGCGGACGAATGGATCCACGAAATATGAAAATACCACTATAAGTTTCTACCCGGACTTTACACAGACTGTCCAAAAGCAGAGACTTGGGTCTCTGGGCGTCAAACACCGACTGAGAGACATGGAATTGAAATACGCAATGCTTTTTCCAGCCAGGCTGCGCGTTGAATTCGAGGAACGAACATACTTTTTTGGTCGTCCAGAGGTGGTGGGGGACTGGCTTGATACTTTGCATCACCGGCACGGCCAAGAGGAACATCCTGGAGGAGCAGAAGGTGCCCGACGGAGCAGGAATAGGAGTATGGTTTCCGGTCTCTGAACTTTATTGATAACCTTGACTATGGTTCGATGACTTTATTGTCTGATTTGATATTTATACCCGGGAGTTGCGGGGAACTGGATGGGACACTTTCCTCCTCTGGGTTTCTTTTTGTAGGCTAGTTTGATGTTAGGGCGATAGGTACACTGCAAGTTGGGGTGGCTATTCAGTCTTAAGCAAGGGTGCAGGGTGGGGGGGTTTGTACCGGGGTTTTGGTTTGTGGGTGGGATTCTGTTTATGTGGGTGTGTTTTGGTTTATTGCAAGGCAACATATTGTTCGTTCAATTGATTTGGATGCTGAGTTCAGAGGGGGGGTTGGATCCGCTTTCACTCTTGAGATGGGGGGTAGGGGATTGAGACTAATGAGTTGGAATGTGAATGGGTTGGGGGACAGGATAAAGTGAGGGGTTGTGTTGCAACTGTTGAAGCGATTTTCTACTGATGTGGTGTTGTTACAGGAAACGCATTTGATTGGTAACACGTGTCATGCCATGAACCGGAGAGGGCATCGCCTGGTCGCTCATGCGGGGTTCTCCTCTGGATCCAGGGGGGTAGGTATTCTAATTAGGAATTCTCTTCCCCTAGCAATCGATGCTACACTTTTAGATGATAGGGGTCGCTATGTAGCTATCACTGGATGATTGGAGGGTAAAATTATATCCTTACTCTCAGTCAAAGTCCCCCCGGGTCTGCAATCGACAACCTTTGCGGACCTGGGACGGGTAATATTGGGGCTTCCTGAAGGGATTTTGATGGTGGGCGGAGATTTTAATTCAGTTGTTTCTGGTAGGGATGATCAATACCCGCCCAGGGACCTCGCTGGGTCACAGAATTGGCTTAATGGCTTAATAGATACACTGGGGTTGGTGGACTGCTGGAGATTGCAGCACCCGGCCCAGAACCAATACACTTTCCACTCGGGTGCACATGGTAGCCTTTCCAGGATCGATTACATTCTGATGCCAGCTGCGCATGCCCCCTCTATCTCTCAGAGGTTCGGCATCTAGCTCGGGGAATATCCGACCACTCCCCTTTGTGGCTTCGCATGGAGTTGCGTGTAGGTGCCGAGGGGTGGGTGGCTCAGATTAATCTGTGGTATCTCCATACTCCTAAGACCCGTGCGGCGTTGATGAACTCCCTCAATCACTATTCTGTTGAAAATCAGGGATCGGTGTCTTCTGCGGTATCGCTCTGGGAGGCCTTTAAGACGGTCATCCGAGGTCATGCATTGTCATTGATAGCCGGTGCGAAGAAGAGTAAGAATGAGGAGGTGGTGAGGCTAGAGACTGAGATCGCCGACTTGGAGCGTACTCTGGAACAGGGCGTCACCCGTCAGAAGTTGCATATCTTGCGTCTTAAACAACTTGACTACAGGGCACTGGTCACAGATGCCGCGAAAGTCATGGGCAGGGAGCAGCAGGGTCGACTGTATGATGTCGGGGATAAAGCTGGCAAGCTGATAGCATGGTTAGACAAGAAAGAGAGGGCTAGTCGCGTGGTTCCCGTGATTGAGAGAGTGAATGGTGTGTGTGTGACTGATCCTGAGTTGATCGTTCAGAGTTTTGCAGAGCATTTCCAGAAAGTGTACTCCCCGTGTCTGATAGATCGGAGGAAGACTCCCATTTCTTGTTGCGGGATATAGCACTTCCCAGCTTATCTGACTCCGATAAAGAGTTGCTGGATTCCGTTATAACCGCGAATGGAGTATCTCTCGCTATTCGCTCCATTCGTTCGGGTAAAGCAATGGGTCCTAATGGTCTCCCCATTGAACTTTATAAACTGCGTCCCGATAAAGTAGCGCCGTATCTTCATGGCATGTTTTTGGAATCGCGAGATATGGGCTCCCTTCCTCGTGATCAGCATCTTGCGACCATAGTGGTGATTCATAAGGAAGGGAAGCCAAGGAACCGCTGTGCCTCTTATAGACCGATATCACTTCTTAAGGCAGAGCCCAAGATTCTCGCTAAATTGTTAGCTAACCGTATAATAAAGGTGATTGGTGACTTGGTTCATCCGGACCAATCCGGTTTCATCCCTCATTGAAATACGGCTCTGAATCTGCGAAGGTTGCATGGCGTTCTCGCGAGGGCTTCGTCGCTGCGTGAGCCGGCCATCTTGGCCTCCTTGGCTCCTCCGATTGCTAATAAAGCCAGGACCAAAGCCGAACTTGGCCAGTACGGCCCACAAATATGGCCACTCAACCGTATCAAAGGCCATCGTGGCATCCAAGGAGGCCAAGATGGCCGGCTTACGCAGCGACGAAGCCCTCGCGAGAACGCCATGCAACCTTCGCAGCTAGGGGCTCAAGGGCAAGGGCAAATAGAAGTGGAGACAACGGACAAGTGTGGAGAAGTGTGGCTCAGGGGTTAGAGGCAGCAGACCCGGAAGCTGAGATCGGTCCTGGACCAGGGTTCAATTCCCTGCCTCGGCGGGTCTTGGGCTAAAAATTCCACAGACTCGATAATTCTCGCCCCGGTGCCTCCTCGACTCACGGGTTCACACTCTGCGACTCTGGGCAATAGCTTGCTTAATCTCCACAACGGCCCCTCGCGGCGGGATGCCTGACTTTCACCTTGTGGATACCCTGCTATCTCACAGGGGAATACCAGGAAGGGTTCCCTAAGCAAGCGCCGGGAAACCCACTGCGGGTAGCTGTGCGCTATATAAGCTCAACTACATTTACATTTACATTTACAACCCTGTCTTGTACCTCTTCCAAGAACAAAAGGCTTAGAGACCCGACCATTTACCACGACCTGCGCCAATGGATCTTCATGAACCGTCGATAAAGGGCATTCGGTGGGCCCCAGATTTTGAGAACCGCATCTCGTTCTATGCGGACGATATACTGTTGTACCTGACGTCACCCCGGAAGTCGTTAATAGTTTTGTTTGATGTCCTTACACCTTTTGGCAAAAATTCCGGCTTAGTTATTAACTGGACTAAATCTTACTTATTTGTTCTTTCGGGTGAAGTTCCTCTGTTGCCGCGAGATTGTCCCATCCAGGTTGCACACGCGGGTTTCAAGTATCTTGGGGTATACGTGTCTAGCTGGGGGAGAGAGGACTCGGCATATATTCAACTGAGCCTGGCAGTCTTTGCGGTGTGTTTGGGGTGGTGGCAGCTCCCTTTACCCTCTGCTTAGTTTGTGGCCATAACATTATCGAACAGTGGTGATTTTAATACTGTGTGTTCGAACTTTTATTCGGAAAGATCGTATTTTCCATTTTATTTCTATTTGCACTCTGCCTAACCTTTTTGTTATACAGGAACATCGCGGGTGCTTAGACTCACTCGGCAGTCTTGTTTCACGCCTCTCCGGGCCCCTTTCAGCGGGACGGGTGTTCCGGTCGTGGCGAGGGCGGGCGGCCATATTAGGAGTAGTCCTTCTCCCCAGCAGAACTGGTGGCAGCGTTCTAGCTGGGGGAGAGAGGACTCGGCATATATTCAACTGAGCCTGGCAGTCTTTGCGGTGTGTTTGGGGTGGTTGCAGCTCCCTTTGCCCTCTGCTTAGTTTGTGGCCATAACATTATCGAACAGTGGTGATTTTAATACTGTGTGTTCGAACTTTTATTCGGAAAGATCGTATTTTCCATTTTATTTCTATTTGCACTCTGCCTAGCCTTTTTGTTATACAGGAACATCGCGGGTGCTTAGACTCACTCGGCAGTCTTGTTTCACGCCTCTCCGGGCCCCTTTCAGCGGGACGGGTGTTCCGGTCGTGGCGAGGGCGGGCGGCCATATTAGGAGTAGTCCTTCTCCCCAGCAGAACTGGTGGCAGCGTTCTAGCTGGGGGAGAGAGGACTCGGCATATATTCAACTGAGCCTGGCAGTCTTTGCGGTGTGTTTGGGGTGGTGGCAGCTCCCTTTGCCCTCTGCTTAGTTTGTGGCCATAACATTATCGAACAGTGGTGATTTTAATACTGTGTGTTCGAACTTTTATTCGGAAAGATCGTATTTTCCATTTTATTTCTATTTGCACTCTGCCTAACCTTTTTGTTATACAGGAACATCGCGGGTGCTTAGACTCACTCGGCAGTCTTGTTTCACGCCTCTCCGGGCCCCTTTCAGCGCGACGGGTGTTCCGGTCGTGGCGAGGGCGGGCGGCCATATTAGGAGTAGTCCTTCTCCCCAGCAGAACTGGTGGCAGCGTTCTAGCTGGGGGAGAGAGGACTCGGCATAAAATTAGCATGCCTCCATTAGCGCGCAGCGGTCCCGCATGGCGGGCGCGCCTTTGGCGCGCCGAAGGTAAGCCAAAGGTCAGCCCGTCTGCGCCCGTCCGCGCCTCGGACGCGGTGGACGCTGGACGGGCTGGCAAACAGGTCCAGACCACGACTATAACTAATATTAGGTATACACAGTCGTATTTGATATCCTTACGCCCATTATTAGATAAAGGTCTGTCATGTGCTACTATTGACCCTGTTAGACTCAGCTCTTGCCCGGCCTGTGGTTTTGCATGCGGTATCAATAGCTCTACTTCACTGAAACCCAGCTTTGATGTAGCCTCTATCTCAGCAGCCCTAATAAATGCACGATCAATGTGTAAACATGCCTTGGAAATCTTTTCTTTGTTGGAAGAAGGCACTCTGGACCTGCTATTTATTACGGAATCTTGGCTTGATGGTTCAAGTGCTCCTGACATCGAACAAGCCATTCCAAGAGGGTTCAAGATCCGAAGGAAGGATAGGTCTAGTGGTAGAGGTGGAGGGTTAGCAATCATTTTTAGAGAGTCTTGGGAGCTTAATGGGGAAGATTTAGATGATCTCGTGGACGGCGAGATTATGAATTTCTCGTTAGTTTTGTCCCCTCATTTCACTCTGGGTGGCTCCCTCATTTACCGCCCTCCCGGCCCCGCAGGTCGATTCCTCAAAGCTCTCTTGGAGTCTCTCGTCCCTAGAGCAGTAAGATTCTCTCGTTTCTTGCTGCTCGGGGATTTAAACATCCATGTAGATTGTCAGGAACGTCAGGAAAGTAAGCTTTTATCTGACTACTTTGATATGGCCTCTCTTACCCAATGGGTTTCCTCCCCTACTCATTCGGGCGGTCACATTTTGGACGTCATCTGTTCTAACTTTTTATTGAAGGTTGAAGCCCCCCAAATACTCACTTGGACTGATCACCAGCTTATTAGATTTTCATGGTCAGCCTTGAAAGACTCACCTAAAATCCATCTGAATACACGCCCCCCAAAAATCAACGTAGGAAATTTCTCTGCCTGGCTGGATCAGAATAGGCCCATTTGGGAGGAGATTTAGATTCTGCTGTGGAGATTTATGACAGGTGGATTCGAGCAGCCTTGTCTGTGTCTTCAAAGGCGAATGACCCCGGCAGAAGCAGGATGACTCCTTCACAACCATGGTATTCGCCCCATCTTCGAGCTGGCAAATTAGTCTGTAAAAAACTAGAGCGAGCTTGGAGGGTGGCTTATTGCCCAAAAGCAAAGGCAGCTTACCACTCTGCTCAGCGGGAATATTATGCCAATATCAAGCTGGCCAAAACTGAATATTTTGCCAGAAGAATTGAGAAGGCGAATAACAATAGCCGTGAGATCTTTTCTATAGTAAAAAGTTTCCTCTCTCCATGTGCTGAACAAATTTCCATCAAGCCCTCTACGGAATGGTGCGAAAGCCTTTCCTCCTTTTTCTTGACTAAAATTGCCAAAATCCAGCAAAGTCTCAGAGCTATCGGGGGGGGGAGCTGGACTGAGGATAGGGTTGGATCTAATGTCGAACCCACACACACCATGGAGAGCTTTGTCCCACCTTCGGTGGAGGACACCTTAGTGGCAATCAAATCATTAAAATCTGGTGCCCCAGGTGACACCTGCCCGGCCAGGGTGTTGGCTGAAGTGGCAGAAGCAGTGGCTCCTGAGGTTTCTCAAATAATGGGTCTTTCCTTTACATCAGCCAGGGTTCCTACCGAATGGAAACAGGCTAAGTTGCTTCCTTTGTTAAAAAAGGTGGGTGCAGATCCTTCTGTGCCCAGTAATTACAGACCTATATCTCTACTACCAGCTATGGCAAAAATTGGGGAGAAGCTTGCTTTCGCCCAGCTTAATGCCTTTGTAGAAACCTCGGAGCTCTTACACCCTGCCCAGTCTGGCTTCCGTGCAGCCTACAGCACTGAGTCGGCGCTGGTGGAGATTACTGAGGCCATTAGGGAATGTCTGGACAGTGGCGGCAGAGCGGCTCTGATTTTATTAGACCTCTCTGCCGCGTTCGATACTGTCCCTCATTCACTCCTTCTTACCCGATTAGCGGAGATTGGTGTGGTGGGCTCAGCACTGAAATGGGTAGAATCCTTTTTATCGGACAGGTCTCAGCAGGTCTGGATCCCACCTTTCTCATCCTCGGTGAGGCCCCTCACTACCGGGGTTCCTCAAGGCTCCACATTAAGTCCCCTGCTTTAATGTTTATCTTACCCCCCTCATTGTGCTTGCCGAACATATGGGAGCAAAAATCGTAGCGTACGCAGATGATACGCAGCTTTTATTTACCTGGAATGATGCAGCAACTAACACAGAGGTTGTCCGTTCGTGCCTTTCCGCTGTGTTTAACTGGTTAGCAGCTGCACAGCTGAAGTGCAACGAAGACAAGACTGAAATTTTGCTGTATGGCCAATTTCCTTCCAATTTTAGAGACCTCTTGTGGCCGTCTGATTTTCCCCAGCCAGGCTCAGTTACTATCGCTGCCAAGAATTTGGGAGTCTGGTTTGGAGAGGATCTGAGATTCGAGGCACACATAAAAAAACTTACTGCTGTGTGTTTCGGCTCTCTAAAAGCCATGAGAAAGTTTTTCCCGTATCTGCCATCATCAGCTAGATAGTCGGTTGCTAGAGCTTTAGTTTTATCTAGGCTCGACTATGCCAACTCTCTTTTTAGCGGCACTCCAGCTTTTTTAGTTGCCCGACTGCAGATTATTCAAAATGCGACAGCACGGCTGCTGTTTAACATTCCAAGCAGAGAAAGCGTGCGAGCACACCTAAAGGAACTTCATTGGCTGCCGATTGCTCAAAGGATAACTTTTAAAATTCTCACTTTAGCGTTTAAGGCAGTCCATGACATGGGACCATCTTATCTAAGAAAAAGATTCAGCCGTTATGTCCCCACACGGCCGCTTCGCTCAGCTGGCTGCAACCTCTTGAGTGTGCCCCGCTTCCAGCGAGTACGACTAGGAGGCTACTCACTTGCTGTTGTCGCTGCTAGGACTTGGAACGCCCTTCCCCTCTCCCTGAGATTGACTGAAAATTTTGTTTCATTTAAGAAGGCACTAAAAACTCATCTTTTTAGAACAGCCTATTAGTGTTATTTTCCTTTAGCTGGCCACTTGCTTGTTTTTTTCTTTTTCGCGCCAGGATACTCTGGAGTAATGGAGCGTGTTATAAAACAGCAAAAAATAAATATGTCCCCCGACTCATCAAGTTGAGGCGTTCTTCCATTCCGTCCCACGCGGCATCAGGTGTGTCAAGGAAGAGGAAACTGTCCTAATAAATGACCTTCAGTCGGTCCAGGAAGAGGATCATATAACGAACACACAGGGGTAGCAGCTTCTGCTTCACCTCCAAGAAAGATGGCAGCTGTTGGTGGCGCTTGAGGGTGTATCCAGGAAGATCCTCACCACAAAGGACTGGGGTTTCAGATCTCCCCAGGAAAGAGCCACCCGGAGGATGCGTCCCGATCTGAATAATTGAGGATGCAGGCAATGGATGGGCGAGGAGGTGAACCCATAGGAGGTTTTGCCAGAGGTGCCCTATGCACCTTTTCCACTATGAAGCAGGGGGAGACCTCAGCAGTAGGAACCCAGCTTTCCAGCCAGACCAAGGTAAATGCGGTCGGGGGGTCACTCTGCTCCTTCCAGGATACCCATTTTATATGTTTTGCCATTAATTTATTTTTTAACTAAACATACATATTTGTTATAACATATTACTAATATGGCAGTGCAAATGTCAAATTAATATTTTAATGTATTTAAAAAAAAAAAAAACTTACCACCCATGATCATTTTTTTAATTTTTTAATATTAAATTTTTTAAATATTCTATTTTTATTTAAAATTAGTTTAACACTCATATCCACTGAAATACCAACAATCCAAATAAGAATATCATCTAATTACCTAAATATTTACACCAATTGTATCATTTTTTTCAATATACCTATAAACCCAGCATCCTGCTCCTAAAACGTTTAAATATCTATCATCCTATATAAAAACATGTATACAAATGTTTTTAAATTACTCCCCACGCTTAACCCCTATAAACTGAACACCACACTACTAAATAAAAAAAACATCTTTACTTATTTCAACAAAACAATTTACACAAAAATATTATATTTTTGTTAAATTACTATTATAAACAAAATATAAATGTGGATTTTAAACTATATTTTACTAAAATATCCACATTATATACAATTTTTTGAGTCCAATATTTTAATGATTTTTAATACATTACCTAATTTCGATATTCTTGACCTCAATAATAACCTACCACAATATTTAAAACACATGATATTATTATCACACAATATTGTTTTCAACATTTTATCAGAGTACTGTTTTCCAGCTGGATTAATTGTCCAGATAAATAGTGTCCTGTGCTCCCACACCTGAGAAACCAGAATCTCCTATGAACATTCTGCTCCTCATGACCCATAATCAGGGCCATGATGTAATGATGATTGACAGAGTCAAATGCTTTTCATATGTTTATGAACATCACTGCAAGAGCACTTCTGTTCTGTCATATCCCTCTTATGACCTGTGCAGGAGTGTCAGAATTTTAAGATACCCTCTCACTTTCATGAAGTCTTTTCTTACTTTGTCATGCTCATAAATTAAGTGATTCTTCTGGTGCACATGTTATGTTATATATGTTATGTTATATAAATCTTGTATAGCGCACGGCTACTCATAGAGTGTCCCGGCGCTTTATTGTAAACTGAAATCACAACATAACAGGGAAAACAAAACAGAAGAGATAAACAGAGAACCTAGCTAAAAAGTAAGACTGCTACCTACAGGGTGAAGAGCCAAGTTTTAAGGCCCTTCCTGAACGGCAACAAATTAGAGGTACAACGCAGTGCCACTGGCAAGGTGTTCCACAACGGCGGAGCCAGCAGACTGAAAGACCGACCTCCAATGCGTGCCCTTTTTATCCGAGGAACCACGGCAAGACACAGAGACCCGGACCTCAGAGACCTTGCTGGATGATAGAAGGAAAGCCTTCTCTGAAGGTATTTAGCTCCAGAAGCATGTAAAGCCTTGTGAGCCAAGGTCAAAGCCATGAACATTATCCGCTTCCGGATCGGGAGCCAGTGGAGTGACTGCAGTAGGCCCGACACCCTAGCACGGCCAGATAATCCATAAATGGCCCGTGCAGCCGAGTTCTGGACCACCTGTATCCTTTGAAGCAGATACTCTGGCAGGCCCAGATAGAGAATGTTAGAGTAATCCATTCTCGAGCCAATTATGGCCTGGACCGTTACTTTCCTGTGCTCCTCCGATAGTATAGGCAGGAACTTACGGAGCATCCGAAGAAGCCCGAAACACGTGCCAACAAGCCCTAGAATCTGGGGACGCAAAGTTAGACCATCATCTATCTTAATTCCCAGGTTCTTGGCTATCCGGGAGGAGGCTGCAGGAGGGAACATGTTCTCCGGCCACCATCTTTGCCAGTCTGGATCCGTTTTGCAACCAAAAAAGAGCACCTCCGATTTATCCGAGTTGCACTTGAGGCTGTTTAGATGGAACCAATTAAAAACAGCCCCAAGGCAACCCTGGATACTCTCTCCATCGAAATCCGCTCCCTTCTGGCAGGTGAAAAGGAGCTGGGTGTCATCGGCGTAGGAAACGATCTGGGCCCCGAAAGACTCCGCCAGAGCCGCCAGGGGGGTCATAAAGATGTTAAAAAGAGTCGGGCTCAACACTGAGCCCTGAAGGACTCCGACCCCTAATGACGGCATCGCGGCGGAGCTAGTGGAGGCCCAGACCGTTTGTTGCCGGCCGGCCAGGAAAGATTGAGACATCCTTGCCTGTTGCTTCATAAATGCTGTACCTAATGTATTTCCTCATTTACCTATTTTGTGGAGTATGGCCGCGTTCATGGTTCTCAAGATCTCATTTCCAACCATGGACCCTCAGTCGGAGCCGTTCTGATGGCACTGTAATCTTCAGTTTGAATTAATTTCCTACCGACCCATTATGATTGAGTCAGTCGAAAATGAGTCTGAACCGGATTACCGTATTGCATCCGACAAGCTTGGAGAGCCCGTCTGCCATTTGGAAAGGCTCTAGTAATCCCAAGGGAACCTCTTCCCGTCCAAGGGATTACAATGTGGGATTCCAACTGCCTTCCTGTGCCAGCCTTTCCAACACGGAAAGGCTGTCAGAAGTTGACATTGGGGGCCACCAGCGGGGCTCTATGGGTGTACGACCTCTGGATGGGGGCCGAGGGGGCTCTTATGGTGCCCCCCTGTTCATCCCTGTACCTCATGGCCGGTACCTGGAGGTGCCTGCCATGGGGTACAGGGATGAACTGCACCTCTTCACTTTAAACTGAGAGCATATATTCCAGTCAGAATGCATACTCCCATTGTAAAGAATAGGAGTGTGACCGAACAGTGTTCGGTGGTGTCCTAATTCCTGGGTTTGGACCACCGACTGGAGGTCGGTCAGTCACAGTATCCAAACGATGTCAGATGGACTCAGGTCTGTTGGACATCGTAATCAGGGCCTATATGGATAAGAGTTCAGACAAGAGGTTTTTTTTTTTTTCTACAATGTGTACATTGTTCACGTCAAAGTTGTCAGGATTGACTGCTTTGATTAAATTAGCTTCTTCACTTACATATGAAATTTTAAGAGTCATGCATTCCTTACACAGATATTCATAGACCCATCTTTTGGGGATTTGGAAACTGGGTAAAAGTTTGCAGCTTCTCATTTCTTTTTCAAGTATTCTTTTGAGGTTTTGTATATCTTTGTAATGTCTTTGGTTGAGACATGCATAATTCATTGGTCTATTGCTTTGATGTGATGGATTTTGTTTTTCATGAGCAGTGTCTATAGTCTCATTAACTTTCATTGGCAGTTCCTGTGTACCCACTTTACATTGGTTTCATTAGGGTAACAAAGGGTAAGGGGGGGAGGTGGAAGAGGCAGAAACACGCCACATGAATAACAAAGGAATAAGCATAGGAAAGTGCCCAAGTTCACCCATGTAGAGCACAAATGACCTGTTATAGACAGCGACATATACGGGGTGGGGTAGCACACCTTTAATTATACAAAATGTTTAACCAGTCATCTTTGTCCATCGCGTGACCACTGGTGACGTGCTCAGCCCGTGGAGCACGTAATTTTCTGAACAACATCTCCATGGAACACGTTCAAGCTCCTGCATTAACATCAGAAGGTAAACAATCTTTACAACGCAACTTTTACAATGCAAACTATTACAACGCATTGCTCTGGGGGGCGCTCTAGGATAGGGAATAGGTTAATTTACTATCCAATAACCTTCCCTACTATCCACGGGGACTGGAGTTGGAATAGTAAATTAAACTATTCACTATCCAGCGCCTAAAAGCATTATGCGTTGTAATGGTATGCGTTGTAAAAACCGCGTTGTAAAGGTAGGCGTTGTAAAAGTATGCGTTGTAACGTCATACATCCACATCAGAAAGTTGGAAAATTGCGTTTCCCGGCATGTGGATGTAAAGAGTGATGAACGTGGAAAAGGCAATGAACAAAAATTAAAGCGAAATAATTAAAATAGTGAAGAAGTGAAGAAATGGTCGCAAATGCATTTGAATAATGCTGTGCCGTTGGGCGGAGCTTGAAGGTGTTCCATGTAGATGCTGTTATAGACAGCAGTATAAGACACTTGTTACATGGTGTCATCATGGGAATGACAGATGTTTGTCTCTGCTCTTTGTGAAATGATTTCCATTGAATATTTGGGCAAACAGCCAGCAAGAGAAGCTTCAAATCCTGTCCAGCTGTAGGGCCTGCAAAGTATTGGATAAGTAAGGAGGCATTGGCATTGTACAATGATTATACCTTTCAGGCATAGTTGCCAGGTAATTGGAACCAGGTCCAGGGCAGAAATGCAATTAAGACATGAGTTCTAAAAACAGACACAAAGGATCTGGTGTGTGACAACTAATGGAAAACACAGATTTGACTTACAAACCCATTGCCAAAACGTGATTGGAGGAGAAAATGAATTTAACACAAGCACTCAACTGGGGCACAAATAATTCACGTAAGCAAATACATCAGCATTGAGCCAGTCACAGCTCTTACTCAGCAGTCTGTTGCACTGTGTTCCTAGTAGATCTGATTCTCATCAATGCAAGCATTGGCTGCACATTCCAAAGCAGATTAACAAGATTAAGGCTATGCTACAAGGGGGTGGGGGGCACCACTATTCAGTTCAGCCCACTCAAGCTAGCAGCAGCAGTGAGGGTGCTGGGCCATCCAGCCCAAATAGTTGACAAGAGCAGGTGAGGTACAGTAACCATGACAACTTGAGTTCCCATCTCAACCAATTGGGGCTGGGAACATGGTGATGCAGTGACAAACACCAAAATGCATGCAATGACCGGCGCTTGGTGGGGCTGTTGTGTGGTGGCAGTCTGCCTCACTAGGTTGCGCTGTATGGTGGTCTTGACATCTCCCAAATCTCCTCAGCAGTGGGGGTCTTTTTTCTATAGTCATTCTATCTTGAGCATGACACAAGGTACGTGATAAATAAGTCCCTCTCTACAAAAGCAAAAATATATATGCATATTAAAGGAACAGTCATGTCAAGTGGAGTGATGGTGAAGAGGGCAGGTGACACCAGAGTGGGGGCAGATACTGAGCCAGGATGTGCCATAGATGAGGAAGTGCCATTGAGTTTTGAGGCAAACTGTAGTGGGGCAGATTGTAGTGATTATTCAGGGGCTGAGCTAAGTGTAATGGAGCAGCTAAGGAGGGGGGAGAGAGAAACCCCCACCTTTTCAGTCAGTGTCAGAGTAGAGAAAGAAACCCCAAGCATCAGGGCTTGCTTTTTCATTACACAAGGTGCAGAGGGACATGGAGGCATAGGGTGCTGAGGAAGCCCAGCAACTGAGAAATGGATACAGAGAAATGTGAAAAGGATAAGAAATCAAGTCAGAAAAAATAGAGAAATCAACATGTGAAAGATTGAGAAAGGGGCATTGCTACCCTTGTGAGCTAAATTTCTAATTGTATGGAAGAATTATGGCAGAAAAATAAGAAGACATTCAACAAAAAAAGGAGTGCTTCAAAATAAATGCTTTTTTTGAGGACCCTTGCAAGGATGAGGAGAGTGTGAGGTCACTAAGGCCAAGCTGGTCAGTATGAGTAAGATTACCTTCATACCAGTCTGGATGGACACACATGTGTGGTGTCCAGGTCATGCATGTTCAACACCCCCCGTTCTTATGAGCCAAAGGAAAGCTGCCATTTCAACTTCAACAACCAATCATGGTGAGAAGCAAACTGTTTCCACCACCCTTGATAATCTCTTGGAACAAGCTGTGGGTATTTATTTATTTATTTATTTGTGTGATTTTATATAGCGCGAACTTTACCCGAAGGTGTCAGAGCGCTTTACATAAGAACCAGTTGAGAAACATAAGGACTTTAGATTACATGCGTTACATGAAGGATACAAACAGAAAAAATTGCAAATGTACAAGATGTAAAGTCACATAACGAGGGGATACGGATGGATATACTCTAAGAGACACATAGGAGTGTTCGATAGTACAAAGGTCTACTGCATATACTAGTGATTAGAGTTATCTCTATATACATAGGGAGGGGATACGAATGGATATACTCTAAGAGTCAGATAGGAATGGTAGAGAGTACAAAGGTCTACTGCATATACTAGTGATTAGAGTTATCTCTATATACATAGGGAAGGGATATGAATGGATATACTCTAAGAGTCACCTAGGAATGGTAGATGGTACAAAGGTCTACTGTCTATACTAGTGATTAGAGTTATCCCTATATACATAAATATACAAACATAGTGGATTTCCTCAGGCAGAGTTCCATTAAGTGGGCTAGGAGGGGGGAAGTAATCACAGCACCAAGGGAGGGTGGGAGGGATTCGAGGGTATGGAGAAACAGGGAGGGGAAGAAACATTTGAGGATCCTCAAGGGGGAAAAGAGGGAAAAGGGTAAAAAGACGAGGGAATGGACAAGATGACGGGTCGGGGACCAGGGAAAAAACTGCAGAGAACAGCCGCAAAATGGTCAAACGATTCTCCAAGTCTTATAGGAGTGCCCTGTCCGGCCTGATGTCTGCTTGTAAGGATGCTTGTAAAGTTTCAGCAACCAGCCGCTGGCAAAGTCACAAATTAAAATTTAGTTCGGGGGCAGTCGCTATCTTGCTCACCGGTGTTTGCAACCAAAAATTCCAATTTTAGGGCCAGCTACACAAGTTAGGGCATTGATATTATGCCCATGCACCTCCAACCAAATTCCGGAGCTAGAACACGCTCTCTATACCAGAGTGTGGTGCTGCAAAAAATCCCTTCTGTAGCCTGGAGAGCAGGGTGGACACGGAGCTTCAGTTCCAGGCACATTTGAGGGCAATTTTGGCCACCATGTTAAAGTCAGGCATTTAAGGATGTAAAGCGCCGCAGACTCCACCGCCTCCAGGGACCCCGAGCGCGCTTCGCGGGGCTGACCTCTTGGATTCTCAAGGTTCAGGAGTGTCAGTAGCAGCGATGTTTCTCGGAGGGGTTGGGCTGTCTCATCACGGGCGGGCTCCGGCCGCCATCTTGTCCCTCGCTGGATTGTTGAGGTCAGGCAATGAGGAAGCACAGCGCCGCAGAAACCACTGCCTCCAGAAACCCCGAGCACGCTTTGCGGGGCTCACCGCTGCGTTCCTCAAGGTGCCGGTGTGTTCAAAGCGTCTGTGGAGGCCACGCTGTTCAGGGGGGTCGAGCAGTCTCTCGTCGAAGGTGGACTCCGGCCGCCATCTTAGCCCTCGCTGGATTTTCTTCCCGGACTTCGCAACAGAGTAAGGCCAGTGCAGACGCTCCCGAGAGAGCAATATACATTCCACCGGAGCCTCACAACATCCGACGCTGGTAGGTTCTTTTACCGACGATTCTGCCTCGAGGGGGCTGCCGAAAATTGCCCAGATAAAGCGAGTGGACAGGGAGCCGAGATGACTCCCAACTACCGGCCACGCCTCCTCCTTGCGCCCCCTAGAGTAGAGTACATCCCTTCAGCAATTCAGCCCATTCTTTCCTGGACATTGTAAAGAGACCTATTTCAGTCATTTTAGCCAGGACATAATCTTTAGCATTCATCTCTCTGGTCGGCAATAATGACTCATCAAACTTCAAACATACTTTGTCAGATAGACTGGATGTAAAAATTAAGTTTTTTAATACCTAGGCTAAACTCCATTGTGGAAAGAATAGTTGAGCCACGTCTCAAAACAAATATTAGAACATTGGCATGTTGAGAGCTCCATTGAGTGAGTGAGTGGTACATTTGTAAAGCGTATCTTTTGCTGAGGCGTCTTGGCGCTGAGCTGTAATGAGAGTGGTACCTGGTATTGAAGACAGTCGAGCAGCAGCAGCCTGTACGAACTGCGATAGGCCCGCTGCTCTCAACATTTTAAAGTTCTAATAAACAGACTCTGGCTTTCTCTTTCCCCTGCCTCTCAAAAATGTATTAATTAGACTTAGGAAAGATAAAGGCAAAGGTCATGCAGGAGGGCACATGCAGCCTGCACCCTTCCCTCCTCCTGCAGCTCAGCGGTACTAGGGCTTCAGATGGAAGGAGGGGTGAATACTGCTCAGTTCCTGGTTCTCCCAGGCTTGGCTGCACTACAAAAAGGAGTTCAGCCAAGCCAAGGAAAACAAGGGGTTGACTTCAGCTCCTTTACACAGCTCTAGCTGTGCGTGTTCAAAAGCTAACAGACGTGTAACAGCTGTGAGCAAAGTTTTTGGAGCAGAGGGAATTTCACTACCTTGGGCTTGGTGAGGCCTCTGCTTTACGAATTAGAACCTGTTCTAATAGCATTAAGGCCAGCCTTACGAATCGCTGCCTTTGTAAAGGCCCTCATCTTTGGATTGGGCCTTTAATGCTGGAGCGGGCCTCTAATGGCTGGAGTTCCCTTCCAGGGTGGGCTATAAAGCTATATTATCAGTACATTTACTTCTACTTAAACTGGTTCTAAGAGGCTAAAGCATTACTGCAGCTTGTCCTTGCTGACCGGTCATAACGGGGCAGACAAGTGCAACAACTTCACTTGGTACTATCATTAAAACCTGTACAATTTTTTAACACTTCACAACACAAGTGCTCTACTGTTTTTCCACCAGTGACAGATGTGTCTGATCATTTCAAATTTCTAATTGCTCCTAACAGTATTAGGACATTTTCTGATTCTATCTGCTACTTGGACCGAGACTTTTTACAGCGTAAAAAAAAGTATAAGCAACACTGTTTGATTGCACTGTAGGAATTTTTAAATCTCTTTTAAGTAGTAATTCACATTATGTCCTTTTATATATGTATCTGAAAGTTTGTCAAAATGACATGAGATTTGGGACATTGAAATTTAGCATTTAGCACTTATATTTCAGTGTTAAATGCGTTTCTGCATCAATTTTAGACTCAACAACACATTTGATATTAAAAGCATTGTCTGAAAAACAAAATCTCTTTGAATAACAGTTGTTTTAGGTTTGTTTTTCCAATGCATTAGTGGTAAATTTTTACTGTTAATGATGCATTCATATAATACTTTTACAACAAATGGTGGCATAATAGCATAATGCTAGGAATGTATGCCAAGCTTAACCCCAAATCCCCAAAATTGCAAGACTGATATGTCCCTATAATGGAAAATTTGCTCAGGATATTGTTTCATAAGTTTATCATTTTCTTTTAAGCTGTTTTGCAAACTCCCCGAAAGAATGTGATGGGGATTGTATAGTTAATAACTTTTGAGACTGTAGGAAGGATTTAGATTGTTTTAGGATGGGTTACTCCAACACAACAGTAAAGGATATCTTATCTGCTGAATTATAAATCTGATTGTAGCCTATGGGATTTATATTTTGGCGGACGGGATATTCATTGTGACAGAGTAATCAGTCCGCCAAGATCAAAATCAGGCCTTTTGTTTTGATGATGTTATTTTGATCTCTGACTATATTCCAAACACAGGTTTTTGTGTCATAACTTTAGACAATCTCTTCAAACTGTCATATCACAACTTTTTAAGAAACCCCTTAATGTACATGCTTGTCCACATGATATGTATAATATTTCAATCGGAAATACATTGGCCACTTTATTGCTGGATACACATGACTGGTGGTTGTTTAGTTGGTCTTAAGATCATAATATTATTTTTACTCTTGCTCTGAGTCAATTGAAGGAGGCTTTCCTTCCACTGACTCTGAACGTGGATAGTGACAATTCTAACTTATCACTATCTCGGGTAGAGGATTTGGCAATTTTGGAACTGAAGAACCTAATTCTAGTTTTGTCCCAGGCTCAAAATCCTTTGATTCTGGGTAAATCCCCTAGACTCCTCGTGCTTACAAAAATGATAGTGCCCTGTGTAATGTAACTGTTGCTCAAATAAAGCGCTCCTATACCTTAGAGTAGAGTTTGCGCTATATGAAAACTTCTATAAAGACCTCCGAGTGAGCACTCAGGGGTCTCTATTAGTGATCATATTAGACTGTTGTTATGGAATATAGCTCGTATTGCCTCAAACTTGCAAAAAATGGGTTGGTTAACATGTATGATTTCCCATTGTATTTCACTATTTCAAGAAAAAAGTACCAGGGACAGTGTGTTCGGTGTGAATAGTCCTCCTTTGCCAGCTATTCCATCTATTTCATGGAGAGCTAAAGGTGGGCTCATTATGTGGGTCTCTCTAGCCTTCATTTGTGCCATAGTAGAGCATCCCACTGGTTGAGCCTCTCTCATTGCTTGTCGATTGTTCACCTCTTCTATTACTCTTCTATTACTTCCTTTTTTAACAAAGAAGACTTTGTTATCCTTGCTAGTGACTACAATGATAATTTGGGGGCAATAAATCTCTACACATGATTGGGGTCGGATGATATTCGATCTAGTGGTATCCCCCAAATTAAGTCCGATCAAGGGGATTTGTTAGTAGATGTGCTGACAGGTAAAAATGTATACAATTTGATTGGTTCAGGTAACGTCTCTACCATTGACACTAGGAGTATTTGTTTCTTATAATTTACTTAAATATATTAATCAATGTCATGTTGAGGTTAACACCTCATGTGATTATTGTTCAATCATCACACAGTTTCTGGACTTCTGCAACTCTCAGGAAAAGGTGGTCTGTCAATCAATCAATCAATAAAGGGTTTATAGAGTGCGCTCCTCACCTGTGAGGGTCTCAAGGCGCTGGGGGCGGGGAGGGGGGGCGGGACCAGCTCCGGATTAGTCAAAGAGCCAGGTCTTGAGGTCCTTCCTGAACATGTGCCGGATCGGGGAGCATCTTATGTTCACAGGGAGCTCGTTCCAGGTCTTGGCTGCAATTAAGGGGTGGCTCTCCCACCTGTTCTGTTTCTGCGGATGCGGGGGACCTCTGCCAGGGTGAAGTTGGCAGAGTAGAGGTTCCTCTTGGGTACGTGGAAGGATACTCTCTTGTTGAGGTATTTGGGTCCGATGTTGTTGAGGGATTTGTAGGTGTGGGTGAGGAGTTTGAAGGTGACCCTCTTCCCGACGGGGAGCCAGTGGAGGTCTCGTAGGTGTTGGGTCATGTGTTTGTGACGCGGTGTCCCGAGGATGAGTCTGGCTGCGGCATTCTGGATGTTTTGTAGTTTGTTTAGAAGGGTTCTGTTGATTTCCGCATACAGGGCGTTTCCGTAGTCTAGTCTGCTGGATATGAGCACGTGGTTGATGGTCCTTCTGCAGTCAGAGGGGATCCATTTGAAGGTCTTGCTGAGGATGGGCAAGCAGATGAAACTGGTGGAGGTGACAGCATTGATCTGGCGGTTCATGGAGAGGAAGAAGTTGAGGATGATGCCAGGGTTTTCTGCATTGTCTGTAGGTGTGGGTGGGTTCCTGTGGGCCACCAGGTGTTGTCCCAGGCGGAGGTGCAGGGTCCGAGGATGACTACCTCAGTCTTCTTTGAGTTGAGCTTCAAACAGCTGTCTTTCATCCAGGCCGCCACGTTCTTCAATTCCTTCCTGGTAGCAGAGTCTGGTGTTTTCGGGATTTTTTGTGAGTGAGAGGGTGAGCGTCAGCGTAGGATACAATGCTGATCCCATGCTGTCTTACGATGGTGACAAGGGGTACCATGTAGATGTTGAAGAGTGTGGGGCTGAGCGATGATCCTTGGGGTACGCCACCGTTAATATTGGTGAGTTCGGAGCGAAAGGGAGGGAGTCTGATCCTCTGGGTTCATCCGGAGAGAAAGGATTGGATCCAGTCGAGGGCAGCTCCTTGTATCCCTGTGTCGTAAAGTCTGGCTGTGAGCGTGCAATGTGAAACGGTGTTGAAAGCTGCAGAGAAGTCTAATAGAAGGATGATGTCCCTGGTCGAGTAGCATGAGGATGTCGTCATTGGCGGTGCGGAGGGCGGTCTCGGTGCTGTGGTTTGCTGCGGAATCCAGACTACCCATATGTGTTGAGGACAGCCAAACATGTAGACGTAAAAAGCGGTAATTGGTTAACAAAGACACATTGACAAACATAACAGTAAGTTATAATTTTAATGAAATGTTACCATTTTAACAGGAGGTGTCTACTGACTGGAGTGTTTTAGAAGCTCTACAAACTAACTCTAACTTTGTCATTGATTTGTTACCATCTAGAAAGATTTGTCCAATAACGTTTGAAAATCACAAATGATTTTATCATGCTTGTTCGAGTGCATGTTCCGACCTCCGCCTCACCAAAAACTGTTCTCATTGAGACATGGATGACTCTATGAAGCATTGTCATGTCTTTGGAAAAAGTTTTGTGCTCAAGGCTTTGGAGGACTTGTGACTAGCCAGTGCCTCCAAAAATCTGATACATGTTTTGAGAAGTTATCAAAATGCTTTTTGATTATAAATCCCACATCCTCTCTATGTTTGTGACTCACTTTATTAGGATGTATAGGACAGTCGGACTAGTATTCATCCTTAGTAGTTCATTAGTTAGAAGCAGTCACTCAGCTGTTTGTGATTCTACCACCAACGAATCACATGTATAGATAATAGACACTCCTCTCTTGTACATGCTAAGCATTGAGTAAGTGTTTGGTACCTGAGTGCTCCAGGAGAGAGTTTCTCCATTTAAAATTATAAAGGAATAGTGCTTTCTGGGATAAGAACATTCCACACTTTGTAGGAATGTGTCATACCTGACGTTGGCCCCCTGCACCCCGTTGGCCAGGGGTACCACCTGATTGTCACCCAAGAAGCCCAGATAAATATGGGACAGATAGCCTGCAACTTAGAGCCCTGCCTGAAAGTATAGGAAGTAGAAAGACTGCCCTGCTGGAACCCTGGCCTGCATCAAGCAAGAAGCACTTTAAAAAAATGCACCTGCTACACACTTTGTGAGCTACAGCCCGAAGAACATTGCCTTAGTGGACTCCTTGAATTCAACCGGTTAATAGTGCTCTACCTGCATCATCTCTAGCAAGAGGAAACCAGCTGGACTTTAAAGGATTTGGCCAGGTGCATTGTGGGGGACATAGTCCCAACATCCCAGGAGCAATATAGAGCTTCTGGAGCCTTGGATTAGTGTTGTGGACCCCTTAGAAACCCCAAAATGTCCTTCTGGAAGAAGATCAAGAACTTTAGAGATGTTTGGAGGAAAAGGTGAGCTTGGAGCCTGTGATGTCGCATTACGGCCCAGCATGAGATTCAGGTTAGCCCCCTTAAGCTCCCGAGCTTTTTGTTGCTGACGAGACTTCCAGAAGTTGAACAAGGACGCGTGCTGAGCCAATCCTTTGTTGTCAAACCCAAAGTTAGCCTGATTAGGAGCCAAAAAAAGTGACAATGTCAGAAGGTAAGCACATGATGGGGCCCTACCGTTAACTGTATCCGACCCACGCTCCATCTGGTTTGGCCTTCAACTTAGTCTTTGTCCAGGTCAAATGCAACGATATGTCCCAAAGTGATGCTTTTAGCTTTAAGACACTACAGAGTGTTTATTCTGTAAACATTCATATCTCCTTTAAATTGGTGTGGGATTTTTCTTGTGTTGTGTTTTCATTTTATTACTGTGTCTGACCTGCATGGATACTTCTCATATTGCATCTAATTTATACCTGACTTCTTTTGTGCCAAGTTACCGGAGGATTAAATAAAGGTCAATTTGGTGACTATTGTGGTTTACCCTGATAGAGATTGTGCGTGGTAACACCCCACTCAACCATCAACGATGAGATCTGGGGCTTAACGAAGGTGACTCACCTTAAACAATATACTATTATGTTGTTTAATATTGACATGGACTCAGACGGCATGAGCTTCAAACAATCTCCTGAAAATTGCAAACATTTTACCTTCGGGTTCTGGTGGATTAATAGAACAACTCACAGGTCTGCCCTTTCTAGTTGATATAGGTTTACTACGTGACACAAAGGAAGGTATGAGTACTAATTTGAAGAGCAAGTACAAATTCAGAAAGACAAAACCCTGAAACTAAGGGGTAAATGTATCCAAGAATTGCACCAGTAAAAAACTCATGAAAAATGAATCAGCCTGTACAAAGTGTTCATCAACTATTTACTTTCTATTATAAAATGTATTTTGCTTTGGAAAGCGAACAGTTCTTTGCACTGATCTACATTGTTTTACATGAGGGGTACATACCATGGGTGGTACATGGACCGACCCATATTATTATTATTTAAAATTTTATATAGCGCGCAGCTACCCTTAGGCATCCCAGCGCTTTTCCAGACACCATCAGATAGTAAAAACGGCCAATTAAGAGCAATCAAGCGGGAAACAAAAAGGTTTTAAGGCCTTTGCGAAAACACAATATGCAGGTCTCGGCGCGTAATTTTGAGGGGAGCGAGTTCCACAGCTTTGCCGTGTTAAATGAGAATCTTCTCCCGCCAGTGCGGGACCTTTTGACTCTAGGGACTAAAAGAAGGTGTTTTTGGTCCGATCGCAAAGTCCTGCTTGCTTTGTATGGGATCGCTAAGTTCTTTAAAATGGGGGGACCTTTCCCTAAAAGGATTTTGTGGGCTGTGCAAAGTGCCTTGAATATCACTCTTTCCCGCACTGGAAGCCAGTGTAGCGCCTTTAAGGCGGGTTTCGCTGATTGCGTCCTCGGAACGTCCATGAGCAGCCTTGCCGCTGCATTTTGGACCTGCTGGAGTGTCTTGAAGGTGGATTCAGGGGCACCCAGAAAGATGACATTACTGTAGTCCAATCTGGATGTTATCAGGCCCTGAATCAACAGCTTCCTCGATGTGACCGGTAAGAGAGGAAATTTTTTTCGGGCAGACCGTAACAGGGCGAAACACACTCCAGCAGTTTTCTTAGCTTGGGTCCGAAATGACAAGTCATGATCTAACCAGACTCCCAAGCTCTTAATCACCTCTTTGGGGTCCGGGAGGTCACCCATACAGCTCGGCCAGCTGGTCAAAGGGAAACAGGGAGATTTGCTCCCTAGCAGCATTATTTCCGTCTTCGAACCGTTCAGCTTGAGGGCCGAATCTTCCATCCAGGTGTGAACGTCCGACAGACAGGAGCACAGAGTATCCGGATTTTCACCCAGTTGGGATAGCGAAACCACCAACTGCGTGTCGTCCGCATAACTAACGATCTTGATGTCATACGGGGACACTATGTCCTCAAGGGGGGCCATATAAACATTAAATAAGGTAGGGCTAAGGGAGGAACCCTGTGGCACTCCACATTGGAGGGGGATAGATTTAGATCGTTCGCCACCGTCCCAGACCTGATATGTTTGTCCGGTGAGAAATGATCTCAACCATCATGAGATCCCATGGGTTTATCCCTGTATCGTATGCAGACGATACCCAACTCCTCTTCCCCTTTAAAGTTATGACTCCACAAGTACGTAGCTCCTTTGCCCTAGGGATGAAGGAGGTGGCACATTGGATGTCAGCAAACTTCCTCCAGTGCAATGTCTCCAAGACAGAGGTGATGCTCTTTGGGGAAGCCAAACGTTTGTGGACCCCTGACTGGTGGCCTCAAGACCTAGGCCCAGTCCCTGAACCCAAGGGGGTTGTGAAAGACCTGGGTGTTAAACTGGACCAGGAACTCAATCTTAAACATCATGCCAAACAAGTGGTGAGTTCCTGTTTCCATGTAATTGGGCTTCTCCGACGGGTATTCCCATTGCTCCCAGATACCACCAGGAAGACCTTAGTTCAGTCGCTCGTTTTGAGCAGACTGGACTATTGCAATGGTTTGCTGTTAGCCGCGAGTGAGGGGGTTACTGCCAGACTGCAAGTGGTGCAGAACACGGCTGCTCGCCTTGTTCTCAATGCTCCAGCCCGTGCTCCCTCTAAACCACTGCTAAACAAACTCCACTGGCTCACGGTGAAACAAAGAGTGTTGTTCAAAACTGGGTGCATCATTCACAAGTGTGTCTCGGGTAATGGTCCCCAGTATTTGTCACAAAAATTTCATCCTTACATTCCCTCAAGATCTTTGAGATCTGGAGATCGTGAACTGCTGACCGTCCCCAGGTTCTGGAAGACAAGGCAGGGGGGAAGGGCACTATCAGTAGCCGGTCCGAAGTTCTGGAATGAACTTCCTTATGAACTGAGATCATGCAGGGAACTCCTCCCCTTTAGGAAAAAACTAAAAACTTTTCTGTTTAATTATTAGTCTCTGTTGGACCTTTTTGAAATCATATAATGGGATAATGCTTTGAGATGTTGCCAAAGGCGCGGAGATACTCCTTAGGGAGTCGATTCCTAGCGCGGTATAAGTGTGCAAATAAATAAATAAATAAAATAAATTGCAGGGCCCCCCCAGACACCCCTACCTCAGCCAGCCGCCGAATCAACACCTGATGGTTCACGGTGTCAAACGCCGCACTGAGGTCCAGGAGGATCACTGCCACTGACCCTCCTGAATCCAGAATACGTCTGGTTTCATCAACAACCGTCAAGAGAGCAGTGTCGGTACCCTGACCTGGGCGAAAGCCGGTTTGCGAAGCACGGAGCAGTCCGTTGGACTCCAAGAAGGCAGACAATTGCTGATTGACCAGCCGCTCCGCAATTTTAGCAAGACCCGGCAGCAGAGAGATGGGCCTAAAATTAGACAAGTCCGAAGGGTCCAAGTTGGGCTTCTTTAAAAGAGCCTTAACAACAGCAGTTTTCCAAGTAGGTGGGACTAGGCCCTGGGCAAAGGAGGCGTTCATTAGGTCTGTCACCGGAACCACAATGGAAGCTGCTGCTTGTTTAAGGAACTTCATGGGTGCCGGATCCATGGGGGAGCCACTTTTCAGGGATGCTAAGACTTTGGATACCTCGCTCACTGATACTAAGTCAAAGGAGTCGAGATGGATAGCTGTCTCTGTGGCCTGTATTCCTAAGATCAGCTTACCATTATCCTGAGGCAGCATGGGTTGGGGCAGAGTGTTTAAGATCTTCGCGATTTTTGTGTGGAAGAACTCTGCGAGCTCCGTACATTTCTGTTTGTCATAAGTGACAACCGGCTCGGGAACTTTAAGCAGTTCTTTGACCACTTTAAAACTCTCTCTCGAAGAGCTAGAGGCAGATATTATACGCTCATCAAAAAATAGGGCTTTTGCCTGTCGAAGAGCGGACTTATAGCCCCTCATTGCGACACGATATTCTTCTCTCCTAGATGATTCCCATTTCTTCCGCCATAGCCTCTCCAGCTTTTTACAAGCCTTCCTAAGGGTACGAAGCTCGACAGAATACCACGGAGCTGAACCCACTCTTTTTTCCCTCTTTTGAACTCTCTTTTTCGGAATGAGAGCGTCCAAAGAAGCAGACAGCCAATGGTTAATATTGGCATCCATCTTAACTGGGTCCGACTCATAAGGAAGGGGCATGTCTTCCAACTTAGAGGTCCAGTCGTTGATCGATAGTCTGGACCAGGCTCTGTCGACCAAAAAAACCTGCTTAGCGCTTATAGGCCGTGAATCGAATTGCCAAAGTGCCAATACCAAGAAATGGTCAGACCACGGGAGGGGGAGAGTGGGCCCCGCCTTTAAGCGGGGAATGTTGGAAAACATCGGGTCAAGTAAGTGTCCCTTTTCGTGCGTGGCCCCTGAATTAATTAAGACCAGCTCACACGCTTTCAGGTCGCCCTGCAGATCTTGGGCTGCTGGGTCGGTGGGGTCATTAAAATGGAGATTAAGATCTCCCAGCACCATGAAATTAGCCGTAGATGAGGCCAAGATCGTCACTGATTCCACCAGGGAGCTAGCAAAGCTACCCAGAGCACCCGGGGGCCGGTAAATCAGTAGACCTGCTATCGAGACTGTGGGGGATATCCGTAGAGAGAAGGAGCAGCTCTCACACTCCGAAATTAAGCCATTCTTAGCCATGCATACAAACGAGTCTCTGTATAAAATAGCAAGGCCACCCCCTCGCCCCTCGGGTCTGTCCAGATGATAGATCAAATAACCCGGTGGAAGAGCTTGCACAATATCAGCATCGGAACTAGGAGTTATCCACGTTTCCGTCAAAAACAAGATATCTAAGTCAGAGTCTTGTAAAAGAAGGTTAATTTCTGCTGAATGACGTGGAAGAGATCTACAATTCAATAGACCTACCGCCAAGGTGTTGTTACCTTTGTTAGAGCGAGTATTCTCACTTGACCCCACGACTGTAGAGGGAGGAGGGTGTAGAATGGTTGGGTCGCTGCCGGTGATAATCATATGGCGCAGAGCCATCAGTTCATCACGCTCGTAAGTCCGCCGCATAGCAGGACATTTTAGCAGAATGTTAGGCCCTAAGCCCGGCTGGGCCCGGACGGGCACAGACGGGCTGGACTCTGGCGTGACTCCGGCGCTGATTCGGCGCTTCCGCTGCGCGTCACCGCTGCGCGTCTCCATGGTGACTTTAAATAGGGGCCGCGCCTCCTGTGCCTAAGACTAGAGCGCTCGCGAAAGTGGCGCCTGCACAACGTCCCTAGACTACCCCCAAGATGGCAGCGCTCGAAATAACCAGCCTAAAGACCCGCGAAAAGCGCGGTGAGGGACACAGTTTAAGATGCAGGTAAGTGCTACTCTATCCATGGCTTGCGATGCAAAGATCTATGTGACAACATTTGTATACAGGGCTTTGTGCAAAAAATAACACTACCTAGAAGCAGGCATTAACTATGAAAATACACGTATTTCTTCTAACGTCTCCCAGATTTAATGTGAGCAGTATTGTACTGCACATATCCAATGTTCTAAAAGTCTTAAAGTGTGCTTTAGCATAGTATTGTGTACAGGAACAGTAACCATCCAGTATAAAACCAATGCTAGAAATTACAAAAACACCTTGGCAATATGGTGCAAATGTACATGCGTGACGCTAGGCAGCCTCAAAGCGTACCAGCACTGAGGAGATGTGGTGTCATGCTCTCTCCTTCTTGCACAGTGCAGCACAGCAACTTGTTTGTTGTTCTATAGTTGATTAAATATCTCCCTAAATGGCAGAAAGACAATCAGGTTCTTTATAAGACCTCACAATGAAAAAAAAAATTGTGAACAACGGCATACCATGGGAATATCACAAGCAGAATTCTGAACATTGAACGTAGAATACTGAACAGGTAAAGTGTGGACTCGGCCCCCCTGTTGCAAAATAATCTGTTGATTATCCACAATCAGAATTCAAGATGCACATCCAACACTCTCCTTGAGCTTCTCTTGCGTCTACATGGGCTACTCCATTCTTGTATTCTTAGAAACACTTTCAGCACTCCATGCAATGGATTTGCCCTCATATTTTGCACATTTCCCATGCAAAGGGACCTTGCTGTCTATTTTTGTCTTATCCAATAAGATTGTCAATAGTCAATAAGGCATAATGGGTTAGTAAATAGAGGTTTTTTATTTAGTTCTGTTTTTTTGTTTATTTTCTTTGTTGTATTAGTACTTTAAATGTTCTTAATGAGTCATCCGGGTACTGACCAAATATAAACTGTTATTGGAAATGTAAACAATTAAAAAAAGATCATTTATAGGACATTTTATGATGTATATTTCCTCAGGTGAAAACGTCCAGGCAGGTACAGTACACAGTACAAAAAGACCCAACTAAAAGTACATGAGTGCGGATCACTAGTGTCAACAACCTGACTTTATGGATGGAAGACAGTTCATAACATGACCAAGTTCCAGGATTCCTAGATATTACCAGGCTAAGTGTTTGATACCTGGATACTTATTTAGCTTCTGCAGTGCAGGAGGTTAAAAAACCATACTTCTGATTTTCAGAAGAACATACATTTATGATTGGCTGCATTGGTGTGATTGATTGTAGTTATATCACGCTCCTCAGCCCCCCAAAAAAAGAATGAAAAAAAGGACAATTGTATGAAAAGCCTGGCTTAAGTTGTTGCCAGTGAAAACTACTGTTGAACTTTTTGGAAATATCCACCCTTCCAAAGAGAATAATTTAGAGAATAATTTAGTCAGAGGGAAGATCCTGTGGACATAGATGGAAGAGTGTAATTTTTATAAGGTATTTAGTGTAGAATTTGCTGCAGTTATTGACCTTCAGTTTTTTAAATGATCTTCTCTCCACAGGATGAAAACATTCAACACAAAGTTTTGAATGCTTTGCATCCATCCACCAATCACTTGTTTGTATACATCAGTGGGATGTCCTAAACGCAAGAGATATGCCCAGACATGCAGGGTTCCTTGGATCATGGTTTTCATATAGATATATTCAAGCGTATGTATCTCGATTTTTACCTTTTGAGTATGCTACAGATGCATTTCAATATGCCATTGTGTTGGAAAGTGGAGTTTTATGCAGTGAGACTGGTTAGACTACACTATGTAATAGTCTCACATTACCCTAAGGAGTTCCTCTGGATTCACACTAATACATCCCTAGCTCATTCCTGCTAGTGTGGCTCAGAGCTAGGGGTGAGCGGATTTTGCGTAGTCGCCCTACGCAGAACTCTGCGAAATGGTAAAAAAATATCCGCGAGCACACAAAAGTTCTGCCAACACTGCGCTTGAGACATCTTTCGCGGCGGCTCATACCGGTACCGAAAGTAACATTAGAAGGTTTTGTAGTTTGTATTTTTACCCATAAAATGGAGGCATTAGACTTAATTGGGACATATGTTTACAGGTGTTTCAACAAAGTTTTTGGACATTGTTTTCTCGACCATCTTTTGACTGGTTCTATTTCAGGTAATGGCCCCGTGATCTTAATGTCAGGTGAATTGTACACTTGGATTAAACCCAGATCAGTTGACTGGGGGTGAGTGTTTGTATTGTCAATGCTCCGTCCATCACCACCTTTGGTTTTTCTTTTTTCTTTGAATTGTACACTTGTACCCTTGCACTGATTTAATAGCTAGCAAGCTGGTTCACTTTTTTTCTTTTTCATTCACTTGCACCTTCTTGGGGTAAAGGCTTTTAGACTGCATATTAGGCACTGTGATTATAACTTAAACGTGAATTCCACAAATGTAAATAATTCTACAATCTTGAACCACTTTGTATTGATTAAGCAGCATTGACATATTATTCTGTTCCTTTCACAGTTCCCCTGAAGAAGGGATCTTTTGATCCCGAAATGCATTGGGATTCTTGATAAATTGAATGTCTACATATCCATGCAATGAATGATTTGAATCATTTTGTTTTATGTCACGAAATGTATTGAATGTTAAACATTGTTTTCATGTAAAAAAGAATATGCAAAAAGACATCAGTAAATAAATTCTTATATGTTGAAAGTATTACGATTGTTTTGATAAATGGTTTAGATATATTTGACACAAACTGATGAAGCATGATTTAATTTTTGTAAATATTGTGCAAACCATAGTTTTGCAACATCTGTGCAGGAAGGGTCAAGTGATCAGGTTGACACTTGTACTTCAGTTCATTCTTAATTAGGAGAGTAGCGTCCTCCTCCCCACCTAGCACGCCCCGTTTAAACAAGGTCTAAAATCAATAGAAAGAAGTATCCTTTAAAAGTCTTAAAATAACGTGTGCACAGTACAACCCACCAATTTGTCAATTTCGAAGAGAGACATGTCTTCAATGAGGTGGCACAATATTTTGAAAACGTGAGTTCTTGGTGCCGCTTCATGGACGACATCATTTTTCTTTCGGAAGGCAGCAAGGAAAATCTAGCAGACTTCATTGTTTGGTTAAATTTGTGGGACCCCAATTTGAAGTTTGCGGTTGAATACAGTAAGAATAAGGTCAACTTCTTAGACATCTGTTTAAAGGAGAAGCATGGTCAACTGGAGGTGGAACTTTACAGTAACCTTACTACCCTATGGGAGTTTTCATCCCAAAGCCCAAAGGGACAATACTCCCTTTGGGCAATTTTTGTGATTACTCAGAAACTGTTCCTGTATGTGTGATTTTAAAAAGCATTCTGATATTCTAAAACAAAAATTGAAAGATCGAGGTTACCCTAGGAAACTAATCAATCAGTCCAACAAGCAAGCTAAATATTATGATCGCGAATACATGTTAGATCAGAATAGAGCATGTAATCAAGCACATTCGAATGTCAAGATTGTTTTTGTGAGCCAGTTTAGTGAGAACAGTACCCACATTAAGAATATGCTCAATACAAACTGGAAAATTCTTAATGATGGGCAACAGTTAACACTTGAGAAACCGCTCTTTGCTTTCAGGAAAAATAAAAACATTACAAATAGCTTAGTCAACACATAGAGACACCATGATAAGGCGGGCTCAATGCACACTCTATGGAACCAAAGCAATTGGTAACCACAAGTGTGGCACATGTTCTATATGTGAACAGTGTTTGGCCACCAAGAGTATCATCCTGAATGGCCAAGAGATTAGATGTAGAAGCCTTAACAATTGCCGGAGTAAGAACTTGCTTTACCTGCTGATCTGCCCATGTGGCCTGGGCTACGTGGGTGAGACCAGCAGGGAACTTAGACTAAGGATGCACGAGCATAAATCAGCTTTGAGAACAGGAAAAGAGAAGCGCCCCTCACAGAGCCCTTCTCGAGTCTAGGCCATGGCTGTGATGAGTTGCGGTGGTTTACACTCGAGAAAATATCTAGGAATAGGAGAGGTGGAGACCTTCACAGGAAAAGAAAACTGAGAGAGCAATGGTTTACCTTTAAATTGAACACTGTACAAAATCGTCTAAACTCACGTGAAGACTGGAAGTCAATAATATCTTTAAAATTATGTGATAAATTAGGATCTGATCTGGTATTAGATGGGGGTCTACAACCGTACAATATACGAAGCTGTGGGAGATTACCGCTAATATAGCCTTAAAGCCCGCCGTAGAGGGCTATACCGGCTATCAAAGGCCCTCTCCAGTGTTAAAGGCCCGAGCCTCTGGCTCGGGCCTTTAACAAGGGAGAGGGACTTGAAAAGCCAGTATGGCCCAGCTACGAAGGGCTATAAAGCTATTAGAACATTCTGCCACTAGAGGGCAGAATATTCTAACAAAAAAAACAAAGCCCTATAGGAGCGCAAGCGGATTGGAATCCCCTCAGGCTCCCTGAAGCCTTTGTTCACAGCATAGCTGTGAACAAAGAAACATTGGAATGTTGGAGCTCCGGGCTTATACCAGCCATTATAAGCCCAGAGCACTCCATTGTTTTCAATGGAGCTCCCAACATTCCAATGTTCTAATTGTTATTAGTATCTAAAGTCTAGCATATACAAAAATCCTGTGTATTAGTGTGACGGGGCGGGGCACCACAGTGATGCCCACAGTGATGAACTCGATGTTTCAAAAGACTGGTGGTCAGCTGTTCCATTTTTGCCCCTTTCTATTCCCGACAAACAGCCTACCTCCCCCTGGCCGGAGGAGTGGCCTCGGGCGGACACAGAGCAACGGTGGGGAGACGAAGACAAGAAGGGACACGGCCCCTTTAATTCCGCTGTTGAGGGAGATGAAACTCCGCCCCCCTGGGTAATCACGGAGCTCAAAGAAGGTGGAACCTGGAAGACTGCGGACGGCGTTTCCCCGGAGGCAGAAGGCGTGAGAGACTGGAGAGCGAGAACGGAACCGAAGTGCGGCGAGGAAGAAACCCTGACGAGCCCAGCTTTGGACTTCAAGCCAGGAGGCCAACGTATCGGTGATTCGCCCCGCCAAGTTCCCGCGCGAGGAGCGTGGCTCACAAAGGTACGGGGCAGAGTGGCGGGTTGGGTTACTCGTAGTGGCCATCCAAACGACTAACAGCCAGTGTGTTTATGAGTGTATAGTCTCCTCAACCCTTTACCCTCACGAGCACTAAAGGCACAGGATCGACCATTTGTACATACACTTCCGCACTTGGTGTCCCTCACTTCCCCGGCCCCAAACGTCCTACGAGGAACATCAGAGTGACTGCTTTCTTTCTCCTTTCTTTTGCCTTCCTGACCTTTGCTGAGGGCATCGGCACCGACAAACACTGCTGAACTTCCGGTCTGGCGGGCTCTCACCCCCTGCGTGGTAGAAGCACCCTGGAACTACCAGCGTTCCCCAAGGGCATAAGGATGGAGCCAGACGAGTTTGCTCGATTGAGACTCACTAGTAGAAGAGGAAAAGTCTATTTGAAAATAAAGCCTTCGTTAAAATCCTTACTTCAAGTGTCAGACTCGCTCCCTTCTACCCCTCCTGCTCCCGATCCCGTACAATTAGATATAGGTGAGGGGGATTCATTCAACTTAGCTAGCATGTTGCATTCTCCTATTAACCTTGACCGAGAATTCCATTGTTAGCCTGAACATAGGGGCATACAGGGATGATTACTGGGTGGATGAATCTGCTAACAAGAGGAAACAAAGAGGCATCCATTAAATTTGGCCAGGTCTTCGCAGGTTGTTATTTTTATATTTACATTTGAATGTATTCATAGTTGTAGTTTATGCAAAACAAATTATGAATATGGCTCTGGTACCAATATATGGCTCAGGTAAGTGGTATTTTAGAGTAGATGCCTGAGGATAATGTATTCAGAGAACACGTACTAAGGGTAAAAAATTAGGTGGAGATTTGAAAAAAAAAGATAATATTTTCCCGAAATTTTCCAGATGACATGGTTGTTATCAATAAAGTTGTATCGCCCTTCCCCGAATTAAATTTAAAATAGACCAGAAGATAAAGGGTTAAGAAGCAAGTCGCGCGTACGTGTTGTTGGGGGTTGAGAGATGTGATTGGCTGCGTCCGTAATAACAGCAGCACGTCGTAAACGTGTAGTTTGATTTGAGGAATATGGGCCCTTTGTAAGCGCGTAATTCAAACACAAGCAGACCAGGGCGGGTGGAGGGACCGCCGGTATCAAGTAGGATAGAGCTGAGCGGGGGCGGTGACATGAAAGCACGTGGCGTCGGTGCTATTGGATAGATTGGCGTTCATCGAGCGGGCGTTTAATACCAGGTGTGCCCACGTAGGATTAATTATGTAAAAACAAACAGCCGTAATTATAAATGAGCCTGGGTACATAAGCTTACCTAATATAGACACTTTGGGGCAGATTTACAACAAAGTAACGCAGCACGTTGCAGCAAGTCATTTTGCTGTGCCATGCTGCATTAGTTTGGAAAGCACAGGAATGCAACATATTTACAAGAATATGACGCATCTCTGTGCTTCCCCTGCGCTGGCACAGAAATTGCTGCCATGCGCCAGTGTAGGCACCCTTGAACCATGGTGCATGGGTGCCTGCGCCATGGGGAGATTGTTTTAGTGCAGGGAGGGGCACCTTCCTGCACAAAAGCAATCACTGCAGGCATTTCCCCTTTCAATGCGTGCTAGATTGAGTCACTTGGAGGCACAGTCACCCCTGTTTGATAAGCACTTGTAATATTGTTAAATGAAATCTTAGAAGTGTTTAAAATATAGGGGCATATTATCAACAACTAGCGATATTTATCTCTAAAGAAGCTTAGCGAATTTATTTTTTATCACCAAGCATCGCCGGATTTTATTGCAGAGATACCGTGCTATTTGCAATGTTTATCCCCAATGCGATAAAATATCCGGCGATAGCGGCGAAATGCGTGAATACCGCTGGGAATCCAGAGATATTCAGGTATTATCGCTAATAGGGTCTTAAGCTGAATATCCACCTCCCATTGGATATACAGGTTAAGAACTGGTTTGAGCAGGCGTTAGTTTTCAGCAATATTCGCGCTTAGCACAAATAGTTTTATCGCTACGCCTGCCTTGGTAATAGGCAATAGCGACGTTAGCGACTGCTTTCAGTCGCTAACTGGTTGGGTAGGCCCACTTTGCATGTCATTAGCGATAAATATGGCTGACATGCAAAGCGGGCCCCAAACCGCTCGCTATCACCTATAAGCTGTCGCTAAATGATGTTAGCGACAGCTTGCAAATAGGGAGATGAAATTATCGTCGCTTTACGGCCGAAAACGGTGCAAAAGCGGCGATAATTTCATTTCGCCTGCCTTTATAATATGCCCCATAGTTCTAAAACTAAGAGCACTTAGGCTTTAACACACATACAAATTGAGGTGTTTTTGCTCTGTGATGCTCTAATATATATAAAAGTGGGAGGAATCGCATGAAGGCACAAGATTCCCTCAAAGTAAAGTATCCTGGCACTGAAAACAAAAACTGAAGCTTGGAGACGGCACCTTTTTGAATGAGGTGGGTAATCTTGCTTAATAATATTTTATCTAAAGTGAAGCAAAAAAGGCTGTGTCCAGAGAATTAGGACTTATTAGTGATTTATTTTCAATGTTATCATTTATAGAAATTGAAACATTAAGGATAGACCAATGAAGTGCCAAAGGGAGTAGTGGGGACATTCGAGAACCACAAACATCATCCTTTTTACAAAAGTGTGCAAAAAGTTAGTTAGACATACCGATTGGATAGATCACAAAGAGATAAAAAGGAAAGACTTGACTATTACTCATTGAGGGAAGCGCATTGATTTCATATGTGTGTTCTTATATTTAGAATTCATTGGATTATTTTAATCGGTAACAACGCCCTTGGATCGCGATATTTGTGGCTAGAGAGGGTTTTAACGATCACCCACCGAAATGTGAGTGGATTTACCTATGGGAAACATATCAAGAAACTACAAAAGTCTACCACCAGTTAGTTGTAGTGTTATCAGTCTAACATATACGATAGAACACGTGTTGTCTATGAGGGAGATGATGAATGTATGTAGAGTGGGACGGTTAGGATGTATGGTGCGGAGTAGTGTGATTACAAGAGGGCGCTCTGCTGTTGGATAGGACACTGGTGCGACATGGTGGACAACAAGAATGGCACTGAAAAGAGTGTAGATTGTCAGGTATCCTGTGATTCTATTACATCAGTGTAGATGAAATGTGTTTGTTTTTTATTATTATTATTATTATTATGCGTTCTTATATAGCGCTTGATTACCCGTAGGCATCTCGGCGCTTGCCTTGGGAACCCGTCCTGGCTTCCCCAAGGTGAAAGCCAGGCATCCCGCCGCGGGGGGGCCATAGTGGAGATTAAGCAGGCTAATGCCCAGAGCGGCAGAGTGTGAACCCGTGATTCGAGTAGGCACCGAAACGAGAATTATCGAGTCCGTGGATATTTGGGCTCAAGACCCTGCCGCGTTGGGAATTGAACCCTGGTCCCGGGTCTGACCTCTGCTTCAGGGTCTGCCTCCTCTAACCAGTGAGCCACACTTCTCCACTCTATACTTTCTACAGCTTCAGGGTATAACATACTAGACAACCACTCTGCATAAACTGTGGTCTGTGTTTGATATATGTTTGCAAAACACTTGGGGTCATATTATCAAGGACCGGTGTTAAAATTATCGCCGTTTTATCGGCAGGAAAACTGACGATAAAACGGCGATAATGGGCTTGATGATACGCCCTTGTTAATTCCCATAGAAGCCCATGTTCTTGTGTTAACATGGGCTTCTATGGGAATTAACAAGGGGGTATTATTAAGCTCATTATCGCAGTTTTATCTGCAGTTTCCTGCAGATAAAACGGCGATAATTTTAACACCGATCCTTGATAATATGCCCCTTGGTTTCTCTTTTTGATTATAAAAATTGTTTTGTAATATGGATCTAAGTATTTTTTAAGTAGCTATTTAATGATGATGTTAGATTTATCATTTATGTTTTATGTATATATGTGTGTTTATATTTATAGATTTACAGGAAACAAGAGGTTTTAATTTTCTGTCTTGATAAAGAAAGTGGAATAAGACAAAACCTTCGAAATGCGTCGAGTCACTATTTTTGTTGCCATATACCCAGCTGTATGGACAAGCACCATAGACATTGATGGTTTCAAGATATCAGGGCGGGTGCACATGATTATAATTCTGGGGTGTGGCCACTAAAGACAAAGATAACTGTCAGGGTTATCGCGCGTTTTTTGGGGTTCATTGATCTTAACTGTGATTCATGTGATTAATTGTCCTCAAATTTGGAATTAACTGTGTGTGATTATTGTTTAATACAAATGTTTCTAATTACGTTTTTTCATGTTTTTTTAACACAAACTTTAATAAATAAACATAGCAAAATGCAAACACTATTGACCATGCATGAATATCTGTGCCAATTTCTTGTAGCCACCAGGTTGGCGGTGTCCCATATGAATAATTGTGGTGTGTATGACGTTGGGTTGGTTACGTGTGATTAGGTGTGCGCGTAAGTGTTTAAGGTTATCCCAGAGGAAGTTTTATTTGTTATTTTCAGAATCCTCTACATGCCAGAAAAGGGACATTGTTACCCACTAAGATCAATATGTCTGAGTTACATGTGTGTCCTTAGGACTGCCCTGTCTTGCTCTTATCCAACATGCCATTAACATCCTATGAAAGTGCAGTGAGTTTTCCCAAGGGGTTGTGAGTCTGTGTATTAATCATCTGACTAGAGGGCTGGTCTCATTGGCTATACTGTCATGGATGCAGATGTGTTCATGCCATGCATTAAAAAAAATGGCAGGCAGGAGAGTGGCATGGCTAAACCAATGTGAAGAAAAAACAAGAGAAATCCCTCTATATCAGCTCCAACCGCAATTTTCTCTCTGCGATACTTATTTAACAAGAGGTACCTGCTGTGATTCAACTAGGGACCGAAGCCAAGTGTGCTAACCTGAGGTGTGCGCTCCACCACTGTTCGAACCCCCCCCACCCAGTGATCCCTATATCCCCAAACCCCCACTCAAAACACACATGAACAAAAACAAAATCAACAAAACCGGAAACAAATCATTGCATGGATACCAATCATCCCCTTTTTCTGCCAATTAGTCTCAATGTCAGTGTGGTCATGCCTCTGAATGTTCATTGAGATGGGTCAAGGCGGAGGGTCTTAGGAAGTCCACATTGTCTCGAGAGCCGCCCCGTCATGAATGATCTGCACCACAGGCTGTGAAGGCAATTTTCCCAGGGAGTACTGTCGGTTCATGGGAGCATGCCCTGAGCTCTCATCATCGGTTCCTATGTCTGCGAGGAGAATACCATTCTCCTGGGGTCTTCTACCCCCACCACCCTCAGCCTCACCCCACACCCTGCCCCAGTTCCACGCAGCTTCAGGCATGTCAGAGAAGAGGGATTGGTCCTCGTAATGACCTTTCGTCGGTCCGGGAAGTGAAGCATAAAATGAACATTCAGAGCTCGCAGCTTCTGCTTCACCTCCATGAAAGATCCCAGCTGTTGCTGGAGCAGAAGGATATAGTTCGGGAAGATCATCACCACAGAGGACTGAAATTTCAGATATTCCCAGGAACGAGCCACCCGGAGGATGGCATCTCGGTCTGCATCATTCAGGTGCTGGCAATGAATGGGCAAGTTGTTAAACCTACAGGAGGTTTAGCGAGAAGTGCCCTCTGCAGCCTTTCCACTATGAAGAATGGAGAGACCTTGGCATTAGGACCCCCCGCTTTCCAGCCACTCCAAGGTAAATGCGGTCTGGGTGGTCACTCTGCCCCCTCCAGGATACTCACAATACGGAAGTTATTTCACTGAGACCTACCCTCGCATTTCTCCGCTCGGACCTCCAATTGACTAACCAGCCTCTGCAGCATGACTAATCTAGACCTGTGGTACTGGATGGTATTCTTGTTATCCGAAACCCTGCCCTCCACTTCTGTTACCCTATCAGCTCTGTTTAAAAAGTCCTGTCAAATGACAGATAAGTTGACCATCAGCTGCACCATTGTCACCTCAAGATGTTGGCTGGCCTGAGGGATAGAGGCCACATGGAGGCCCTCTGGGCAGGGCTCTCCTCCCCCAGCGGTGCTGGTCTCTTCTGGTGATGTAGTCAGCTTGGTGAACTTATCAATTTTCAGCTGGTCCGCAGACTCTGTAGGCTTGTTGCAGGCCATGCCACCAGTTAGTTTGTGAGGGGAGTCCCTCTAGGGAAATGTAAAATGCCACATTGGGCCCTGCACAGTCCTCTCCCTTGCTGTGGGCTGGTATCCCCCCTCGTCTCCCCTCCATTTTCCCGCCACCACTGACCCTCCCCCTACCTCCCTGCTCCTGCCTCCCAGCTCCTTGTCCCTCCCCCCTCCCCTACATCATTGGGACATGCCTCTGGCGCGCTAAAGGCGCACCTAAGGCAAGCCCGTCCACGCCTAGATGGCACCCAGCGCCAGACCTCCTGGCCCCCGTGGGCACCAGGATGCCAGACGCTGCTACAACGCAAACTCCCTCCATGCACTCAACACCAGCCGATCCTTCACCTGCTTTGAGCCACCCCGAAGCTCACCCACTGACACTTCACCAGCGGAAACTGCAGCTACACCTGCCAGTGCACACCTGCACGTCCGGCCCACCACACCAAAGCGGACCAGAACCACCTCAGATGCATACTGCTCAGCACCCGCTCTGAACACAGGCACGCCGTTGAAATCTGGGACCTACTCAACTCATCCTCCTGAGACGTCGCTTTCCTGACGGAAACCTGGAAGAACTCCTCATCGGCACCCTATGTTGCCATAGCCATCCCAGATGGCTACAAGATCACCCGCAGGGACCGCACCAACAGACTGGGAGGAGGAATCGCCTTCATCCACAGAAATACCCTCAGAATTTCGACCACCCAAAAAACCCTCAGCACCGCCGAACACCTGCACTTCGAGAACCCCATCCATCCCATCACCACCCTCAGAGAAAGCCTCATGTACCGACCCCCTGGACCCCAGCCAGAGTTCATTGACTCAATCACAGGCGGCATCAGCATGCACGCCCTGGCCTCCACAGACTACATCCTCCTTGGAGACCTGAACTTCCACCTCGAGAACACCAATGACAGCAACTACACCACACTACGGCCTCAGCCTCAAACAGCTCATCACGACACCCAACCACTCCTCCGGACACACGCTCGACCCCATATTCTCTGCCAGCAGCCACGTCTCCATCAGCCACACGACCGAACTCCACTGGCCCGACCACCACTCTATCCACTTCTTCAAGAAAACCACCACACACAACCACCACATTTGGAACAGGGTCACCGAAGACCAGCTTACCACCACCCTCACCCGAGACCCACCAACCGACCACACCGACACAGCCGCCCGCAGCCTCAATCATTGGATCGAGGACTGCCCCAACACTATCGCCCCGATCAAGACCATCTGGTTCACCACCGACCTCCAGACATCGAAGCAGACCTGCCGTAGACTAGAGAAGAAATTGCAGCAGGAGCTAACACCAGACAACCATGCAGCACTCAAGAACGCCATCCGCAGACACCACCAACTCAGAACGGCCAAAAGCGACAGGCAAGGGCCCAAAAGTTTTTTGATAGGCAATTTTGAGGTCGCCCCAATACGTTTTGGGCCCTAGCCTGTCAGGGGTGCTTGGGCCTCTCACATGAGGTGAGGCACCGTTTTTTTGGGGAGCACTGGGGGAACGCTGGGTGGTGGGAAATTTGTGTCAGCCCATTGATGCCACAACTTTTCCACACAAAAATGTGCGGAAAATGTGATTTTTTAATCTAAATTTGAGGTTTGCAGTGGTTTCTGGGTAAGAAAACTTTGGGGGATCCATGCAAGCCATACCTCCCTGGAATCCCACAGGTGTCTAGTTTTCAGACCAGTATGAGTTTGCTAGGTTTTCCTAGATGGCTGCATAGCCTGGGGCAAAAAACTCACGAGACCGCACTTGAAAACCAGGTTGGTTTGATATAGGTCATTTTGATGTCGCCTCACTAGGTTTTGGACCCTTGCCTGTCACGGGTACTTGACCCACCCACGCGAGTGAGGTACCAATTTTGTCTGGAAACCTAATGGAATACTGTGTAGAATGAAATTTGTGGATCAACGCAGATCCAGAACTTTCCCACAACAGAATTGTGAGGACAAAGTGTGTTTTTTACATAGGTTGACAATTGCAAGGGTTTCTGGGTAACAGAACCTGGTGAGAGTCACACAAGTCACCAGGGGCCATATGTAGGTAAATGGTATTTACCGATTCGTAAATACCAAATTTTACCGATTCGGTATTTACAAACCGGTAAATGCTATGTAGGTAAATATTCGGTAATAATTACCGAATCGGTAAGATTCGGTAATTACCGAATCGGTATTTACCGATTCAGTAATTTCCATTGATTCCAATGGGCCTTGAGGCCCATAGGAATCAATGGCAATTACCGAATCGGTAAATACCGATTCGGTAAAATTACCGAATAGTCAAGGGTGGCAGGGTGTCACTTTGACACCCTGTTGCACCCCTGGTTAGGGCTTGTGTGCCATGTGGCACACAAGCCCTAAGGGCATGTATGTGTGCCACATGGCACAGGTGTACATGCACAGATTTGCATATACACAGGTATTCGTTATTTACCACCAACTAATAGTTGGTGGTAAATAACGAATCCTGAAAGCCCTGTGGCACTGTTTACAGTGCCACCTACATCTCAAAATACAGATTTGGTAATTTTACAGATTCTGTAAATTTACCGATTCAGTAGTTTTACAGATTTGGTAAAATTACCGAATCTGTATTTTGAAATGCCCTACATCTCAAAAGGCTTTTACCGGTCGGTAACGGCCGAATTCGGCCGTTACCGAACGATAAATGGCGACCTACATCTGACCCCAAATCCTGTATTACCCATTATGTCTAGTTTTCAAAAAAGTACAGGTTTCTTAGGTTTCCCATGTGCCGGCTGCGCTAGGGCTCCTGCTCCACAGGAAGGCACATTGCTAAAAAAGAGTCTTTGCCTTGTGGGCTTTCTGCGACCTGGGGCGGGGTGGGGAGAATTGGGGGGTTGAGTTTTCCCCGATATGGCTCCAAAAGGGGCAGAAAGACTGTGGTAGAAAGACAATTTTTTTTCTGAGGGGTTGGGCATTGACATGCCATTTTTGGCTACCCAACCCTAATTTCAATTGCCCAAAATAAATCCCTGGTGTCTAGTGGGCTTTTTGCCCCCCACCCGCCCCCGGGGGGCAGATTGGGGCAAATTGTGATTCCTTAAATGCAATATAGCAAGCACCCAGGTTGTGAAAATTTGGCATAAGAAATTGCAAATTACCACCAACTGACAGTTGAGTAACCAAATGAAAAGGCTCTAGATCTGTTACTGTGATTTCCTTGGGGATTCAGAGTTGTCATGTTCTGAGGTTGCACAATCCATTTGTTTACAAGTTTGGGGTACAGATGGTACACTGTCAGCTAGCAGAACTAATGCACAATATTCCGATGGTATGCACAGAATCAGTCTTACACAGTTGTTTCCTTTATGTTGTTCAACAAATGCACAGATTTTACTGAGAAAGTATAAGTCATACCACATGAGATGCGAGGACCTAGTGTTGGGAAAGGCATTGAGCAGTGGGGGTTCCGAAGGTGATGCGTTGGGCCCAACCCACGCAGCAGCAGAGATGTGTCAGTGCTGATCCTTGCAGAAGATGTGATGCACCGGTTCAGATCCACTCAGCATAGGCAATGCAAACTCTCTGATCTGCACTGCAGCAGCTATGCATCAGTTCAACAGCAGATGTGTAGGTTCCGCTGGTACAATCACCTTAGACCACTTCCAAGGGTCCAGAACTGGGGTGTCACATGCTGGAACCGATTCATAGATGACATCATCTTTACTGTTCCAGTGAAAGTAATGGACTGCTTGAAATTATTATTGAATGGCTAAATTTGGGAGATGTGAACCTCTAATTTACAGCGCAGAGGAGTGATACAAGGGTCAATTTTCTTGATATCTGCATAAAAGACACCTATGGTACACTAAAGGTAACGTTGTTTACAAAACCTACTGACAAAAATACTTTGCTGCACTATGGGGTTAATCATCCCAAATCCCAAAAAGATAACATCTCCTTTGGAGAATTTTTACGTTTTCTATGTAATTGTACTACTGTTTCTGATTTTTACCAGCACTCAGAGACTTTAAAGAATTTTATTTTTAAACGGAGGATTCCCCCAAAAAATTATTACACACTCGTTTGAAAGAGCGAGATTCAACGATCGTGACCACCTGCTCGATATGTCAAGAAATAAAGACAAAAAGCTTAAAACAGACAGCTTAGTGTTCTTCAGTCAGTTCTCTGGAGTAAGTAATAAAATAAAACATATTATTGATAGGAATTGGAAAATCCTGAACAACAGGCAAACAACACAAATTGAAAAAACCCTATTCTTGTTCAGACGAAATAAAAATGTGTGCAATTCATTAGTAAAGACCTATAGAAGTTTTGAGGAGAATAGACAAACTACCTTAGACAACAAGAAAGCCACAGGTAACTATATTTTTAATATTTTAAATTGCGCCGTACTCACAAGGTTTTTCTCATTGCTCCCCTAGCCAGCTGCCTCTGACCTGGGTCCGTCAAGGCTTGTGCCGATTGAAATGAGGGTCGTCAAGGCAACATCACTGCTTCCGGTCTAACTGCCGGATGTCGCAGTTAGTGCTCCAGTCTTCACCCTCACTATTCCCTACGTAAAGAGGGGAAGGGTGCGGAGGAGCGCAGCAACTCTCAGTAAATCTATGAGCCTCGCTGTATCTCTAGGGCATTCCCGCGTAAAGATTTGAAGGAGAGAGACGCAGACGATTCTTCCAAGCTCAGCGGCGTCGCGCCCCAGTGACGACGCGCCAGTGCCAGGAGGCGCATAAAATCGTCGCAGAGCCCGGCGGAGTGGGGGAACCAAAAAACCTTACCTGCGAACGCCGCCGCCACCGCCAGGAACCAAACGCCGCCACCGGCCAGAGTCAGACCACGCCACAATCCGCGCCCCAGTGACGACGCGCCAGCACCAGGAGGCACATAAAATCAGTGCAGAGCACCGCTGCGCGGGACGAGCCCGGCAAGGCCCGGCCCAAGGGCAAGGCCCGGCCCAAGGGCAAGGCCCGGCCCAAGGGCAGGCCCGTTTAAGCCCATTCAAGACCGGTCAAGGACGGGACAGGCCACCCCTCTAATATCAGCCACACCGAAAAAAGGCTAGTGACATTCTGTATTGTCGGGCTGTGCTATAACCTGCTACAGAGGAGTATAAGAGACAGGCTCCACATAGTAAACATGTCTACTGTATTAACTGAAGGAGTGAATGGTAGGAATTCTACTGGAGGATCATTAATGGGCACCCTGGCCAACTTCCTCGTCAGGGTAACATCAGCACTGGCCAAGGATATTGAACTTACGGAGCAGAGACTATTCTTGGAAACCCCATTTGACAAGAGATCTTCATTGGGAAGTCTGGCGAGGGTTAGATCACCAACTTATCACCAGGCTGATTCCCAGGATACGCTGCCCCCTTCGGGAATGGAGGAGAGAAGCCACTTATCACAGTCTGTTGTCACCCTCGAAATAAGTCTGAACTCCCCCAATGGGATGGACGCAAATAATGTTGTAAGGAGAATTCCCTCTCCTAATAATAAAACCCGCTCAGCCTCTCATGCAAAAACAGGTCCTGCCCAGCGGGAGGCGGGAGCGACAGCCAAAAGAAAGCGTACTGGGGCTCAAATACTTGCAGGGGGGAAAAAGGCCAAAATTGGTAAAACGGTTGTGCCTAACAAAGATCCAGCTGTTAGGCCTCCTCCCAGTCCTGCACAGCCTATAGTAATTTCTACAGAGGGGCATAGTAGGCACAATACTACTGTGGGGGGAGATGTACAACCTGATTTGGGCCCTTCATTCTGGAAGAGACTGGAAAGTACCCTCAAGAAGTTATGTAATCCAATTTCTGCCCGGCTGGACTCAATCAAGAATAGATTGGTGTGTCTTGAACTTTCACTCGCATCAGTCCAGAAGCAGGTGGGAACCTGGAAAAGTGATCTAACTTGTAGGCAGAAAAAAACTACAGGACAAATTTCTGCTGACACCGACGCTGTTGGAGTACCAAACGGGCGTACTGGCTCTATCCAAAAAGCCCCCACATTGTCTACTGACATATCTCTGATTCCTAATTTGCCAGGGGGTGAAATCACAGCTCCGAGGGATAGGACACACCAAGTAGTTGCTATTAGACCTGCAGCTACACATCAAAAATTGACTGCGTCGTCTCAAGTACACAGTGTAGCTACCCTACCCACTATTGATCTCCCTCCCGAATCAGCCCCCTACGTGGTAGTTTTGGCGGGGGTTCCCCCATTGGCCCAGGGGAAAAGGGAGACATATACAGATCTTAAAAATAAGTGCACCTTCTGGCTTAATGAGTATCGAGCATTGCTAACTAACATACGAGCAGACATTTTGTTTGCCAGGAGAGTGAACTGGATAGGTAGGAGTACTAAATCTAAGGTGGGGGGCTGTGTTATAATTAACTTTAGAGACCGGAGGTGTGTTGAATTTATCTGTAACTGGCCTCAAAATGATCTGTCGCCCGGAATTCATACATTGCCCTTGTCCTACTTTTATGGACCCCCGCATGTCATACCAAGAGAAACCTTCCCATTGGGAGAATCGTTGAACTCATGCCCTTTGGGGAACATCAGGCTGTTTAATAGATTCGATGCTCTGTCAGGACTGGGGGATTGTGACTGACGGTATGTGACCCAAAGCCCAGTCCAGAATAGTATAGCCTTAGGAAATGGGGTGGATATAGATAGGCGGGCAGGGCAAGCTATTAGCCAGCTATTTCTAGTAGACCACGGGAGGGTAGGACAGAAGGGGTAGAAGGTCCTACGGACCTGTTATTATCCAATGAAGAACGTCCCTTTGATGGGGGAGCATTGATGAGGGGAACAGTGGTTACTCCAACAATCCCCCGTACTACTGTACCTACTACTGCACCATTTGAACAAAGTTTGCTTTCACAACCCGCCCTAGTACAACATGGGCTTCTTAATGCACTTGGGGGCCCGAACAGCTTGGTTACCTGTGGCAACTTGGCATGGAGGCAATCCAATCAAAATGTGACTCTAAAAATCTTATCCTGGATTGTAGCGGGTCTCGCAGCCAATCTAGAAATTCCTGATTGGTGTGCCTTTGTAGACCTTCATGGGATATGCTTATTCCAGGAAACTTGGGCCCTTAATCCCATTCATAGATTGGGCTATGTCACCTACACGGAGCCAGCCACAAAGGGACCCAGAAGCAGACCATCGGGGGGACTGTGTATATGGGTAGGTGCTTACCTTGGGTTTACTATGAAAAGAATAGACACCAATAGCCCGATCTGACATGTATTTTACTGTCACACATTAAAACACCCAAACTGGCACTCATTAATATCTATTCGAGGCCAGCCGGACCGGGAGGCACCTCCCAGACTCTAGATTCTTTGTCCATTTTACTTCACTCTCTTCCGGGAGATGTCGCACTGCTGATTGGTGGTGACTTTAATTGTCACTTCGAACCACTCATTGGTGTCTCCCAGGTCTCAACGGAAGAGGATGAAGCATGGCTAGTCCCGCACCCGAACATATATCCAGTAAAGCATTGGTCATCCCTGGTACTTCAGTTAATCTCCATTACTTTTTCTTTCTCTATAAGAGCATGTAACGGTCGATTCCAGGGGGATAGCCCAGCGCACTCACCTTATAGTGGAATGGGGCGCACTTCTGTAATCGACTACTTTATGACTAGTACGTCTCTATGTCCTAAGATCCTCAACTTCTACATTTCTAGTCGCACGGAAAGTGACCATAACCCCCTGTCAATTGAGATGAATTTTAACTTGACCATTGAGGGCAGTGAATCCGATGAAAACAGTGACCTTAGAATATTCCAAGGTGGGAGGAGAATCCGATGGGCAAATATGAAGAAGTCTACCGAAGATATGGGCAAATTGTATCGGAGTTTAATTCCTCTGTTAGAAAGGGCAAACACAATTATGGCTCTCCCATTTGAAAATAGTGTGCAATGGCTCCTGTCAGGATTACACGAGGAATTTACCGCACTATTGGCGAATTCTTTTTATAAATAGCCCCCATTAAACCTAAGATACAGGGTGTTAAACACCCCTTGTTTAACAGGGGTTGCAGAGAATTGAAGCACGCATTGCTCAGGGCACTGAAACAAGGTACGCCGGTCGCAGTGACTGAAGCCAGGCGCGCTTACAAGCAAATGATTTTTAACGCAAAAACAGAGTGGAAAGAAGAACGATGGCTCGCCATCAGATCTGCACTCGAGGCTAAAGATACCCGGACCTTCTGGAATCTCGTTCATACCGGGAAACCAGAAGGTAGAACCTCGACTGATCCAAACATTCCCGAAGAATCTTGGTCTCTGCATTTTAAAGAGCTTTACTCCATCCCCCCAATACTAAAAAGTGCAGCCCCCCTAAACCTGCTGGTCCCGGAACCTATGTGGTCTACACCGCTTTTCACTTTGGACGAGGTACTTATTGCTGTGCACAGCCTGCAATTCAATGAAGCCCCCGGGCTAGATAGGATTCCAGGTGACCTTTTCAAAGAGGAACAGGTAGTTTGGGCCCCTTATCTATTACTACTATACAACGCAATTCTGCAGGGCCTACCTCTCCCAGGTACTTGGTTGGGGGCGGAGATAATACCCATTTACAAGAAGGGTTCTCCGCTTGAACCCTCAAATTATAGGCCGAACAGCCTTATCGATGTAAGCCAGAAAATCTATGCAAGGCTACTCTTACAACGCTTACTGGACTGGGTTAATGACAATAACATTTTGACCCCCCTTCAGGCAGGGTTCAGGGTCAAAACGTCCACAACCGACCAATTATTTCGGCTCCAGGTTCTTCACTGGAAGCACGTTGTTCTGGACCGGGGAAGTCTATATTTAACGTTCGTGGACCTAAAGCCAGCATTTGACTTGGTGGACCGAAACCAGCTTTGGTCTATTTTATTATCTATGGGGGTTCCACCATACTTATGCTACCAATTTAAACTCTTCCACGATGGCACTTTTGCTGGAGTACGTTATGGAAAGCATGGCCAATTAACGGGGCCTTTCCCGGTTGAGAAGGGGGTCAGGCAGAGTTGCGTGCTTGCCCCAACCCTCTTTTCCCTCTTCCTCAACGGGCTCATAGAAGACCTACTAACCATCAAAGACATTGACTCCCCGAAACTGGCCTCCCAGAGATTTCCCGCATTAATGTTTGCGGACGACACCCTGTTGCTTTCAAAATCCCCCATGGGCATGCAGAGGGTCTTGAATCAGTTCATTAAATTTTTTAATAAAAGAAACCTGGTTGTTAACATTGATAAGACCAAGTACATGGTATTTAACGCCAATACCACTAACTGTCCCCATCCTATGATGGAAGGTAGACCACTAGAAAGAGTACCAACTTTTGACTATTTAGGTTTAACTCTAAACGACAGAATGGGTTGGGGCGCACAAATGGCCAAGACCAATTTAAGATTAACTCAGACCATTGGGGGGATTTTAAAAGTAAAAAAAAACTGTGCCTACAAAATAGTTAGTGCCCCACTCGAAATCTTCAAAGTTCAAGCAAGGTCATCATCCCTTTATGTGGCGGAACTTTGGGGGCACGTCCCTTCACCCAAGTTAACCACTACAGAAAACAATTTTATCAGGCAAATTCTAACTTAGCCTAGAAATGCCCCACTTGTTCCACTCAGGTTGGATTTCAACATTAGTCCTATTGCTGATGCCATCGCCTCACGCCCACTCCTTTATCGGAGGAGGTTGTGGAGCACTCCAGAGTTGGAATACTACAAGGAAGAATTAAAGGTGGTGCTGGCCTCCTTAGGAGCAGGCAGGATTCCATGGTTATCCTTCGTAAGGCAGTCCTTCACTTCAATCGGACACAAAAACTTATGGTCAAACCCTGAGGCATCCTGCTCCACTATTTCTAAAAAAACATTGTCCAACATTATAAAGGACTTTAATATCAGGAAGATATTCTGCTCAGCTATACCAACGAGTTTGACTGATGCCTTCCTGAATTATAAGTCATTCTACAGCTTTGAACAGGAAATTGATGTAATTCAACCCACCCTAGCGAAGAAGCTGTACTTACAGTTTAGATATGGAACACTGCCCCTTTATTCTATGACCGACAGGTGGACGGGGGGCCCTGTACACTCATGCCTAGGCTGCAGAACAGAAGATGAAACGATTCTTCACGTTACCCTCTTCTGTCGGGCCTACTCCACTATACGGAGAAAGTGGATAATACAGCTATGTAATAACTTGGGCATCAAGAACTATCTAGCTTTCTTCAGGATTTTGAAGTCTGATACTAATCCAGTGATAGTGTCCGTTGTAACTAAGTTCTTGTTTTCTATGTGGATTACCCGAAGGAAATTGCTTAGCTAAGGATGGCACATATGTATTCTATCGCAGAGACTTAGGGAACCAAGTGGATCAGTAAATGTTATTTTATAATTTTTTTAACACCTGAAGATTATTTAAAGTTTTATAGTTTTAATATATTCTCTTCTCCCCTCTGACGTTTTAGACGATGTATTTTAGAGCATATAAATACCAATGAATTGTTTAAAAACTGTACATGTATTTGTATGTGCTTTTATGGTTAAAACTAACCGAAATAAAGTTTTTTTTAATTTGAATTTGAATTTGTATCTCTAGGACACATCAAGAGGTATAATAACATTATCTTACTTTTAGCCAGCACAACAGCATTATTGCCTGAAAGTCTTAACAGAATTGTTTATAATTTAATCACATCCTACTCATAAGGTTTTGTCACTGCTCCTCTAGCCAGCTGCCCCTGACCTCGGTACGTCACGGCTTGTGCCGCTTGAACGAAGGGTCGTCAAGGCAACGTCACTGCTTCTGGTCTAAATGCAAAAAGTTGCAGTTAGCGCTCCAGTGTTCACCCTCACTACTCCCTACTTAAAGAGGGGAAGGGTGCAGACACGCACAGCGGTGCGCCAGTGGTGCGCCAGCGGTGCGCCGAAGGCAAGCCCGTCTGCGCCCGTCCACACCTGACCGACGCCGGACGCCAGGACCCCTGCCCCATCCTCCTCCTTTTAGTGACAATCTGCTCAATTATATCTTACTGATTAGAGGTATTATGGCACACTTAAAATATTCAAATACTAAATTAAAAGATTTAAACAACCCCTACCTAGGACTCACTGACACATTAGCAGCAGAAATGCATAGAAATCCAGACATCTCCTTCCTAACTGGATCTACCAACCCAAATAAAGTCATAACACCCCACTGCCTCAACCAGTCTAGCATTCCTAAGCAACTTAACCCCATCTATTTCAATGCTCACTCTATCCCAAAACACTCAGTAGAGATATGAAGCCTTTTAAATCTAGCAGCCCATGACATTTGTTTTGTCATGGAAACTTGGCTGCATGAACACGCCTCCCGTGATATGCACAACTCCTTTCCTTCTCAATACAAGGTACTCATAATGGATAGTAAAGAGACACACAGGTGGTGGTTTATTAATTGTCTTCACTGAGGACTTGAATATCACTGCCCAAGGAAACTTTGATTTTAAGCCACATAGAAATATATATTTTTAAGATAAACAGCCTTTCCAACGGTACCTGGAGAGGGACCCTAATCTATCGACCCCCTGGACCCAAAGGAGACTTCTCTGATAAAAATTAGAGACGATTGCGCCACATGTATTGGCCTAATTTTTCCTCGTAGGAGACTTTAACCATCATAGGGAAATTTTATCAAAGTCAGGCAGCTGATCACATAAATCAAGCGGCATATAACTTTGATAAAGCCGTCTTGCAGCACTGGACAAAATTGCCCCTCTTAGCCACGTTAAAATCAAGATCATAACCGCCCCCTGGTTCACAGACCAATTAAGAATAATAAAGTTTTCACGAAGAATCGCGGAGCGAAAATGGCACAAAAACATGGCCGTGAAATATATTTTAAAAATCCATCACGGCTATATGACTGAAATCAAGTTGACAAAAAAATCATTTATTTTAATCCGGATAAATAAGGCAGAAAATTCCTGTAAGGAACCTTCTCAAATCTTGAAAGAATTTTCAACTCCTATCAATCAGCCATCAATTCCCAACTCTTAAGATTGGACTGATTCCATTTCTAAATTCTTTGAAGAACAGATTCCAGCCATCCATCACTCTTTCCGATCACAACTTAATAACATCTAATCTGAAGATGTGCCTTGCATGTCATCTGACCCCCCTCATATTTTGAACGAATTTGTCAAATGTGATATTAAGTCAATTACAGCTGTCATGCAGAAGATAAAATCTTGCTGTCCCACACACCCTGTACCTCCAACATTCTTCCCTACTATTGCTCTGGTTTATTGGAAAGCCTAACGGGTCTATTTATTAAATCTTTCTCAGAGGTTGATTTCCCTAATATGTGGAAAGCAGCCAGAGTGAGACTGATCTTAAAAAAACCTGCTGCCGACCCTAGACTACTTCTAAACTACTGTCCAATTTCCCTACTACCATACTTTGGGAAAATGTTGGAATCTCTTATCAACCAACAGCTCGAGACCATCTCGAGAGCCATGGACTTTTAGATCCTTCACATTCCGGTTTAAGGGCCGCGCACAGTACAGAGACAGCATTGGTCGAGGTAACAGATAACATCAGGCTGACCTTGGACAAGCATCAGTCAGTCATCCTCGTCCTGCTTGACCTGTCCGCCGCCTTTGACACCATCTCCCATAGCATCTTAGAACATCGGCTCTGGGAGATAGGTGTCAAAGGAAATGCCCTCAAATGGTTTAAGAGCTACCCCTCTGACCGAGTAACAACTGTCCAAATGGGTAACAGCATCTCATGTGAGAGACCGGTCGAGATAGGAGTGCCACAGGGCTCCATTTTGAGCCCGACACTTTTTAACTTGTACATGACGCCACTGGCCAAGGTGATCAGAGCCTACGGTTTTGATGTCATAATCTTATGCAGATGACAGGCAGATCCTGATCACCATAGGTCCGGACCCCGTTGAAACCAAGCAGCGATTCAAAAAATGTATGTCTCACATTGACAGGTGGATGAAATCCAACAACCTCCAATTGAACGGCGGCGAGTCAGAGATCATGCTTTTTGGCAAGGCTCTGGAGTATCGGGCACATGACTGGTGGCCACCCAACCTGGGCCCCTGCCCAATCCCCAAGGAAATGGTTCATAACCTAGGTTTCTACATGGACAATCATTTGTTCATGAAAAGCCAAACTAACCATATCATTGGCACCAGTTTTGGAGTGCTGCACAGTTTGCGGAAGGTTTTCAAATGGATTCCTACAGAGGCTAGGAAACCATTAATCCAGGGATTAATTATAAACCGAAAGGACTTTGGCAATGCCCTATTGCTTTCAATAAGTGAAAACCTTTTAAACAGACTTCAAATTTTGCTGAACACTGCTGCTAGGTTAGTCCTGGACCTTTCACACAGATCTTCCTCTGCTCCCTGTCTAAGAGCCCTTCACTGGCTCCCAGTGAGAAAATGAATATAGTCTTATAGCCCGCCGTAGCGGGCTATACCGGCTATTAAAGGCCCGCTGAATCGTTAAAGGCCCGAGCCGAAGGCGAGGGACTTTAACGAGACAGCGGGACTTTAATAGCCGGTAAAGCCCTGCTATGAAGGGCTATAAGGCTATTAGAACAGTCTGCCACTAGAGGGCAGAATGTTCTAACAAATTAAACAAAGGGTTCTCGAAGCTCGAGGGGATATAAATCCCCTCGAGCTTCGAGAAACCTTTGTAGAACATTGGAATGTTGTTCTGCGGGCCTTTACCGGCCCGTAGTAGCAGGGAGCACTCCATTGTCTGCAATGGAGCTCCCAACATTCCAATGTTCTAATTCTCTTTAAAACCCTCTGTTTGACGCATAAGCATATGTATGGAAACAGCCTGAGATACTGTTCTGAAAAACTATGTTGGTATCAGCCACCTAGCTTGCTCAGGTCCCGTTATTAGTCATTGCTTACCCCCCTCAGAATTCGCACCGCCAGAAAAGGAGGCAGGTCTTTCTCCTTTCCCGAGCCAGCATCATAGAACAAATTCCTCCACACTTACGCACCATCCGTGATCATAACTGCTTTAGCAAGAAGCTGAAGTCATGGCTATTTGATAATTAAGCTAGCATCTCTGTCAGAGCCATCTGCAAGCGCCATGAGATGTGTGCGCTATTCCAATGTCCCTGATTTGATTTGATTTGATTTGATTTGATAAGTGTGGTACATGTTCACTATGCTTTGGCTATATTAGATGTTTTATCAAATGTGGGTTTGAGTGATAAGGGCTATGAGCAAACTGTGTATGCAGAGGAAAGTGTGTAAAAACCTGCCTGATGACATAAACCTCTGTAGTGAATCTGGCACACCCTCCCTGTACTAAAGAAACAGCAATGTGCCACTTGGCGTTTCGCCCCAGCAGCAATTCCATTTCTGGGGGACCTCAGTGAAAAGAAAGCTATTAGAGTATAGCCAGCCTCGATTTCCCGGTAGAGGAATTAGACCTCCAAAAAGAGGCATATTTATCAAATATTCACCCGAGGCAGCAAGACACTGTGCTGCGCTGAGCTGTGTGAACGAGCAGGAATCCACCATATTTCTGCTCCCTGCCTGCGCTTGTGCACAAACTACAGCCTAGCTCCTATGCAGGCCCCATAGCACTGGATGTTTGGGTGTCTGCATTGTAGTCATAATTATTTTTGTGCAGGAAAGGACACCTTAATGCATAACAACAATCTTATGAGGCTTTTTCCTTGTTCTGTGCATGTTGTAGAATGCAGCACCTGCACAAAGACGAAGGGACAAGGATAAAGAAGCATATTTCATCTCATTGCGACTCCCCTGGGGAAGCGTAGCATTCTATGAATTCCCAGGTCTACCATTAATGGTAAATCTGGAAATGCAGCAAAATGTATGGGTGGATACCTGGGGTCAGGGGCAGAGCAACACAAGGTAGCGTTACGCCACAAAGGGCCACGCAAGGTGACATCGCATGACTTGGTAAATGTAATTCTAGGTTATGCATCATCCTTGCATCTCCTTGTACGGGGCAATCTCGATTTGACATTTAAAACCCCTTGACAAGCCTTAAACCCCCATTTTAATTACATATTAGTCACTTCTAAGGGAGTCCCTAGGTAGCCCATAGGCAAGACTGCTGTATAATTGAAAGGTAGGGCATGTACTTTGAAGTTTCACATGCACTGGTACTGAAAACCACAAACATTTGTTTTTCACTGCTGTGAGGCCTCTCACTCCAAATAGCACTATTTTCAACAGTTGCTAAAAAGACGTGTTGTAATGGGGGGCTGGAGTGTGGATTAGTACAATTAACTGTTCCAACTCCAGTGTGTACAACAGTTGGGAAGGTATTGGATTGAAAATGCAACAATTCAAACACCTTCTGCCCCTTACAGCAAGTCTTTGTAACAGTTTGGGTTGTAATGGCATTCGATGTACCAACGAGTCTTTGTAATGACTTGCATTGTAAACAAAGCATTGTAAATGCTGTTTACCCTCCCTCCCATAGGTCAAAATTGGGGATTCCTGTTATATCTAATAAGCCACGATTCCTAACTGGAAGGAGGTAGAGCTGTCATGTTTAACACCTATGGAATTGTAATGATAAATTATCTTTATCGGTAAAGTGGAATTTATCGTTAAAATTTAAAAATACAACTTTTAGAAAGACAGCATTTTTCTGCTCGTAGGCCTGTGAGCCTGCAGCCTGTCTCCAGGGTGACCGTGGGGTTTCTGCATTCCCTCTAGACTGCTAGAATTAAGGGAGTTTCAGTGTGACTTGATGGGCCATCCTGTTCAGGATGGGAGGGAGGAGCTGGGCACAGCCTCACACTTACACCTGAATAGGCTGCGTCCTGTCCCACACAAAGGACTGCTTACCCCCCGTAGTGAGTCTGTAGCTAGGACAGAAAGGGAGCATCTTTGTGCACTTCAAAGCAGCTCTTTGAAGTCTCCAACACTTCAAAGGCACCGCTGGGTGTAAGAACTGGACGTCGGACCCTACCAGGGTACTCTGCAAGGAACTAAGACTGCTGTGTAGCTAAAGGACTACCACATTGCTGGACTGCGGCTCTGGAAGAACTGCATTCTCACTGTGGTGACCTGCTTGCTGCCCTCCTTGCCTGGGACGAAGGACTGGACCTGCATCAATTGAACTCTGAGTGACTCCTAGGGCTTGCTGCCTTGCCTCCTCTTTTGAAGGCTCAGGGGCATCAATGACTTCCACTCACACTGCTACCGCACCTTGCCTCTGCCTTTTATGATTCTTGCCAACTGAGACCGAAGAGGCCCATCACTGGTCAGCACTGATGCATCTTCACAACTGAGTGGATTGAAACTGGTGCATTGTCCCTGTTGCATGGACCACAACTGGTGTATCGCTGCATATGCATGGCTCTGAAACTGCACTGCCTTCGAAACCACCACTGCGTGAGGCTCTTCTAAATAAAGTCCTCATATCTCCATTGATGAAAGACTTGATCTTGAGCTGAAACTCCGCATCGCAGGCACACGCTCAATGGAGCCAAAGCAGCGCCAATGTTAGGTGACCAGGACCAGCGCATCACTGCTGATGCGGGGGTTGACATTGGCACATTGCCCCCTCTGTGCTCCTCAGCCTCGCCATTGACAGAATCTTCAGCATCAACGCAGCCCAGACTAAGGTACTTTTACTCAGGAGGCTCAATCTGGTTTCTGTAGTTGCCCTGTGATTCATCTCAATGGCCCTGAACTTTTTACTTTGTCCTAGTCCAGCTCCACCATATAGCCCTTGTGGGTGCTTCGTGCTTTTTGGCAACATTATTTGGGACAATATCAAAAGTTCCAGATCTGTGGATGCAGTTCTGCCCATTTATCATGTGTAGTTCTAATGACCATTATAATATTGCCACTCTTTCCTGTGCTATATATCCACTTTGGATTTATTCAAAGATGTACACATTAGAAATCTATTGGTGGCCTCCCCAGGCATGCCAACACCCTCATTCTAAGGTTTGAAATTCTGTACATAATGGACTGCATGCGGCTTTCAAGCTGTAAGAGCTGAATCTGACTTCCCGGATCATCCTGGACTTGAAGTGTGGCATTGGACAACGTCAGTATGTATCTATCTATTTACCTCCAAAACCCATATGAAAAAAGAATAGAAGGAAGGGAAATAGAACTGTTTCCTCTTTGTTTGCTTTGTGACTCTCCAGCATAAGTAGTGGACTTTACTCTTGTGGACAGGAAAGGATATTGAGCTACATGTAGTTTAGAAAGTCTGCAAGTGTTGCTAATGTTGCACAAATGATATCTCGATTTGATAGACATTGCGCGATATAAGAGTACCAATGATCTGTTGAACAGTATTACTCCTAAGGCCTCCATGATCAGATCAATTACCATTGTGTGTTAATGGACTCCTGGGATTGCTCTATATTTGACAGTGAGGACTGGCAATCTAAAACATCCATATGAATGAAATATTGCATATTGATTAGAAGGGAAATGATAACATATTTTATGCAAAAGACAATGTGTGTGAAGAGGTGTTCATCAACAGTGTCAAATGTCAGCCAGAGGTCATTGTGGACTATCTTGAAGGAGTCATTGCCACTTCTGTGGTGTCTTATTTCCCAAACTTCCTGTTTTTGGAAGATTTTGAGGGGAGGGTCCTGACCAAGTAAATGAGACATCTGGGTCACAGTCAGACCTAGTAAATTCTTGTTTTATCTCCAATCACGAAAGGAGATTTAAGATATATTTTAAAGGATTCATTCTGGGATTAGCTCAAAATGTTAAGGCTTAATCAGCTAATGGTAGACCCAAATTTCCAAACTGGGACTCACATGTTCCAAACTCTAATGATCGCTTAGACTTAGATGGAGTCAAATTCATGGCAAACATAGAGTCCACCATTTACTTGAGAGACAGTGTTGAAATTTACTTTGTTGCAGCCCATCCTCCATTGGACTTCACGGTGATGGCAGTCATGGAATCTGTTATGGTTTGATGTCGATCAGGGTTCCATCAGAGGTATTGTATATAAGACTCTGGGTCTTCATTCTATTGTGGGCATTTCATTCATAGCATTGAGGTGTCATCCTGTCTTTAACATAAACTGTTCTATATAGATGACTGTTTACCTTTATTGCTTTTACAACACCTCTTCCATTAAACACCAAATATTAGCTATCCATAGCAAGCATTTGCAATGCAATAGGTCTCACATTTATGTGAGTTTAAGCTATTGGCATTGTAAATCACTGAGCAAGGTTTCACATATACTGAAACTTGCTTGGACTCAGCCCTCTCGAAATAACCCTTAACATATTAATCAACATGTTTCGTTCATTAATATTTGCATTACACAACACATTTAGAAAGCTGGGAAGCTTGCGTATGTGCTTTTACTAACAGTAACCCGAGTGTCCTAATATGGCCGCTGAAAACGCGGGAAATTTAATGTGCATGCGTCCGCCACGTCTACGTGGTGTGACGTAACTCTGCTGGGTGGGAAAATCTTTGCTTCTGCGCACTAGTGCCAAGATGGCTGCTTCATGCTTACTCATACTTATGCGCATGCTGCTGCTTGTACTAAACTTGTTTGATCTGCTTAACCAATCAATCAATCAAGGTGTTTATGGAGCGCACTACATACCCGTGAGGGTCTCAAGGCGCTGGGGGCGGCGCTGCTACTGTTCGAAGAGCCAGGTATTGAGGAGTCTCCTGAAGGTTAGGAGGTCTTCGGTCTGCTGCAGGGCGGATCGGGATGGTGTTCCATGTCTTGGCGGCGAGGTGGGAGAATGATCTGTCGCCGGTGGCCACTCTTTGGATGTGGGGGATGGTGGCGAGGGTGTGGCCGGCAGAGCAGAGCTGGCGGATGGGGCCGAGCTACCATCCTAGGGGGGGCTCGCACTTCACCCGAAAATCTTACCTTTGTTGACTTGTTTTTCCTCTGTCCCACGTCGCTAGTTATTACCCATTTTAAATGGGGATTTTTGATTGGCTGCTGCTCCCACTTTCTCCAATCAGCATGCAATGAGGGGGACTGCTGATATCTGCACAGCTAAGAGGGCTTTGTCAAAGTGGGGAGGGTGGGCAGATGTTCGGCGGTATCTGAGGTTTTGATCACAATGCGCTCCTAGTAGAAGCATCCTCGCGCACAGCACTTTATCTGCACATTTCTGCACTGCCGGTAACCGGTTTTCATGTCTGCAGGTACCCTCGTTGGTATTTATACACTATACATATGGCAATCACACCAAATGCAAACAAACCCCCCCGCACACGCACCTATGTAAGGTTTTCAAAATGCTTTTATTCTGGCTGGCGCGGCCTTCATTAGTGGCGCTTCCGCATTGCCATGAAATGTTACACTTTCTCTTTCCGGATAAGCAAGAGAACAACGCGTAAGTAATTGGCCGTGTGCTCGCTCACGGAAGAAAGGACTGCTTGGTAGAGAAAATTAGGAGGTTATGGAGGATATTTACATGGCAAAACGGATCGGGAAATAGTTCGCCCTCCAAGTGTATGTGCCTCAAGACGTGGCTCGGCAGGTGGAGGTGGGCGGGAGCTGGCATCTGGATGCTACGTGGCCCTCCTCCAACGTGGTTATCATTCACCCACTCTGGGACCCATCTGTTCTGTCAGGTTTCAGTGCTGGGCTGCACTGTTTCAGTTGTACATCAATCACTATTGCACCGTTTGCATAGGGATGGTGTGGAGCTGGCAATTATGTTGGTTTGGCCTTTCTTATGTGAAACTTGAGCCCGATAGCTTATCTCGCTTGAACTGACATCCATCACTAAAAATAGTGCAAAATTACACAGTGGCAAATTTCGGATAGTCAATCAATCAATCAATCAATCATCATCATTTGTAAAGCGCGCTACTCACCCGGAAGGGTCTCAAGGCGCTGGGGGAGAGGATAGTCGCGGATAGTCCCGCTAACAGCTTTTACATTTCACAAATTTTGCAGGTGGCAATAAAATGTCACACGGAGTAAGTAAAAGGTCATTAGGCCAGGTGCCCAAACAGGTCTACGGGAGTATAAAGTACTTTTTGCAGCATATACTTCACAAAGGGGCTCGTGAAAATATATGGTGGGAAAACACCCATCTGTGAAACTCATTAAGTGCAGGCTCTTCAAGGATCAAACAAAAATTTGAAGTGTTTTTTATTGTTTTAAGACTTTAGGACCACATCTAAGTCTCAATGAAACATGTACCAAGTGCTATACCGAGTCATGAAGTATTGAGTCCTGTCGCACACTTTAGTTCAGTGACGTCTGAAAAGTTGCTCATTGCTCAACTGGGTGTGATTTATGATATTTATGTTTCCCTCATCTTCCTTGCTTTATTTTGCTTGTGAGAAAGTGTCACTCATAGTCGTTGAAATGTCACTCATAAGACACTAACATTATGAAAATGTCACACATAGCAATCTGAAAGCTTGGCAGCTCTGCACTTCTCAGGAGACCCGTTGACTTAAGAGTCCCACACATGGAAATACCAAAAGATTTGGGGGCAATGGTGCGACGTGCACACAGTGGCATGATGTGTTAGGGTACACTTAAGTCAGAGTTCTTCAATCAAGGGGAGGTGCACCACCATCCTCAGCAGTATCGTCTAACCCACAGCCATGAGAGGACCATCTGAAGAACTTTTGGCGTACATCCAGGTCAGTGGTAGTTTTAGGACCTAGCTTTTTTTCGAGTGCTGCTTATGTAGATCTTTTTCGAGTACGCTCTGGTCCTCAGTGTATGTCATTATTCCCTGTGCATATAGCCCCCTGTCTTTCACAGTATTCTACCGTGCCTTCTTTTTTAAGGAGTACACAGCACATCATTGTTTTGCATCATATCAGCAGTTTCAGCTATTTGCATGGCCCCTGAGGAAGGGAGACAAGGTCCCAAAATGCATTGAGCCGAAGGTCATCAATCGCCATTCTCTGTGTTCAGACCTTCATAGTGTTATGAGTGTGAAATGTTTTTCACGCATTGATTATCATGAAGCAATGATAATTGTATCTGTATCTATAAAACAATGTTAAAATGTTTGTCTTATTTGAAAACAAATGAAAATGAATGGTGATATCAACATGAGACAATTGTTATATGATGCATAAAATTGTGCTAACATTTGCTAACAAGCCGGTATAACAAGTGAAAACTTTCCCTTAGCAGGGCACACATTTTTTTCCAGACTAATGTCTGGAATCACTACACATGTTCACGTTACATGAGGGAACGGCAGCCCTCTGACACCATGTAGCACCCTTTAGTTTGATTCTTTTTTTCAAACAATTCATTTACGTTTAGGATTGTTGATTTGTACTTTTGGTGTGCAAGTGACTAACTTCCATTTATTATTATCCATCTATCATGTGTAAAACAAAGCATCCTAGTAAAAACTATTTTATCTTGGGAAATGTTGTTTTGAGCTGTGTAATAGGCTTCTGTCATTTAACCACACCCACTCACAAACCTACAGGTACCTGCCTTGTTTCAAAGACTTTACTGGACTTTTGCCTCTAGTGCCTTGGGAGCGCTTTATCTTGGTTGGCCCCTTATCTGGCGGGTGCCCACCCCGCTTATTTTAATGTTTGCTCGCAAGTGCCAACCCCGCATTTTTCTAATTACAGGTGCCACCCCACTTATTTTAAATAGTTGCGAGCAGGTGCCCACCCTGCATTATGGGCGTATGTTTATTTAACTCAGCGCGGGTGCCTACCCCGCGACTTGCCTTTGTCTAAATCCATTTTACGGGTGCCACCCCGCTTTCTATATTCTTTAAAGAGGGAGCCTACCCCTCGAATCACCGCCGCGACCCGGAAGGCAAAGCCCAGTGACGTGTCCCGCGGGCGGGGCTTCCATGCGGAAAGGGAAGGTCCGCGATTGCCCTAACGTCGTCTGGAGCCTCGCGGGCTCCTCAGAAAAGTGGTGCAGGTTCCAGGAACAGAGGCTAGAGGCAGAGGGGGCCCACGGCACAATGTCGGTGCCGGCCCCCGCCGCGTAACTGCCCCAGTGCGGATCAGGCAGAGCAGGAGATCTCAGGCAGCAAAAGACCTGGAGAAGTGATGCCACCTCAAGAAGAGACCGGAGGAGTCCCGGTAAGTAAGGCTCCATGTTGTTGGTGCCTTCGAGGCACAGGGCTCCCCGCATCAATCACTGAGCGGCCCCGGCTAGCTGCAGGCCGCTCCCACGAGGCACCCTAATTAGGAGGGGGGCACATCGGGGCAAGTTGGGATTCTCCTTCAGAGTCCCCGAGCGGGACTCCAACGTCAGGGGCAGTGTGGTAGTTAGAGCCCCCAAGGCTCCCACACACGCAGGGACATTAATGTGTTCAGAGCTTCGTGGCTCCAATGTTGTAGAAGTATTTGGGGGCATTTCTTAGTTGTTTAGAGCCCCGTGGCTCCAACATGTAATTGGGGCATTTGTGAGTATTTAGAGCCTACCGGGCTCCAACGTGGTTGGTGGCAGTTTTTCACTGCAGAACCTACGTGGCTCCCATGTCGTGTTTGCCTCATTCTAGTTATTAGGAGCCCCAGAGAAGAGCCAGGAGGCACGCTGGTGCCACGCTCAGTTTCCCCAGAAGCCCAGCACTTAGTGGGCAGCTGCAACGTTTAGGTGGTGCCCCTGCGCATTGCTGCAATTGAAGCTTGTAGCCCTGACTCTGCTGGACAAAGGGCGTTTGAGACCCTGAGAGGCCAAGTTGGCCTGGGGACAGTTTTAGGTGTTGTGCCCTCACTGAAGGTACATGGTTATGCCTCATGTGATTTATGCGTAATGTGCAATGCCTGTTATACCTCTAACTTTGTTTCATGATTAGCAGGTTGTTTTGCCTAGTATAGTTTATGCTAGTGAGTTTATGTTTCCTGTGTGATCTATGCCTAAAGTGATTAGGATTGCGTAGTGTGTACCTACCTTCTTACCAGTGGTTACTGGTTGTGTACTACAAGTGTTATTTTGTGCTACTTCTACGAAGTGCTGATTCTGACAGTGGCCCACGTGGTACTGTCATGTGTTAATAATCCCTTGTAAATACTGCCCAGTGCCAGTTGGCACAGTGTATCTGCGTGATTATGATCTAATGTGATTATGGTAATACAAAGGCTATTTTTATATATAACCTTGTGTGGAGTTCCTTTTTGTGGTGTGCCTAGTGTGTTGCTGATGTGTGTGTGTGTTGCGCAAACGCTTTACACATTGCCTCCGGGATAAGCCTGACTGCTCGTGCCAAGCTACCAAGGGGGTGAGCAGGAGTTATCTTTGGCGTGTAACTCCCTTGTCCTGACTAGAGTGGTGGTTTCTGCCTGGCTTTGGCGCAAGCCTCAGCCAACCAGAAATGTAACTAAACTCTTATTGCGTTGAACATTATTTGCTGGACATGGCCCAGGATATGTGGGTGGCGGTCATTATGTGGTGTACCAGATTCCACAAATTACTGTCAGGTGGTGGGGGGGCTCAACATTTAAAAAAATTCAGCTGAGGTGACTCAACCTACAAAAGTTTGCAGACCTCTGGCTTAGAGAGAGGGGTGTGACGCTGGTGTTGCACTTAGCTGAGGTCACCTGTCCTGATTTGCACTTGTCTTGTCACGCCAGCACCTGATTAGTCAGGAGCCCTGTCTTTTTGCCCTAGCCCGTGACCAGGATTGGTTATTGCACCATTCTAGGTAAATATAATTTCATGTGGAATGTCCTTGTGCTATTTCCCTTTCTCACCCTTCCCAGGTACCTTTGTTTAAAGGTGTTACTGTGATTTCTTACAAACGTGTTACTGTGATTTCTTACAAACGCTATGTCCTATTGATTATATTCTTGCTTGTAAAATTTATGGTCACGGTATTGTGGCCTTTGACTGAGAAAACCTTGCATAGATAAAGCTTTTAAAACTTCCCCGAGTCTGTGGTTGTTACAGGAAAGGTAAAATTGTTTAAATACTGCCTGTTTATTCTTACTCCCTTTTCGATCCCTATGACTTATAGCAAAGGAGACAAGGATTGGTAAGTCATGGTTTACAGGTATAAGTCCTAAAAGGACTCAAAGTATTGATAGGCGATTAGTTAGTAAATAAAGGCAGGACTGCTAGTTCAAGATGTAAATGTTTTGATGGGCCCAGGTGAGTATGGTAAAATTGAGCTAATGGTCCCGCACACTCTTTCAGAATACTTTTCTGGTAGAAGCAGTATGGTTAGGGTTTAGTTAAAAATAGTTAGTTAGTTGTGTATTGATTATTGATTGTTTCTTGATTTCTATGTACTAACCAAAGTCTGCTTGTGTTGTTAATTGTTGTCTGGAATATCCCGGGATAAGGAGAGTGGTTGGTAAATAGAAGCCACACTGCTGTGAGGTTACTTGCCTTGAAGAATAGGTGCGTAATGTTAGGTAAAACTTGAAGCACTAGTTAGGGTTAATTTTTTAGTATAAAAGTGAGAGTGATTGTTAGCAAAGGAGTTTGCTGGTGAAACTTTGGTCTTATATCACCTAGAAAGGGTAATTCTGAAGGAGTAGCAGATTATTTTTGCTTGAGTGAAGAGTAAGCAGAAGGTTGATTTACTCGCATTGCATGAAGAGTAGGTGGAAAAAGGTTTACTCGTTGTGAAAGAAATTTTCTTTCCTTTTGAATTTAGTCAATCAGGCACAGTAGCGAATGTTTTCATGTTGCCAATTATTGAAATGTATAATTTAATTTTGAAAGAAATTGAATTGTTGTATTACCTTGCAAAGGAGAGTGTCAGTTACCGATGTTGCACTGACGTCATAGAAGGCCGCACTGGGATTAGTAGAAACGGCGGGTGTGTATCCGTGAGAAAATTGTAAAGGAGGGGTGAGTGCAGAGAGTGAGATTCACGTCACAGAAAAGCTGAGCAATCATTGGTTAACGCTGCTTGTAAGTTTAAACCTCATTGTTCATTGAAATTAAGAGACACGCTGGTATTGGACAAATATATCTGCAAAGTAAACCAACCCCTAATAATTGAATTTACTGACAATTCGTAGAGAATTAACAAAAGGGATAGGTGGTATTTAGATCCACCATTTATAGTAAATCGCCCTGATAGAAAATGCTTAGGATGTGCTAAAGAACAAAAGATTAGAGGAAGACCTTATAACATGTAAGGAGAAAAGAGAACATTTTTTGTTTTTTTAGAAAATAAAGAATTACTTTAAAAAGGACAAGGCTATTACAGGAGAAAAGATTAATATTCCACCACCTAATACGCCTGCTTCATACATGATGGTAGAAAGCGGCTGCCACACATGTGTGTGGTTGGAGAACTGGATATAATATACAAAAAGTGATGGCATACTAGCTTTTCCAGAACATGGTACATTTAATGGTCGAGTATTGCACAATTTGCGAACTTGCATGAATGAATTAGATCCCAGACCAAGATTAACCAAAGGAGAAGCCCTAGGGGAGTGGGAGACAGAAGCTTTTGAGCGAGACAGATCTCGTGGTGATAGAAGTTTTAGCAGATTTTATCCCAGATTTGCAAAAGATACTGGAGATAAGCTAATCAAAAGATGGTGACAGTCAATGTTTAGGGGAAGGATTATATCCTATATTTACCACAGAAGAACCGCCAGGAAGTAAAAAGCACAGAGAAAACGAAAAATGTAATAACTAGTGGTGAATCGGATTATCATTATTTATATGATTTATTAATGAAAAATCCGCTACCTTACCAAGAAGAAACTCATAGAGTTACTTACTCCTAGTGCCCCGTTTATGCAACCACCGTTAGTTCTGCAGATTATACATGAAACCTCATTGGAAAAAGTACTACAAGAAAGGGAGAAATGAGCTTTAAATAAACAGCGTAGTGAATTAATTCAGAAAATGTCTCATTTAAATACGAGTCCTAAGCCCTGACAATACCAGTAACAATAGGTCCCGTAGTTCCTTTATATGGAGATAAGCAAGCTAGTCCTAAATCTCCCGTTCTGACTACACCTATAGTACAGCCTAGAAAAGAAACCATAATAGTTGATGATCAAGCAAGTGAATGTGAGTCGCTAATTTCCCTAATAGATTTACCTATACGAGAACCAGTAAGTGACTTAATCAGAAAAATTTCTCCCCGATGTTCAAAAGAAATACAGATTGAGACATCCTCAGGAATGAGAAATGCAACTGTAGTAAGCCCCGAAGAATAAGATCAATGGACTCGAAACATAGAGAAGCCAAAATCACAGTCAAAGCTATTGGACATATTCAAATTAAGCATGGTAGCAGGAAATGTGGGATTGGACAGACTAAACTCATTTGATTAAGATGAATTATTGTTTATACAGAAGTGTTACTCGAAATACAAAAATGTACCATGAAAAGTTAATGAATTTGACTTTGGAAATGGGAATTGACATTGGTAAATCAAAGGTATTGCAGAAACCATATATGGCTGGATTTTCTGACATGGATTTGGAGAATATGAATGTGTCAGGACGAAAGTTGCAGAAAAAGGAATTGTTGTGATTGATGCAAAAATGGGGAGATTTAGACAAATGGAAAGCTAGATGGACGAGGAAAAAGGAAGAGGCACAGGCAAATAAAACCCTCTTCTGAGTATGTACTAAAAGAAGCAGAAAAAGTTGAAAGGTTGTGTCCGATGAGAGAAGTACCCAGAGGACGTTATGTACATGTCCCATGGTCCCGACAGGATATTTTATCATTCACTAATGTTTTCTCAAAGCTTAGAGAAAAACCTGTAAAATGGTATCGACAAGTTGAAAGATTTGTGAAAGTGTCAAAAGTCCTTTTAAAAGATTAAGTTGGTTTATTTGACATTGTTGTTCCAGCTGATTTGTGGACCGAGTGTAAAATGACAGTAGATTGGCCAAATGATGAATACTCTAGAGACCCAAAGACAGGAGCCCCATCGGGAGATTTAATGAGGAAATATAATCAGGTGATAGCCTAGTGAAAGCGAAAGATTTCTCCAAAAGAAACCGATTGGACTAAAATAGACAGAACCACCCAAAATCAAGATGAATCTGTACATGCATATTATGAACGCCTCTTGCAGGTATTTAAACAGCACAGTGGTTTAGAAAATATTGATAACAAGGACATGACACATTTTATTTATCATTTTGTGTCTGCACTAAAACCTGAAATCTCCCAAACAATTAAGGAGCATAAACTGTGTTGGCAAGCGAAGCCTGTCGACGAAATTCTCAAATATGCAAAATATTGTGAGGATGAAATTGATAATAAACAAAAGAAATTAGAAGAATAGGTAATGTGGGATCAAGTAAAAATGGCAGAAGAACAAGAGCTTCAGTTAAGTCAGCAAGTAAATAATCAGAAGAAAGGGGAAGGCCAAGGGGAAGGAATTGGAAGTAAAGCCAGAGGGAAAATGAGTAAAGAAGAGGCAAAGAAAAAGTTTCCTTGTCATGGGTGCAGAAAATTGGGGCATTGGAGAATCGAGTGTATATTAATACAGAATAATAATGTCCAAAATTAGACGCAGAATGAGGTGTCAATGAGACAGCCGTAACAGGTAATACAGAATCAGTTATCTCAAGCCCCTATGCTAGATTTTGTGAGTCAACCCAAATACAGTGTGGACACCGGATTTCCGGAGGGAAGTGGTAAGAAAAATACAGCAACACCACAGTTTCTTTTACAGGACACATTTTTCGAGGACGAGCCCTACTGACAGTGCCTGAGAGGGGGGAAGAGGATTGCATACTTGGCGTATCCCTACCAGTAGATCAGTCAGGTCCTTACATTGAGGGAAAACTGGAGGGAAATGATGTTACCTTTTTGTTGGACACTGGTGCTACCCGTTCTACTGTGAGAACAGCAGACATCCCAAACCTACCCCTCTCAGGAGAAGCGATCCAAGTAGTGGGTGTTTCTAAGAAACAAATTAGGACCCCTTTCACAGAACCAATGGAAGTCTGTATTTGTAACTTTCGAGAAATGCACAAATTCGTAGTGTGCGATTCTAGCCCTGTTACCTTGTTAGGAAGGGATCTACTGTGCAAAATGAACTGCACAATATTTTGCACACCCAATGGTGTTGAAATTCAGACTCCAGGTTAATATGGAGTGTGCAAAATTATGCTAGCTACACAAGAGACAGAAGTTAAAAATATGAGCTTAGAAAATTTACTAGGAGAACTAAAAACCTTTGTGAATCCTGATGTGTGGGATTTTTTAGGAAAAGAAGAAGGTCTAATGGCAGATGTCGATCCCACAAAAGTGACAGTGAAAGAAGGTGCAGTTGACCCAAATATTAGACAGTACAAAATGAGTCCTGAAATAAAAGCAGGTGTTGCAAAGGAAATAGAGCTTTTAGTTGAACAAGGCATTCTAGAATAAATAATGAGCAGTCCTTGCAATTCACCCATAATTGGCATAAATAAACCAAATGGAAAGTACAGGGTGGTCCAAAACCTCGAAAAATTAATAAAATTGTCATCCCATGTTGCCCAGTAGTGCCGAATCCAGCAGTTATTCTGTATCAAATACCATAGGGAGCAGGATTGGTCACTGTAATTGATTTATGCCATGCCTTCTTTTCCATCCCACTGCATCCAGACAGCAAGTTATTATTTTCGTTCAAATTTGACGAGCATGTTTACGTTTGGAATCGTGTTCCACAAGGGTACACGGAAAGTCCATCTATTTTCAATCAGATTCTGAAAAGGTGTCTTGAATCACTGGTGCTGCCCGGACAATCAGTCCTGGTGTGATTGATTCCATTGCATTATTGAACCATTTAGCAAAAGGTGGACATAAAGTGTCCCCAGAAAAATTGCAATACTGTACAACCCCAGTCAAGTATCTGGGACACCAGATAGAAAGAGGGGTCAGAAGAGTGACATCTGAAAGAATCAAAATAATTCTAAACATTATAATTACCCCAAACTCAGAAAGAAATCAGAATGTTTTCTCGGAGTTGTAGGTTACTGCAGGCAGTGGATTGTGGGATTTGCAGTGCTCGTAAAACCATTTATTCAAATGACAAAGAAACGAGCAAAAGACCCAGTCGAATAGGATGATGAAAGCATGACTGCCTACTTAAAATTGCATAACAGTTTATGTGAAGCTCCAGCATTAGAGATGCCTGACTATTCATAAGAGTTTTCACTATTTTGTGACACGAGAGACAATTGTGCTCTTTCAGTCCTACCTCAGACCCATGGGTTAATGTGACGACCAGTGGCATATTTTTCTGCAACATTGGACCCAGTGGCATCAGCACTGCCAGGTTGTCTGAAAGCGGTAGCTGCAACTGCATGAGTCTTGAGCAAAGTGAATCCATTATCATGGGACACCCTGTGACAGTGTATGTCCCACATTTAGCCGTGATTCTGTTAACCAGAACACATACTCAGCATTTAACTCCTAGTCGGATCACTAAATATGAAATACCATCATTGGTTCAGAAAATGTGACAATAGTGAGGTGCACTGTTCTAAATCCAGCAACCTTATTGCCAGATTCTCACTTTAAGGAAGTGAGAGAGGAAGTCGAACATGATTGTATTGACTTAACTGATTTCAGTACTAAACCTCGCCCAGACATACAGGAAGAACCTTTAAAAGACCCAGAGCATGAGGTATTTGTAGATGGCTCGTGTATGCGCCATGAGAAAGGAGGACTAAGCGCTGCTTATGCTGTGTGCACATTATCTGGTATAGTCGAAGCATCGTATTTACCAGGAGTCAAGTCTGCACATGTAGCAGAAATGATTGCTTTAATAAAAGCATGCAAAATTGGGAAAAATTGGAGAGTAACCATTTACACTGATAGTCAGTATGGTTACGGTGTTGTGCATGACTTTGGCCAGCTATGGATGCAAAGGGAGTTCATGACTTCTTCAGGAAACCCTATTAAAAATGGACAATTTGTAAAAGAATTACTTGAAGCAATTCTATTGCCAAAAGAATTGGCCTTGGTCAAGTGCGCTGCTCACCAATCTGAAAATGGCAAAGTGACAGCCGGTAACAGTTATGCTGACCAAGTAGCCCAACTTTGTGCCAGATATAAAATGGCAGTAAATAAGAAAATCGAACCATGTGGAAACAGCTGCCAACTTATGATATTGAGAGGAGTGAATACATGGGAGAAGGTGAAGCAGAGCCCAAAGAAAAGGAAGATTGGCAGAAAATAGGGTGTCAGGCAAGACCTGAAGATGGCATGATAGTTTACCTAGATTGGAGACCAGTACTACCTGATTGCATGCTTACACCAATGGCCAGAATGTACCATGGGGATACACACGTAGGGAGAGATGCCATGGTTAGGTAGTTTAGATGGGACTGGCTCAATGTGAAGTTCAGGAACATAGCGGAGAGTCTTTGCCAGAGATGCTTAACATGTCAGCGATGGAACCCTGGTAAGAAAACTGTAATTTGTCACGGAAAAATTGGGAAAGCAGAAGGCCCATTTATTAGACTACAAATTAACTTCATTCAGTTACTTGCTTGTCGAGGATTAAAGTGTGTCTCGTTCATTGTTTGCCTATTTTCAAAATGGGTTGAAGCATACCCTACACGCAGGAACAACAGCTTAACTGTAGCCAAACTCTTCTTAAGAGAGCTCATTCCTCGGTTTGGTTTTCCAGTAACAATTGAGTCAGACCGAGAGAAACATTTTAATAATTAAATTATTAGTCTAATCTGTAAAGCATTCAACATTGAGCAAAAACTGCCCTGTGTATACCACCCAGAGGCATCTGGAGTGGTAGAATATTTGAATGGCACAATTGTAAATGTAAATGTAAATGTAGTTGAGCTTTTATAGCGCACAGCTACCCGCAGTGGGTTTCCCGGCGCTTGCTTAGGGAACCCTTCCTGGTATTCCCCTGTGAGATAGCAGGGTATCCACAAGGTGAAAGTCAGGCATCCCGCCGCGAGGGGCCGTTGTGGAGATTAAGCAAGCTATTGCCCAGAGTCGCAGAGTGTGAACCCGTGAGTCGAGGAGGCACCGGGGCGAGAATTATCGAGTCCGTGGAATTTTTAGCCCAAGACCCGCCGAGGCGGGGAATTGAACCCTGGACCAGGACCGATCTCAGCTTCCGGGTCTGCTGCCTCTAACCCCTGAGCCACACTTCTCCACTCCAATTAAAGCAAGATTGGGAAAGATGTGTGAATCTACCCAATTAGAATGGCCTGATGCTTTACCTCTTGTCCTGATGGGACTCAGAAGCATTCCAGACAAGAAAACAGGCTTGAGTCCTCATGAAATACTCATGGGAAGGGAAATGAGGCAAGCAGGTGTGTCAGAACATCAGCTGTTAACTATATCTGATGATTTAGTCTTGAAGTACTGTAAAGAGTTGGCTGACCAAGTGTGTTCTATCTCTCACCAGGTTGGGGAAGACGCTGAAGCCAGACATTCAACTCCAGCACATGATTTGAACCCTGAAAATTGGGTAGTGATGAAAAATCACATACGGGAATCTTGCATAGCACCAAGGTGGGGAGAGCCACATCAAGAAATACTGGTCTCACCACAGCTGTAAAGTGCAAGGGTATCCCCAACTGGATCCACACAAGTCACACTAAGAGGGTAACAGAACCTGACCAAGTTGAGGATGAAGGTTGTGCAGCTGAAGGGTCTCAAGACATTGATCCTGAAGTAGTTGACGAAGAACAACCGAGCACTAGGCAGGATGAATGGATCCCAGTGGTTGACATACCTGGAATAAGAACAAGAAGCCAAACATACTTAGATAGTCAGACTGATAGTGAAGACGAAACAGAAATAGAAGAACGTACTCAGATTACAAGCTAATGGTAATCATGAGGAGGACCACATAAGGAAAGTGCAATATACTCAGACCAGCAAAATCCCCACTCAAATACCTCTGTCTGAGGAGGGACAGATAGGTCCTAGACAAAATGCACAGGAGGAAGACCATCAAGAATCTGCGAGACCTGTGCAGGACCGGACAGGACTAGTTAAACGGGCTCAGGACGAAGAAAAAACTCCAGGCCCAACAAAGTCATATCCTGAACCAGGTCAGATTAGTCTAGAAGAATCCATCCAGGCAGAACAGTCAACAGCAAAAAGCCCTGGGCAAGGACAGATAGCGAGGATACGTGAAGTTGATGAAAATCAAGTTGTGCCACAACTTAAAGAAAACAAAAGAACATTTGAAGAATCAGAAAGCACAGTGCCAATTAAAAGACTCAGAAAAGGCGATAAATGCTTGGTTTTGTTAAAAGACTGAAGTATCGCCTAGTCACAATAGATGAAGAACCTGAACAGGTGGAGGAAGCAACTAGTCCAACTGAACCATCTACAAGCAATCAAAGAAGAGGAAGTCCACGCCTGAAAAAGCTGAACAATAAATTCAAAGGCCCTGAATGGACTTGCGTCATCCTTGAAGATTTTGAGAATCTGGAAATCAGTGATGAAAGTGATGAAGAATTGATTGCTGATCAAAATATTGAAGAAGTGAGGCCAACTTGAGATAAAATCACAGGTGTATTCTGTGTAAAATTCGCAAAGAGGGGATAAGCCAACGTAGTCAAAAATGGCTGAAAAAGAGTTACTGGAAACTCGAAAAGAAATTGTATAAAGATATTCTGTAGGATTTGCATACGTAGTGCATTGTTAGTGCTCATAGTATGGCTAGGACTGACGATAGCAATACCTTACTCGATGGCTGCTAAAAATAATGACACTAATATACACGGAAAGATAGCGCACTACAAACAAGATAGAGTAGACTTAGAAGCACCAGATGAGATAGAATTACATCACTTTAAAAATAGAACTGAAACAGATATGAATGTGTTCGCTAGTCTATTAGTACATTATGTAGAGACAATGCAAATTAGTGACTGTTATGTCTATATGAAACTACCTGCTTCAGTAGCTGAAGGTGTTACTTACCACCATTTACCCTTGATCTATGGTGTTTCCTGTAGCATATTAAATAGCCTGTTCTATAAAACTGGGAAGTTACAGTATAATTATTCTAACATAGATGTTATTTTCTCTGAAATCCCTATCCGTAGAAGGATGAATCCTTTCCTTAGTAGTAAAGACTCACATTTCATGAGTGAATATTTTCTATGAATGGAAACAGTAGATATAGCTGATGCACACAAAGACAATTTAACATGTAAACTACACGAAGAAGAAAATATATTTTTTAATTTAGTAGAGAAAAGGAGACAGGATTTCCATAGAAAGACCACTGAATCGAAGCCCCCGATACCCAAATGGGTTGAAAGGGAGGAATTTATGGCAACTGGCAGGGCTCATGCTGCTATGTCTCTGGACTTTGAAAAGAAGGGGAAAATCTGTCTCCATAGAAAGAAAACTAAATATAATAACAATGTATTCGGTTCTAGTGAATGTGAACACAATTTCCTCATAATTGGGGGTTGGGGACTAAAAGGGGGAACTGATCCAGTATTTCCTGGTGTCTATTATATTTGTGGGAACAAAACTTACTTTAAGCTGCCTGATCATTGGTATGGTAGTTGCTATTTTGGAATAGTATTCCCAAAGGTATACCATGTAAAAGAATCACTGGAAGCAATAAACACGAAAATGAACTAACACGATATAGAAGAGCTAGTTTTGCAGAAATTGTAGGTGATATATTTAGTGCATTGATACCTTCAGTGGGAGTAATTCTGAATACACAAAGAATTTTTAAATTGTCTACAGTGGTGGTTGGCTTATCGACTGACACTGCTGTAGGATTTTTATTGATCAATACCAAATTGGTTGCGATCAGATCAATGATTTTACAAAATCGACTTGCTCTGGACATATTATTGGCAAAAGAGGGCGGAGTCTGTAGAATTTTGAAAGCGCCACATTGTTGCACTTACATATCTGATAACATTGTTGAAATTGGAAGGTATGTTAGAAATATTACTCATTTAGAAGAAGAACTGAACCACTGGAGGTTGATAGCGCATGGAAGAGACTAAGTGATGGTCTCTCTTCTGTTGGTAGTTGGATTTCTAATGGAGGTAGAAGTATTGTAGGTAAAGTACTGATGCCAATAATGAGGATATCACTAATAATTTTGGTGATAATGATATGGTGCAAATGCTGCAGAAATAGAAAAAGGTAAGCAGTAGATGAGAAAAAGAAGAAAATAAAATTAGATGAAATTCAAATGGAAGAACTAAAGGGGGACATATATGAGAATGAAACTTTACCAGAATAAAAGTGAGAAGAAAACTCCCAAAGTAATTGAAGAAATTGAACTGGGAGAGTGTTAAAGTTGGCATCTAGTTCCTTAATTTGTGATGATCTAAAATATCATCAAAGAGGGGATCGATGGAGCAAGGTTTCACACTTACTGAAACTTGCTTGGACTCACCCCTCTCGAAATAACCTTTAACATATTAATCAACATGTTTTGCTCATTAATATTTACATTACACAACATATTTAGAAAGCTGGGGAAGCTTGCGTATGTGCTATTACTAACAGTAACCCGAGTTTCCTAATATGGGAAATTTACTGCGCATGCATCTGCCACATCTACGTGGTGTGACGTACCTCTGCTTGGTGGGAAAATCTTTGCTTCTGCATACTAGTGCCAAGATGGCTGCTTCATGCTCACTCATACTTATGCACCTGCTGCTGCTTATACTAAACTTGTTGGTTCTGCTTAACCATTAATGCTATAGTATAAATAAAAGTAATGGGGTTAGAGTAGAGATAAGTGGTATACAGTGCTTTCATTTATTTTTGTATTCTAATATGTTTCTCTTTGACTTTGTTAATAGCTCGTATTTGGGCCTGAGGGGTGACTTGAGACACCATTTTGAAAATGCACTGCGCATGTGCCGGGACAAAATGAGCGACCTCCAGCTATGGCATTGAAACCGTGCTAAGGATTGTCTTACCCGCAATGCGCCCGAGACCCTCACTCCATGACCTGGGAAAAGGAAGACAACTTGCATAATGTTACAACGTTGTAGGCTAAAATGAAATAATATTGGTGGGCGGAATAAAATCGGGAGAAAATAAATTATGGGTAAGAACCTGATAAATTCAACTCAATTTCAATTACCTCACCTTGGTATGGTGTGATGGCCTCTCCTCGTCTTTCCGAGTTTCCGACCAATCACTGAAAGGGGAACACATAGATTTGCAACATTTAGGGGTGGTACAATGACCTGGAAATAGTATAACTAAGGTAGGTTTAGATAGAGAAATTGTCCGACTTGTCAGAGTCGCTGACCTGTCACTGACCCAATGCATGATATAGGAGATCGAGAGCAGAGGTGCTGGCCGAGCACTCTGTCAGAAGAATTGAGGTGTTGTGGGAAAATATCGATTACCCAGTCGGGGTACTAATTGGCTTAGAGAGAGGGGTGTGACGCTGGTGTTGCACTTAGCGGAGGTCACCTCTCCTGATCTGCACCTGTCTTGTTCCATCGGCACCTGATTAGTCGGGAGACCTGTCTTTTTGCCCCAGCCCGTGACCAGGATTAGTCCTTGCATCATTCTGGGTAAATATAAGCCATGTGGTATGTCCTTGCGCTATTTCCCTTTCTCACCCTTCCCAGGTACCGATGTTTAAAGGTGTTACTGTGATTTCTTACAAACTCTATGTCCTATTGATTATATTCCTGCTTGTAAAATTTATAGTCACATTATTGTGGCCTTGCACTCAGAAAACCATGCATAGATAAAGCTTTTAAAACTTTCCACAGTCTGTGGTTATTACAGGAAAGGTAAAATTGTTTAAATACTGCCTGTTTATTCTAACTCCCTTTTCGATCCCTAGGATTTATAGCAAAGGTGACAAGGATTGGTAAGTCATTGTTTGTAGGTATAAGTCCTAAAAGTACTCAAAGTATTGATAGGCGATTAGTTAGTAATTAAAGGCAGGACTGCTAGTTCAAGGTGTGAATGTTTGATGGGCTCAGGTGAGTATGGTCAAATTGAGCTAGTGGTCCCGCGCGCTCTATCACAATGGGCCAAATGTAGGAAGCAAAATACCGATCGCAAAGGCAGAAATTTGCAAAAGACCCAGGTGAAATGTAGAGAAGGAAAAACGCAAGCGGAAATTAAGGAATGGCTAAAAAAAGCAAAGTCAGTTAGTGATTCCTTATTTTGCAAATTTGACCCTCTGACTCCCAAATAGTGCCTCACAAAGTGCAAAATCGCTAGAAATAAATCACAGACCAATGTAAGAAAAATTGCAAATAGTGATTTCTCGCTAAATCACTATTTGTGAGTCGCAAATTACCACCAACTCAATGCAGGTGGTAACCAGGTGCACTGCATATAAATAGCCCCAGAATGCATCAGTCTCACCACAATGGCGGCCCTCTATGTCATTGCAAGGCGGATGCGAATTCAAGCAGCAGCACAGAAGAGGAGGAGGCGACAGGAACGCATATACAGAGTGTGCATCACCCTATTCCAACTCACAGAAGAAATCAATGAGAGGTACAGGCTGCACCCCACTACCATCCTAGACCTGATAAGTGACATGCACCCCATCCTGGATCAGCAGACACGCAGGGTGCACGCAATTCCACCACGTGTGCAGGTCATTTGTTCCCTGCACCTACTTGCATAAGTTAGTTACCAGGGGGTGATAGCTGTGGCTGGAGGTGTCTCACAAAGTTGCCTGTCTTGCTTCTTCATCAGCTTCCTGGATGCCATGATACAAAGAATGCACCCTTATATGCACAAATAATGTAAACATTTCCCTAGATTAAGCCTGTCTGCTCTGTGTCATTGCTACCAGGGGTTAGAGCTCATGGATATTTAGAGACTCTTGCAGTACACCCTGGCAGTTGGTGGTAATATTCCTGATGGAGGGCGACTGCCCACCCAGTTAATAATACACTTTGTTACAATAGACCTGAGAGCATAGGGGCATCCCAGAATCCTGTGCAGTGTTGTATACACATTTGCATTTTTGGACTGTGGTGGTGCAAGGGGGCTAGGACCACTGCAGGCACATTGATTTCGTGTTTGGGGCCACACAGGAGCAGTAGCAGCGCCCCCACTCCCAAGAATCCAAGAGCAATGTTCATTTAAAATTCAAAAGAGCGGTCATTGGATTCCTGATCTGGAGAGGATGTATTTTAAACATTTAGAAGTAAATGGATTATAACTATGTTTGCTCTTCATTTGTCCTCTGATTCTCCACTCTAACCAATGTCTGCCACAGGTGGGTAAGACTCTGCCACATAAGAGGATTTCTTTTTAGCAAGGCTGCCTTTTTTTTCTTTGTTATGGGTCACCATCAAACCTGGTATATTCTTCTTTTATCCCACATCATGATGAGGAGCTTTAACGTATGTTTTAAATGCTTAATTCTGTGAACAGCATAAACATTTTGCAGCTTAATCAACTAACAGTAGACCCAGATTTCCAAACTGGGACTCAGTTGTTGATCCTCTAATGATCATCTAGACTTTCTTGGAGACACATTCACGGCAAACCTGAGGTCCACCATTCACTTGAGAGACCGTCTTGAACTCCACTTTGGTCCAACCCGTCCTCCATTAGACTCCACAGTGACGGCACGCACGCTCACCGCCGCCAGGGCTCAATCAGGGTCTCATCCTGTCTTTGACATTAACTCTTCTATATAGGTGTCTATTTACCTTCACTCCTTTTACAACCCCTCTCCCATTGAACACTCAAATAGCTGTCCCTAAAAAACACAGGGGCATATTACCAAGCAATAGCGATAATTATCGCTATTGCTTGGTTAGAGACAAAATTTTACCGCTAAGCTGCGGCGATTTTTATCGCAGATAAACCTTGGTATTACCAAGGTTTATCGCAAATGCGATAAAAAACAGCCGCAATGCATGAATATCGCTGAAAAGTCAGCGATATTCATGCATTACCGAGCTAATGCTCTTAGCCATGTTATCCACCTCCCATTGGATAACATGGCTAAGAACTGCTCAGGGCAGGTGTTAGCTTTTGGAGATATTCACGCTTAGCGCGAATATCTCCAAAAGTTGGTAATAGGAGATAGCGATGTTAGCGACTGTTTTCAGTCGCTAACATCTTGGCACGCCCACTTTGCATATCATTAGTGATAAATATCACTGACATGCAAAGTGGGGCCCAAGATGGTCGCTATCTCCTACTAGCTGTCGCTAACTGGTGTTAGCGACAGCTAGGTAATAGGGAGATAATTTTATCTCCGCTTTCTTGGCTTTTAAAGCCAAAAAAGCGGAGATAAACCCCCTTGATAATATGCCCCACAGACCCATAGTAGATGCGGCAGTGTCAACTTAGGTTTATTAACTTTCTCAATGTAAATTACAAAGCAGCTCTGTTTTGTTTATGCTATGGGGGTTGCTACAGAATAAAGCAGACCAGTCAAAGGATTACAAAGCAGATATAAACTCATACCTATGCGTTCTTCTGTTTTGACATCATCAACGCAATGTGGCAGATGTGTTCCATGATCTGATATTCAAAGAGATGTTTAACTCTCAGGACAAGAAAGAGGAACAGAGCAGGAATGACCGGAAGCACCTGGTAATGTCCCACTGATAGTAGACGGTTAGTTAGGGGCATATTACCAATGATTAGCGCTATTTATCGCTAACGATGCGTAGCAACGAATTTTTTAACGCTAAGCATCGCCGGAAATTATCGCAGAGATAACTTGCTATTAGCAAGGTTTATCTCAGAAGTGATAAAAATCCTCGCGCTAACTGCCAAATGAGATATTGTCGCTGGAAAACCAACGATAATCTCTCGAAGTTTGGCGTTAGCTTGATGATAGGGGCTCACAAACTTAGCCATGATATCCACCTTCCATAGGATATCATGACTAAGTCAGGAAAATACCAGGTGTAAAAAAAGCAGCGCTAACCGCGGTTAGCGCTGCTTTTTTTTATCACTCACAGGGTTAGTGAAGTCCTTGATAATAGGAGAAATGTCTCTTAACAACATTTCTCCTATTATTTTTCTCTGGAACGCCCCCTTTGCATCTCATTAGATATGCAAGGGGAAGCGTAGAGAAAAAGGGTGCTAACATGCGAATTTGCATGTTAGCACCCTGTTGCTGATAGGGAGATAATTTTATCTCCGCATTCTTGGCTTTTAAAGCCAAAAAAGCGGAGATAAATCCCTTGATAATATGCCCCTTAGTTGGGAATTTCCTGAAAGCGTCACTGATGCCCCAAGGAGACTGACAACATCCAATCGGCTTCTTTCTTACATATTTCCACTTCACAAGTCCAGACTCTGAATGCCAGGTACTTGTAAAACTTTAAAAGGTTTCTGCTATAAACTTCTAAGCTGGGGTACTGCTGCATAACAGGTGTAATTAATGGTCTCAAAACTTCTCAGCAGGTGAGCACTGTAAGTCATAAGTGTAGGCATGCGACCCAGCCAGGTAGAATGACTGACAGTAATCTTGAGAAGCGCATCCTTTCACAGTGTACTGCTTCACGTCTTCACCTGTAGAAGAAACACACAGAACATAATCAGCATTAGCAAGGCTGTTACTCAAAAGTTTGTTTTCCTTTTTTTGGAAAGAATTCATGCCCATCCCAGTTCCAAATTCCTCAGGATCTCAGATTGGCAACTAATACAGATGCCTCCATTTGTTAGAAGCAACCTGGACTGTCAGTCAGTCAAGTAATCTTTATTCGATTTAGTTAAAAATCATACAAAGAGCATAAAAAACATTTATGTACAAGTATAATACAATTAAACAATTTCGCTTCAATCGAATTCATGTGGCGAGGTATATCAGTTAAGACAACATTAAAAAGAATATAAAAGACAGTTCGTAGGGGAAGTTTTATAGTATCTTGCGTGATCTTGATCTAGCCGCCGCCACTAAAAAGTTAGCCATACAGAATGTGATATGAATGTTGCTCAATGATTGAAGATAAAACATGGCTGGTCTCACCTGGGAGAAACCAGCTTCCCTTAGGACCGGTAACAAATATTTTTCATATTCACAGAACATAATAAAGTGCATGGTGTCTTGTACAGAAAAATTATCGCAAGTACAGGGCGGTGCTGACTCTGGTTTCACCCAAGTGTTGAAACTTCCCAAATAAATATGGATAAGATTAAATCTAAATTTAGTTAAAAGGAACCTGTGAAATGGCTTGGTGACAAAACATAAATAGGGTTCTAGTGCGATTGAGTTTACTAACAAATAGTGTCGTCTTACTGTAGGCTTAAGCAGTTCCTTTTCCTCTCGGCATATTATTGCCCTTAGCATAAATTGTTTTTTAATAATAACTACATCTTGAGTTGTTATGCCAGAGGGGTCTATGAAAGGTTCCGGCCGGCCCAAATCCGTGAAGGACTGGATTCCAGGCTCTGGGATTTCAGGTTGAATCTGACTGTCACAAAAGCTCCATACATGTCCTTATGGTGGGAATTTAGAGGTCTGCATGGAACAAGGAAACTATTGGCCTGAAACACAAGTAATAATTTCAGCCTGACACTGTCACCAATAAATGTCAATCACCCACACTATTTGATGGAGTTTACCAAGGGACTCTTTTTATATTTTACTGCTTTTTGGAAATTGTGTTCAACCTTTTCTTTTACAATAAATGTTTTTTAAACTGATTACCAATGACAGAAATGCTCAGTTATTTTTCAGCTAATCTTATAATGATCTGTACCACATTATTGGCAGAAAATAAAACTTTTCTGATTGTAATTGTGTATCTCTTTATGCAAGTCTCCTGGTGCACTTGAATATTGTAATTGTAATTGTAATTTATATTTATATAGCGCATTATCACCAACGGTCTCTAAGCGCTTGCTTTGGGAACCCGTCCTGGTTTTTCCCTGTGAGATAACCCATACTGGGCACCCCCAAGGTGAAAGCCAGGCATCCCGCCGCGGGGGGCCATAGTGGAGATTAAGCAAGCTATTGCCCAGAGTTGCAGAGTGTGAACCCGTGATTCGAGCAGGCGCCGAAGCGAGAATTATCGAGTCCGTGGACGTTTTGGGCTCAAGACCCCGCCAAGCCGGGAATTGAACCCTGGTCCCGGGTCTGATCTCTGCTTCATGGTCTGCCTCTTCTAACCATTGAGCCACACTTCTCCACAATATTCAGGCATCATTCTTAAATACCGCTTCACCTTGGGGGTGAGCTCATCAGTGGAAGTTCACCAAAAATCCATCCTTGTGCATCATTATATTATATGGCCCTCTACGCTCCCAATGTTATAAAGTGGCAATAAATATGATGCACATGTATTTGTGCTGGGGATGCAGCAGCAACAATGCACTCCTGTGGGTCCATCAGGAAATTTGGAGGAGACCGGCTCGACTATGCCATCCTGAACAACTTGCACAGTGTGCTCTATTTTTGTGGAATTACCTGAGAGAACCCGTCCTCAACAATATCTGAGACACACACACACACAACTGTCTACAATGTAGGTATTGTTTCTCTCCACTGTATGGTTGCTGGCTGCCTGTTGTGTCAGTCTCTAGTGGTGAATTACAGGACCTTCCAGGGTGAGTATGTAGCCCGCTGTGCTCACATACAATGCCATGTCTGAACTGGGGTGGCAGAGTGGGCTAAAGAACGGTGATGGATCAAACCCAGATCTGTTGACTGGGTGTGAGTGTTTGATTGGTTCAGATGCTCCGTCCATCACCACCACCTTTTGTGCCGCTTTTGGCCACCATAAGTGTGGCAGGGTATGCTCAGACGTGAGTCCCTTGCTCACTTTGCCACTGGATTCAAGCAAGCCGGGCTGAAGACGGCTGGAATGCCAGAAACCGGTCCTCGGAAGCTTGTTTCCGTTCCAGGGAAGACATGGCTTGGCAGTTCGGGCTGGACTGTTCCCATGAGGCATAGGGTCAGACTGATTTGCATATAGCCATGTCTGAACTGGGGTGGCAGAGTGGGCTAAAGAACGGTGATGGATCAAACCCAGATCTGTTGACTGGGTGTGAGTGTTTGATTGGTTCAGATGCTCCGTCCATCACCACCCCCTTTTGTACCACATACAACGCAGGGCACAACAAGATTGAACCACTGCTGTTAGGAAATCTGGATTATAACCTTCCTGATCACCTGCCTTTTACTGCATTCCATCACATCTCATTATTTCCGAGGGTGTTGTTCTTGTGTGATGTGTTCCCTATATTGTATGATAGACTTTTAACCCCTTAACCACGGGGGTAATTCCCCTCCTGTGCGGGGGGAGGGAGGACGCATGCGGCGCCGCGGTGCTCATGACGAACCCAGCTCATCATGAGGCACAGTGCAGCTGTGCTCATGCCAAGCTGGGCTCGTCATGACACGCCCACTCCCGTAGAACGCCCACACAGGTGTGGAATTCGCTGCGCGGGGGAGTGGCGAGGCCGTTATGACGAGCCCAGCTCGTCATTAGCACAGCTCCACTGTGCCTCATGACGAGCTGGGCTCATCATCAGCAAGTTGCAGGGACTGAAGGAGCTATATTGTTTGGCCTCTACTTCTGCATCCTCTCATCTCTTCCACCATTGGGCAGGACAATCAAATATTTTATGAACAGCAATCCTCTGAATTAATATTAATTAGGTGGAACAGAGTTGTGCCACTGACCTAAATGTACCCATGCTGTAAGGCTCTGGATGACGCAGGTCCTCCCTCCTAAACCAGCCATGGCTGCTGACGTCCCTGGAGGGAACAGGCCTCACAGACATCAGGGCATGCTTTGAGCCAAATCACAGGCTCACATGCCCTCCACTCGGCCTTTAAGCTCTGGACCCACTACTGCCCCTTCTCTGAACTCGCGTCTGCTGTCCCATGTCTAGACGGGGCCTGCTGCCTGCTGGGCATCTGTGATTGCTGCTAGTGCTGCACAATGACATCACATAATGCTAATTGTAACCAGCTGGACTAAAATCTCCACAGCCCATCACGGACGCCCTGTGCTGTTCTGCGAGGCGCACACTGAGAGCTAGGGCCTCAGCAGTGTCTCCCATAATGATTAAAACAGTGTTTTAACATATATAATAAAAATCAGGGATCTGCTTATATATAACAATTTTCCTCCAATTCATGGCTTTAAGGATAAAAAGAGCAGCAATAAAACATGCAGAAGAATCATGTGATGCTTTATAGTGAAATTACAGCACCCATGGCACCTAAATAATGAACAAAAGCTCTATACCATACTTGACCGGTGGATCACCTGGAAGCTGTAAAAAGGGGGAGGAGGTTGTACATTCTGCATGATGAAAACAGAACAAACAATATGAAAAGATCAATGCCTGTGGAGAAAACGAATGGTTGATCCTCAATAGTACTTAACTGAAAATGACACCCAAAAGTATTATTACAGAGTATAACAAAGAAGATTGCTAAAATGGTGCAGTACTATAGCCTTATAGCCCGCCGTAGAGGGCTATACCGGCTATTAAAGGCCCTCTCCAGCGTTAAAGGCCCCGAGCCGAAGGCAAGGGCCTTTAACAAGGGAGAGGGACTTTAATAGCGGTATAGCCCATCTACGAAGGGCTATAAGGCTATTAGAACATTCTGTCACTAGAGGACAGAATGTTCTAACAAAAAAACCAAAGGGGCATATTACCAACGATTAGTGATATTTATCGCTAACGAGGCTTAGCAACGAATTTTTTAACGCTAAGCATTGCCGGAAATTATCGCAGAGATAACTTGCTATTAGCAAGGTTTATCTCACAAGTGATAAAAATCCTCGCGCTAACTGCCAAATGAGAGATTATCGCTGGAAAACCAACGATAATCTCTCGAAGTTTGGAGTTAGCTTGATGATAGGGGCTCACAAACTGAGCCATGATATCCACCTTCCATAGGATATCATGGCTAAGTCAGGAAAATACCAGGTGTAAAAAAAGCAGCGCTAACCGCGGTTAGCGCTGATTTTTTTATCACTAACAGGGTTAGCGAAATCCTTGATAATAGGAGAAATATCGCTTAACAACATTTCTCCTATTATTTTCCTCTGGAACGCCCCCTTTGCATCTCATTAGAGATGCATGGGGAAGCGTAGAGAAAAAGGGTGTTAACATGCGATTTTGCGTGTTAGCACCCTGTTGCTAATAGGGAGATCATTTTATCTCCGCTTTCTTGGCTTTTAAAGCCAAAAAAGCGGAGATAAATCCCTTGATAATATGCCCCAAAGTCTTTTGGAAGCGTGAGCGGATTGGAATCCCCTCAGGCTCCCTGAAGCCTTTGTTCACAGCAGAGCTGAGAACAAAGAAACATTGGAATGATGGAGCTCTGAGCTTATACCAGCCACTGTAAGCCCAGAGCACCCCATTGTTTTCAATGGAGCTCCCAACATTCCAATGTTCTAATAAGTAATATACTATTTGAGATGAAAATAAATGCAGCTGTTGAAGAAAAATTTGCCAACCAATACTGTTAGATAACAGTATCACACATAAAAAAGGCAACATATGGACTTTTGGTAAGAAATATGTGCTGATACAATCTCCAAGATAGCACACTTGCAAACTCCACCTCGTTTACTGTTAACACAGTCTCCACACGTAGACACAGTGCCTGATTAGTCATGAACAATAGACTGCACCGGGCAAAAAAAAAATCAAAGCAAAGTCACAGCAAGCTACTTGCAGCGAATGAAGTCTCCTTCATTGTTGTACTCACAGCGAGTAGAAGAAATGTCCCAGGTGTATTTGTGGTGAAGATAAGTACAACCTTGGTATTTGTGAAGTTCCTTAGTCAAACAGAATGTCTAAGTGCAAGGATGACCAGACTTATTTCTCTCCTCTTACGCTGGAGAAACACTGACGTACCTTGTAATCAAACAACAGGACGCGCACATTTTCCAAGAGTGCGATAGACCTGCTGCGACGCGCTCTCTCTCCTCAGACACTAGAGACGCGCTGACGTGCTCTCTCTCTTCTGACGCTGGTGCTGACACCCTTGGAAACCACGCAACAGGACGCGCACACGATTCAACAGCGCGATAGACTTGGTGCGATGTGCTCTCTCTTCTCAGACACTGGAGACACGCTGACGTGCTCTCTCACTTCTGACGCTGGTGCTGACACCCTTGGTAACCACGCAACAGGACGCGCACACGATTCAACAGCGCGATAGACTTGGTGCGATGTGCTCTCTCTCCTCAGACACTGGAGACGCGCTGACGTGCTCTCTCTCTCTAATTATCGCTATTGCTTGGTAATATGCCCCCAGATTCTCACTGATGTCGGAAACAGCAGTGCCATATCTCCAGTTGAAATAATCATGCACAAACCTACCCAACAACAGGGAGGCGCCTTGAGGCCTTGAGGGGTGTGTAAAGCACTAGACGGATAGGAATGCAGAGTGATCCCCATGATCAAGGCCGGCTTCAGAGGTGGTGGCACCCGGTGCAACAGTCTTTTTTGGGCTCCCCACCATGAGGTCCATCATGAACTCCCTCACTGCCACCCACCTACAGTGCCCCTCATCTCTCCATAGTCTCATCCTGCTCATGATACGTATATGTCAGCAGTGAGACAGAGAGCGACATCAGCAGGCTGTAGTAACTGTGTATGTTTCACAGTGAAGTCGCTAACACCACCACTACCCCTCAGTGTACAAAGTACTCGGTAACAACAGGGTCTGCAGACCTCTCCCCACCACACCGAACCTGGCGCCAGAGATGTCCGTTTCTCCAGTGTCTAGAGCAGAACTTGCCCTTGCTACTGATTATGTTCTTGACCCCCATTTTACTACGGATATTCAATTTCCAATGATAAATAACGCAGAAGTACAGGTACCAGAATAAAAAGCAGCGCAAGAAAAGAAAAAAATATTTAACCTCTTGAGTGCCGATGACGAGCTCAGCTCGTCATGCAGCACGGTGGCCGTGTGCTGATGACAAGCTGAGCTTGTCATGAGCTCCGTGGAACGCCCATGCGGGGATAATTGCCCCACTGTGCTGGGCGTTCCATTGAGCTGGTGTGGGCATGACTAGCTCAGCTCGTCATCAGCACACGGCCACTGTGCTGCATGAGGAGCCGAGCTTGTCATCAGCACCGCGGTGCCCCGTACGAACCCCCCGCACCGCGGGGGAATAGCCCAGCGGCGATGGGGTTAAACTTTTTTGGCAAGAGTGCAGCATGCCACCACTGCCACGCTCCTAACGAAAAGTGAATACAATTGAAACAAGCAGCCACTGACAGAAAGCAGCAATGTAAAACAAAGAAAGAGTTCTCCAACAAAACACATACGGAATGAAACGGGAAGAAGCCTGTGATCAGAAAACCACACAAGGTAGTGGTGGATATAGTGGCGCACTTCAATGAAGTTGTTATCAGATACAGGTAGAAGTTAAATAATTTTACTTCATATTTCAACAATTCTGGTAGGTACCACTCAGGGTAAGATACCCCACTACCCAGAGTATCGGTTGGAACACGGCACAGAGTGACTTGTTCAAAATACACAAGAGACAGAACCCCAGCACTCTAAATATTTTGTGTACAGTTTGCAAATAAGTTATTACAGCAATGAAAGCACCACAGGATAATGAGAGAAACGTTCTGTCACAGGAATTATGTATACAAAACTGGGTTGGATAATTAAACAGTGATTTATTTCCTCAGAAGCACATACATTATTTTTCAAACAGTCTTGACATTTACAAGGGACAGATTCTGTGATGAAATTAGAATTCCAGTTCCTTGTCTTTGTAGCACAAAAACAGCCAACGCGCGTTTCGTCACCACCGTGACTTCCTCAAGGCTTGTATTGTAGTATCATAGGAGCCTGCGAAATTGTTCTTATTTTGGCTCAGAAGTCTCAAACTATTGACAATCCTTTGTCAGAACTTATAGCGGACAGACTAAAGAAGCTATTCCTAATGCTTCAGATCCTCTCTTGTCTTGTTCTGGGCACTGAGGATTGAGGTCGATTATTTGCTGGACCGCAGATACAATCTATCAACTTGTAATTCTCCCAGTTCAAGTGTCTTATAAATTTAAAACTCAGATTTCAGACATATTGTAAAGTTACTAGCGGAGAATTCACCGAAAACAAGTTCCGATATGTGTTGTGGATGCTAGTCCGACAAAGAAAAAGGTCCAGCTCTTTAGTGTGTCATGGTAAAGACCTGTGATATTCGTGAAGTGGTAATCTTTTCCCTAATTAGGCCCGGAAGCAAGAAAATTCCAATATTTCGGGTACTGTGATAAGACCCTGTAGGAGTATGACAGGCAGCCCCAGCAGCCCGGGCCCCACCGCCATCCGTATATATATCTCTTGGGAAGCCTGTAATCAGCCTGTATTGGATGTATGACATTACAACGCATGCTTTTACATCGCATGCCTTTACAATGCGGTATTTACAACGAATACCTTTACAACGCTTAGTGCTTTGGGGCGCTGGATAGTGAATAGTTTAATTTACTATTCCATCTCCAGGCCCCGTGGATAGTAGGGTAGTTGGATAGTACATTAAACCTATTCCCTATCCTAGAGCGCCCCCCAGCGCAATGTGTTGTAATGGTTTGCGTTGTAATGGTTTGCGTTGTAAAAGTTACGTCGTAAAGGCACTGCGTGGTAAAAGTTGCGTTGTAAAGGATGTTTCCCGCCTGTAATCAGCCTGTAATCAGCCGGTGCTCTTCTGGCTTGACCGGAAGGGAGCTATCCGCTGGCAGAAGGAGTCTGAAAGCTGGAATTAGGAGGGCACGGGGGTCCTATGGCAGCCAGCAGGCGGCAGAAACATGGTGAAAGTGATGACTGAAGGTCTTGCAGACAGCGCATGCACTGAAGGCTCCACCTAAAAAGAGGAAACAGCAAAGAGGCCAAAACAGAACCTTGACGAATGCCCCGTCCCAATTTGAAGCCGGCGAGCATTCACACAGTGAGCCAAAATTAAAAACTTTACTTAACAACGTGTAAGGAAACCTATATTTGGCCTAGAAGCACAAGGGGAGACCAACAATAACCAAACAATGGTATGGTAAACTAAATCAAAAGCACCAATTAGATCTGCGAATCGAAGATGCCAGATTGTGTAGTGTAGTTCCTATTATCGCAATAGGCTCTGCGCATTGGAATAATACCTCCAATAGGATAGACCTAGACCAGACGTTAACTAGGTCTTCTACTGTCGATATTAGACTTAAAGTTTTGGGTTTGCCAGCTAGCTCAGAGTTCACTAGAAACTTTCTCGAATAGGCAAGGAGGAGTTGAACCTCCCTGGATAGACAAGAAGGGATTTAGTTTCTGACAACCATAGAACATGACAACTTTGCTCTCCCCTAATCAAGAGTGTATCTCTAGAGTCGTGTGAAAACAAAAGACAACTTATTTTACTCAGTCAGTACGTGCATTCTTAGTTTCACCAGATTGTAGAGAAAAGGAAGAGACGGGCGTGTTCAATAAAAGATGTTATTTATTGATCAGTCTCTTTTCTCGTACAAGAGAAATGAATCGATATTATCGCAATACTTATGGTTAAGTAAAGTGCATACAATAAAAGCAGAATTATGAAATAATACTGTAAAAGCATTGATATGGTTTCTAAGCCATATGCTATTTAAAATGGACAGAATATATACATACACATATACATTTGACTAATAGTACTCAACTGGTGCTTCTAACTATGCCTACCCCAGTGTACCTGACCTAAGCCTAATACGTGGGCGGGGATAGAAAGTAGCTGTTGAAGTTAAGTTTGTTTTGCCAAGTGACTGACTCAAGAATTCTCTGCAAGGGGTTATTCAGTTCCGTACCTTGAATCTAGGATGATTGAGGGATGGTATCTCTCATCTTTGGTCTCGATATTCCAGGCTGCCTGCAAGGGCTGCTCGGAAGCGCCGGAGCTGGATTTCTCGGCAGGAGAAAGGCAGCGTCTCGTTCTCAGCGCGTCAGGAAGGCGGGGCAGCGCCAGTGGGCTTCGCTCTCTGCTGGGCTTCGGCAAGTCTCGCTGCTCGGATCTCGTCACCACCGCGTGTGTTTGCTTAAGGCAATATCGGTAATATTTATACCTGTAAGGTGCCGAGATTGACGTAAGGATGGACATAGATACGTCATTAAGGATGTCATACGAGCTGGTCGTTAGCACATTCTTTTACTGAAGTTCTCGGTGAAATCAAAACAATGGCCGCAGGGTTTTTCCCAGGTTGTCATAGGTTTGATTTGTTTTGAGAACTCCGTATGCCTTATCAGGGGCTGGAGGAATATTGCTTTGCCTAATTAGATGGCAAGCGTTATGACCTAATCAGATAACGCGCTCCTGTGCCGTGGTCTGGCGTAATCAGATAACGGTTTCTGCATCATGGGATGGCTGCTAGTTAACTTGTTAACCAGAATAGGGTCAGGAATAGGGGGATCGATACAGAACCTATAGGAATACATCACACCCACTCCACGCTAACTATGGCCATATTTACGAATCTAGGCATAGTAAAACATACTGTAGAGTATCGTGTATACCTTACCACCCCAAAATACATATAATGCATTTCGAAATTATGTAATGTACGGGAAAATAAAATAGCCATATGTACTATATGCACTTAAGCAGTAGACTAATGCTAAATTAATCACGCATGTATACATTATTAGTAATCGAATATGAGAATTACACATGAAATGGCTCTTAATACAGAAGAAAAGTTCGAGACCACTTCATCACAGTTCAAAAATATTTATGAGCATACCAGCGGGCAGCTAATGTCTATGAAGTTGCTAAAAACAGAAATTAGTTCTCTAAGAATAGTTCCTACTTTAAGCAGAAGAAAAGTGTCCCGTAAAATGTAAAAAAAATATTTTGGGGCTGCTAAAAAAATTGCTGTCCGTGAACTGGAGGAAAAGTTGATCTTGCTACTTTATTATTAAAGTTGAAGGCCAAATTCAAGGTGTCGGGAACGCCGTGTGCTAGCTTGTTCAAGAGTCATTATTTCTGCTCTGGTGAGAACATCATATCATTGAGACTGCTGAAAAAGCTGTCAACAGCTTCCTGTGAGAGTTCCACTAACTCGGAAAAAGATGTAACCATGCATTCATGTACATGATTGTCTCCATTGACATTTTGATTAGTATTGCTGTCAGATGGTCGTACCTGATCGATGCTGCTTTCATCTTGATCTTCACTACCCCTTAATCGTAGTGGTGAAGTTTCCACGAATGCCGTCATCAGGATTGGCAGCCGTTGAGGGCAGCACAATGCATGAGCCGTTACCGGACCCAACAATGTTTCTGCATCCATTGGCGCATCCGATTGTAGCGTCAGACAGGTGTCCAACACGCATTCTTCTCCGCACAGCATGCACCTTAATACAGGTAAAACACATCTTTGCCATATCGGCCGAAATTAAAGAAACCAAGTCATGTTCAGGTCTCTAAGCCGGGTCAGTCCCAGGATTTTTGATATCCGGTCCCGGTATCCAATGGCTCGGATTGTTTCTTCCCTTGTCGCAGGTGTTTTGTCTGTGACATGGTTTGCCATAACGAAATATAAGGACTAATAATAGGATTCCTGCAATTAGTCCCAAAATGAGGGGAACTCCTCCAAAAATCGAATGGACGAAGTCTGGAAAAATACCCAGTATGGCTTTGAATGGTGTTAATGCCATCGAAAATACTGTCTTAAATACATTTGAGACTCCACTGGTATCAGAAATATTTAAGATTTCATTCAGGAATTCTGCGAAATGTATGGGGGAATTAGTTGATAACAATGAGTGAATCTCTGCAGTCGTCCTTGCGACTAGGAGATCATACGTTTCTTTTGATGACGTGAGCCTGGTCGGCGTCTGAAGAAGCACTGTTTTCATTCTGCTTAAAGTATCAACTTGAATAGAAGTAATTTTCAAGTTAGGCCATGCCCTTGTCTCCCTGTCTGGAAAGGAGCTGGGGAACAATAAGCGTCCACAGCACATGACCTTCGCAGTCGTACTAACGAGATAAGGAACCCCGGGCAGTAGACTACAACATCTGCGATCCACAATTAGAATGTAACTCCCGTTATAGAGTCTTTTAAAGAATGGTTCTATCTCTGTTGCAGGTGTGCCTAGCTGGTGACATGAAAGGTTATTTGAGTTCCCTTCACAGGCTCCATGCAAACTAATTCCATTACACAGAAGTGTACCGCTTAGTGACATCGCACAATTATTGCCACTAAGAAACACTTTCTGTCCTTTATTACTGACACATGCATGTGAATAGGGCTAGTTCCATGTTGTCTTAATGTACCCTTTTCCCAATTTTTCGTACATGCCAGCCTGTATATATTTTTGGCAGTATTGAAACCTGAAAGTAGATATCGGAATATTAATTATCCCATGTATTATCCATTCAATGACAGGTCGTTCTGACATTGTCAATGGTAATCTCTCGAGTTTCTCAATGCTCAGGATTGTATAATCAGCACCCTTTTGTGCCATACTGATTTGTTTATCAGTAAGGTTAAAGATATTGAATAGTGACGTTGTGTTGATTAAACGCCAAGGCACATAGCCTGAACGCAGGTTTTGTAACGTCCAGCCAAGCTGTACAATAGAACGCAATTGAGACTGACCGTGTTGTAACAACAGTAAGTCTTGCGATATTATGTCGATTGCTGATGACACAATGCTGTCCAATGAAAAGATTCTGGAGGACAGAGTCATTAACCCATTGTCCACTACAGAAAGCGATTTTTCCAAATTAATACGGTCAATTTCCCGTATACTTTCTGCTGTCTCAATTTGAGTTATCTTCCAGGCCTCGTTGTAAGCTGCATATTTAGAGGCTGCTATGAAGCGTTTTTGACGCTGTTTGCGTGGTCCCATAATGAAATCACGCAAGTCAGCACCATCAGTAAGTAAAGTTAGGTGTTTCTTAATTTCTGTCAGTGTGGAAGTTTTTAGCCATTGAAGGCAGAGTTTGCCCACACTGTAGGTGGTGATTATCCCTGGGTGTTGTCTTTGGGAATATCTAGGGTCTGGCCTGGTCAATTTGAACCCCTGTGTTTTGTTCAGGAATCTGTCTTGACAGTTATTAGTATCTGTGGGCCAGATTAACCATTGTTTCAAATCAGGATTTGTTCTGTTTTGGTTTAATACATAGTTTACGTCTATTTCTTCATCCGCAGAGTTATTGCTGTTCATTGTTGGTTTTGGAATAGATGGTTTATTTAAGTCTTTGATTTTGGCTAATCCAAGACAGGTAGTTTGTTGAATAGTTTCATTCAAGAATATAATTTGTTCTGGGATCATGCAGGCTCTAAACAATGATTCTATACCTTGTACTTGCCATTCTTTTGTACCCCAAACACTTTTTACTTCAACATTTTTGTCCCAATAATCAAAACCAAATGTATTCATTTGTTCAAAAAATGAGTCCGAATATATCAATTTCGTGTTTGTAAGCATGGTTTTTGTTCCTGTCTTATTTGATAATTTGAAATAAAATGTTTCAGCATTACTTGTGTTGAACCCTGAAAAGTATGAATATTTGTCATAAAAGGTTCTTGAGCTTCCTTTTGGAGGGGTTGCACAATGTTCCCATTGATTATAATTTAAAACATTTCTAGGTTGTGCTGATTTATGTAAAAAATGGTTACCATAGAGGTTGTAGCAGTACATACTATCATAATTAGATGAACCCTGCAAATAATCATGTTTGGTAAATTTAGCAGACATCACTAGGTCAGACATCATGTCATTGATACTTTCAAAGTCCCAATCATCAGCAAATGAGTTTGGTTTTACAAAGTCACTCAACGAGATCTTGATTTGGTGTGGATATTTGAGGATTTCGACCGGACCATAAATTTCATAGTCAGTATTGTCCCATGCTACCCCATCCGGTATAGGATTGGCTGTGAAATTGACTGAAGAAAGTTCTCTTTTCTTGACGTGTGAAGACGTGTGTGGCTTGAGGATGAAGTTGATTTTCTGGCTTGCTGTGTCTATTTTAGCATATTTTCCCTCAATGAAGCGTCCCAAACATAGTATCATGATGAGCCAAAGTATCAGGATAAATACACCAAAGGACATCCAAAATTCAATCCATGGAGAAATCAGATAGGTTTCTTTCAGTTGTTTCAAAAGCTCCTTAGCTTTGTCTTTAAGGGTTTTTGTTGATGGCTGTGTCTTTGATTCACTGAGGTCTTCAGAGGAATCATTGAAGTTTATGAAGTAGCCGGATGCTGTTCTATCAATTGTTCCAATTGCTTCAGGATTACTGTTTCTTGCAGCTTTAGCATATTCATTTGTTACTTCATTGTAGGTTGGTGTGTCTCTACTAAATGTTTTTATTTGGGTTTTCAGAGGTGTGAGTTCCATTGCATTGTTGCATAGTCCTTGTTGTTGTTCTGTAGGCGTTTCGAATGTGATTAGCCTTTTAGTTAGCACCTCTGTACTTGTAGCAAACCTCGGTGTTCTACTACTTATCGGGAGTCCACTTGGCCTACTGTTTGTTATCGGCCACATGATTGTGGTTTTACCAGGTCGATGGATACAACTCGGTTCTCCTTTTTACCAGCAAGTGGCGGTAGTACAACTGATCTCGTCCCGTTGATGGACAAGACAGGAACTGCTTTTCTGTAAGAAGGCCCAAATTCCTTCTTTACCGCGATCTTTTCTCTGACTAGATCCCCGATTTTTGGAATCCAGACAGGTCTTGCTGGGACAGGTGGTGGTTCTTCAGTGGTTGTTGGCTGCTGTTTCAACTTTATGTTGCTCAGGTCTTTTCTTGTTTCGTTTAAGTCCTGTAAAATAGCCAAACGATCTTTGATATCAAAGCTTTTTTCTTTCACCACTGAAGTCTGACTGTCAAGATCTAAGACTAGCATCCTAGTCCCAAACAGTAATTCATACGGACTGAATCCCCTCAGAGAATTTCTTGGCAAGTTGTTTAGACTACGTTGGACACTTATTAGATGTTTGACCCACCCAGCTCCCGAACCTAATACCTTTGCTGTTATAGATTGCTTTATGCCTTGGTTTTTTCTTTACACCATCCCGTATCCCTCAGGAAGGAAGTGAGAAGAATCCCGCTTCGCTATGCTCATTTGGCCGTGCTTTCCCACAAGCTTGAGGGCTAAAGTGAAAACATTGGTCAAACGTAGCATGCTCCTAGCGTATATGCCATTTAGACTCGCAAATCTTTGTATAACAGTCCCGACGTCAGCCGAGTGCTGGGGTCTACATTTATAAGTGGAAACTAGTCTTTATTTGTTAATGGGATGCATTATTTACACTTGTTTCACTGATTATTGTTTAGCCCTTATTGAGTGAAACGCCATGGTATTACCCCGTTCCTCTCGCCGCTGCGATCTCTGTTGCAGCCCGGGCATTTTTTTACAAAGATGTGATGATGCAGGCTCATGCCTGGCCACCAGTACACTGATTGTAGTTCTTCCAGAGAATCTTTTAGTTTGAGGTGTCTGAGACCCTCGCCCATATGTGCGTCTGCTATTAACAAAGTTCTCCTGTCCTTGTTTGGAATTACTCTATCCCCCACTCCAGGGATTCGAGCAAAAGGAACGGAGTTCGCATCGATTATGTATGTATATTTGAGTGGGTAACTGATCGGTAACGCTGAGCAGTCGCCTTTTGATGACGTTTTTACCGCCAGCATTGTTTCACCGTCAATGTATTTTACTGCATGCTTTTTTCTAGCTACGGAAGCCGATTCAGTTGCTACCGCTGTGGCTGTCTCAGCCAATGAATTCCCTGCAACGTGAACGCCATCACGTTGATGACTCAGTGTATGTATCACGTGAGTCTTTGGTAGTTCCTTTTGTAAAAGAACTACTTGTTCCCAAAGCATTTTATGCTTGATTGTGCCTCCTTTTGCATCCTTAAAACCATTCTGAAGCCAGATCTGTAAGTATTCATTGTAAGATTGAACGCAATAATACGAATCACACACTATGAGTGTGGGGAATTCCCGATCGGTATTTTCAAGCGTCATCTTAAATGCTAGTAGTTCTGCTCGCTGAGCTGTACAATCTCCTAGAGATTGTGTTTTAGTGACCGCTGGTTTGAATTTCCCATCGCGCCAGCGACCTTTTACAATCGCACACGCAGCACTGTAAGCTTGTTTACCTCCTACTGCGGGTTGTGCTGATCCGTCTGTATATATTATACAGCCGTAATGTTCTAGAGGCAGAATTTCGGTCGGCGGTGGACATTCGAATTCGTATTGGAGAAACTCTTGTGTTTTTAAGTTAGGATCAAATTCGTATGCCACGTCTTTTGCAGCAAGAGAATTAGCCCATTGTATCCATCTCGGATGGAGTGCTTTAGCATTCGGAATGCTTGCCTTTGTTACCGCCTCCAGGGCTGGTATTGGTGTCACGATGATTATTCGTTTACCTTGTGAAAGGGCTCGTTCTTTTGCTATAGCTGTCTGTGTTGCAGTAAGAATTTTTTCCGTTGGGCTAAATTTCATTTCAGCTTTAGTGTATAAGTGTGATTTGTATGCAATTGGTACCTTTTCTCCCTCATTAGAGGTCAGGTATGTGAATCCGCATCTTCCTGGGATGACTCGAATCACAAGGTTGCGTGTGTTATCACGTGTTTCTAATTTTGTTTTAATTAACATATCTGTTTGTAAGGATCTCAGAATTTCTGTGTGTTTTTGAGTCCAATTTGATTTTTTAAAATCTGGTTTTATTAGATCATAAAGGGGTTTGACCCTTTCTGCGTAATTTGCAATGTATGTTCTTCCGAAATTTAGGAAGCCTAGAATTGACTGTAGGTTTTTTAGTGTTCTAGGTGCTTGGAGTACGGCACATTTCTCTAGGAAATTGTCAGCCAGGCTTTTGCCTTCACTTGATAATTCATATCCTAAGAACAGGACTGTTAGATGGGCAATTCTAGATTTTTTAAAGTTGAATTTGTAACCCTCTGCCGCGAACCCAAGTATTATGGTGTTCACTCTCTTCAAGTGAGTATCCAAGTCATCGTCTGTTAGGTATATGTCGTCGACATACGATAATGCTTCGTCATCATATGTTTGTAGTAACTCTGTTACTCTCGCTGAGAATAATCCTGGGCTGTTCTTGTACCCCTGGGGTAACCGACAGAATTCTTTTTGAGCGCCATTTATTGAGAACGCTGATAAGTATCTGCTCTCTGGTGCTATATTTTGACAAAGGAATCCATTAGAGATGTCTAATGTTGTTTTATATTTTTTGCGCACTATGTTATTCATTAGTGCAGCACTATGCGAGTTTTGTACTGCAAAAGTTTTGCAACATGAGTTAAGGTGTCTGTGATCCAAAACTAGACGATATGAATTGTCTGGTTTGGAGACAGGAAACAAAGGGTTGTTCATTTGTGAGGTGCAAGTTTCAATCACCCCCTGGTATTCTAGTTGATCTAGAATTTCTTTTACCTGTTTTTTAGCTTCTTGCTTGATTGGATACTGCCTTTGTGCAGTAGGTTGTGATTTTAACTGGATTTTGTGAGGAGGAGAGTCCTCATCCCATCCTACATGATTTTTATATAAAGCAGGAGCTTGAGCTACTGCCCACTTTCTTGCAAGTGTATATTTTTTATGAATTGGAATATGATTTGAGAAGGCAGGCATAATTATTTCTTCGCCATGTGGGCACTCCCTGACGAACTCTGGTGGCCAGTCTTTTTCAGCTAGAAGGATGTCATAGCCCTTGGAGAGATTATCCCAAAAAAGGCCCCTTATTTTTCTAGTCTTATCCCCTTCTGTACGTAAAGTTATTTCATATATTTTGTGAGGTTTGCTAACTCTGGTGTCTGCAGTTTCCACTTGAATGTATTCATTCGTGTCCACTGTCTCCAGATGATTCATAAGGACTTTGCGTGCTATGCTCACTTCTGCTGCGCTGTCTAGCATTGTCTGAGCCCACTCTCCGTTTTTCAGCTGTGTCCTCAGTATTCTCGGCATTGTTGAATACTTTAATGCTGGCTACCTTCTTCTTTGGAAACTGTAATTTTTTATTTGGATAAGCAGGTTCCTTGTCTTTGGACTTGACGTGCCCTTCCCTGGGTTCCGATCGTCCTCTTCTTTCCGATTTCTGCAAGGAAGTCTGAAAAGATTGAGAGGGACGTGTATCAAAATCTTGATATCTATCCGGTTTCTTTATGTTATCCCTATTTCTAAGGTTGTATTTTTTCACAGAGGACTCCCTTTGGGGAGACTTGGGTCCTTGGTCCGGAGATCTTTCTCTCCGCCGAGGAGACCTTCCTCTGGACTGGAATCTTTTTTCTTTTGGATTGGATTGTTTGTTTCCATCCCAGTTCTTCTTTTGACTGTTTAGATTATTTTTAATAAATATTTTTTCAGGACTTTCAATTAGTTGGGGCTTTACTGGTATTCCACCCAAACTATCTCTACCTAGTTCTTCATAGGATTTTTCTATAATTCTGGCAATTTCAGCTGGTTGGTCAGCTATATCTGTCTCTTTTAACCTCTGGCGGATCGCCACATTCGCTGCTTCTCCTTTTATGTTGGCTAGTAATATTGCCGAGACCTGCTTGAAGTCTTTTAGTAATTTCATACCGAGAGTTAAAGCGGGTTCTGGACCGTATTCGTCTTGAATTTGTTTTAGCACATCTGGTATTACCGACATGGATGGTACACCATGTGTTTTTGTGTAAATGGAAGCAAAGACTGTACCCCAAGTGTCACAGTCCTCCACGTGTGGTGCGATTCCCATTGGAAGACAGATAGTCAGAATCCTGTGTTTATCCACAGGGGTGGTGTCTGGAAACACCGCCTCTATTTGGGTGATTTTTTGTGCTAACCAGAATGGTATTTGTTCCCGTTTAGCTGGTACTTTACCTAGGCAGGACTGTATGTTCTGTGGTGTAATTTTATTTGTGTTCCCCTGATGTGGGGTCAGCTGTGGAATTTTAACTACAGGTTGGATGGTTGAAGTCTGCATTACATATTGGACTAGTTGTCTATATATTTTAATTAGTTGTTTTAGTTGTACTAAAACATCTGCTGCAGACATTCTTTCGATGTCTGGATGTGGTGTGTATCCGGCTAGGACCGGCCATGTTGCTCCTGGTCTACCTAGTGGACCGAGCCTGGTGATGTGATTATTGTGTTTTAGGGCGCCATTAAACAAGAGCAGGTGCTCTTGGAATTTGAGTGGTACTTCCACTTCCTCGAAAGGAGTGTAGGTATCCGGTGGTTCCTCTATTTTATAACAGTGGAACTCCTTTGTTACAGCATTTGCTGCTGGAAAGTTTATCCATGAATAGAATACCTCTGTCTGCCGATATTCGTGTGCCTCAATTACGAATATGACTGTACCACCTCTTGGTGTCAGTCCATTGTCTATAAGTTTTAACGTTATAGATCTTCTTATGTTGACCGGGATGAGTTTTATATCCGGGTCCGCTTCTTTCATAGTATTATCAGCTTCTATTAGTTCAGCTGCTAATCTAGCTCTCTCTCTTTCATCATCACTTTCTGGCATTTTACTGTCAGGAAGGTTATTCTGTTTGTTTGTAGATCAGGTTTCTTATGGAAACAAAGATTAAATGCACAATATTTTGGAACAGTGTATCCTTCAACGTTGATTGAACCAAGAACCATACATAGGAGTTCCCTCCTGCGAGGTTTGGCGGATTTTACCTCTCACCCACTCCAGACGTCTTTGGAGTATTATGGGGAAAAAGGGGTCTGAGTGAAAGAGCACGACTGAGTTACTCTAAAGTCTTGCGTTAGTTTTATCGCCTATCCAAATACGTTGGGCGCCATGTAGTGTAGTTCCTATTATCCCAATAGGCTCTGCGCATTGGAATAATACCTCCAATAGTATAGACCTAGACCAGACGTTAACTAGGTCTTCTACTGTCGATATTAGACTTAAAGTTTTGGGTTTGCCAGCTAGCTCAGAGTTCACTAGAAACTTTCTCGAATAGGCAAGGAGGAGTTGGACCTCCCTGGATAGACAAGAAGGGATTTAGTTTCTGACAACCATAGAACATGACAACTTTGCTCTCCCCTAATCAAGAGTGTATCTCTAGAGTCGTGTGAAAACAAAAGACAACTTATTTTACTCAGTCAGTACGTGCATTCTTAGTTTCACCAGATTGTAGAGAAAAGGAAGAGACGGGCGTGTTCAATAAAAGATGTTATTTATTGATCAGTCTCTTTTCTCGTACAAGAGAAATGAATCGATATTATCGCAATACTTATGGTTAAGTAAAGTGCATACAATAAAAGCAGAATTATGAAATAATACTGTAAAAGCATTGATATGGTTTCTAAGCCATATGCTATTTAAAATGGACAGAATATATACATACACATATACATTTGACTAATAGTACTCAACTGGTGCTTCTAACTATGCCTACCCCAGTGTACCTGACCTAAGCCTAATACGTGGGCGGGGATAGAAAGTAGCTGTTGAAGTTAAGTTTGTTTTGCCAAGTGACTGACTCAAGAATTCTCTGCAAGGGGTTATTCAGTTCCGTACCTTGAATCTAGGATGATTGAGGGATGGTATCTCTCATCTTTGGTCTCGATATTCCAGGCTGCCTGCAAGGGCTGCTCGGAAGCGCCGGAGCTGGATTTCTCGGCAGGAGAAAGGCAGCGTCTTGTTCTCAGCGCGTCAGGAAGGCGGGGCAGCGCCAGTGGGCTTCGCTCTCTGCTGGGCTTCAGCAAGTCTCGCTGCTCCGATCTCGTCACCACCGCGTGTGTTTGCTTAAGGCAATATCGGTAATATTTATACCTGTAAGGTGCCGAGATTGACGTAAGGATGGACATAGATACGTCATTAAGGATGTCATACGAGCTGGTCGTTAGCACATTCTTTTACTGAAGTTCTCGGTGAAATCAAAACAATGGCCCCAGGGTTTTTCCCAGGTTGTCATAGGTTTGATTTGTTTTGAGAACTCCGTATGCCTTATCAGGGGCTGGAGGAATATTGCTTTGCCTAATTAGATTGCAAGCGTTATGACCTAATCAGATAACGCGCTCCTGTGCCGTGGTCTGGCGTAATCAGATAACGGTTTCTGCATCATGGGATGGCTGCTAGTTAACTTGTTAACCAGAATAGGGTCAGGAATAGGGGGATCGATACAGAACCTATAGGAATACATCACAATTGTAAAAGGACTCATAGTATGATGTAGTGTATCTTTTGAATTCTTGATCCAGGCCGGTGTCTGTTAAATTCTTTATAATATAGCAAGATATTTCCATATATAAGTAAAGGAAAGTGGCGATTCGGTCCCCCTTTGGGCGGTCCCTCTTCGTTCCTGCACCCTCCGCACGAAGATCCTGCTCATCTTTTGAACCAAGGTGTCCAGACTCGAAATAGGACAATAGTCTTTAGGGTCTGATACAAGGAGAGGAGCTACATTAAATACTCTTGTAATAATAGGCCCCCATAATTTAGCAAGAGCTTTGGGAAAGGTTGTGTTTGTACTCAAAGGGCCCAATTCACAGAACTAACTAAGACAAAATCCTAAACTTACTACTTTTGGTATTCACAGAAGTTAGGATTTTGTCTTACGTGTGTCTTAAGACTGACTTAAGACAGACTTAAGACAACCTTAAGTTATGATTTTGTCTTAAGTCTGGCTTAAGTCTGTCTTAAGACAAACTTAAGACAAAATCCAAAGTAGTAAGTTTAGGATTTTGTCTTAAGTTAGTTCTGTGAATCGGGCACAAAGGGAGAAGACTAAATAACCATAATACCCGGGATGAACCCAGGAGGGCTTGTTTCAGACACCGGGAGGACCTGGTGCAAGCAAGAGTACACAATCCCCTATTACTTCCTCCATTACCAAATTGTTAACGGGTCAGAAGTAACTTAATAAAACTGCTAATATGATTAAAGGTATCCAACAGCAAATTAGGAGTCACATCATCCAACTATAGTAATTAAATGTAGATAGAATTGTCTGTTACTATTTGTTGTAGTGTGCGGTTGGAGTCACAATCTGCCCACTTATTTTGGACGCCATTAGGCCATTCACATTCCTTAACCCAGAAAAAAAAGGTAATATGGTCGCTTAAAACAGACTAGTACAGTGCAAGAGATGCTGCACACGAATTAATTAGAGAGTCATAAGTCTATACATGATAGATGAATGTAGAGGCGCTTCTTCCAGCAAACAATGGAATCTCCTTCCATTAATGTCTGGTCCACACTTTAATAAATGCAAATCATGCTTTGAAATAAGGGAGTTCAAACCATCTCCATATTCATTAAGGCAGAAATTAAAAAGCCCATCCCACCCCGATTAGTTTATCCATATACACATGTTGCCGTAAAGGGCAAGCCGGAATGTTAAAATTGCAAGCCCGTAATAACACAAAATCAGGATGGATGTGGTATAAAAAGTCTTCCAGACCATGTTCTAGTGCTCTGTCTACCCAGCTACATGTAACATTAAAGAGGTTGTTATAAAAATGCATACACCTGTTTGCCAGATTATTGCTTGTACCTCCAGAAAACCATCTGGAAACCCTGGTGCTTCAACATCACGTGCTTCAAAGGTGCCTTGTATAAGATCCACCTTAAATCTCACATGACTGGAACGAATGTTTTGCAGACCTCTGGTGAGGCACTCTCCAGTATTTCATGCTCATACATACTGTCATTTGTTTATATGCTACATACTGAGTTTCGCCCACTTGATGTTATAAACTCAATTAATTTGTTGTTAAAAAAAACCTTATATGACCACTTACTGAAGAGTTTGTAAAATGTCTGGGGGCAGCTAAGGACGCTGTCCAGGGTCAACTACTGAGAGATGCTGCCCTCAAGGACAAACTTAGGGACAGTGACTCCCTCCTCCACACTCCATACGCGGGGAATAGGCATTCGCTAAAGAATGCCAAAGTAGAGCTTAAATCCCTATGTACATCTCAGGAAGAGGACATGTTCTATAAACTGAACAAACTACATTAGGAGCAAGGAGAGACAGCAGCAAGGCTCTTGGGTGCTCTACGTAGACAGCAGTAAGCTGCAGTCCCACCCTGGCAGTCGGAGAGTACACCGTTTACTTCACCCATGCCTCACAGAATATCTTTAACACCTTCAGGATCTACTATAGAAAACTGTACATCTCTACATTCAATAACAATGAAGACAGGGTAAAACTCTTTCCTGACTCCATGGCACTACTATAGCCTTATAGCCCGCCGTAGCGGGCTATAGCGGCTATTAAAGGCCCCCTGAATCGTTAAAGGCCCCGAGCCGAAGGCGAGGGACTTTAACGAAACAGCGGGACTTTAATGGCCGGTATAGCTCTGCTACGAAGGGCTATAAGGCTATTAGAACATTCTGCCACTAGATGGCAGAATGTTCTAACAAATTAAACAAAGGGTTCTCGAAGCTCGAGGGGATATAAATCCCCTCGAACTTCGAGAAGCCTTTGGAGAACATTGGAATGCTGCTCTGCGGGCCTTTACCGGCCCGTAGAAGCAGGGAGCACTCGATTGTCTGCAATGGAGCTCCCAACATTCCAATGTTCTACTGTGCCTTAATGATGAGGGCCAAGATGGTAGGACATCCAAGGAGGAACTTCTGCAGCCCATCATGTATAGCAAGGTGCCAGGAGAGGATGGTTTTCAGAGAGAAATCAATCTGTGCCTTAGGGTGGAAACTGTGACTGCCTCCATAGGGCCTGCCCAAAGGTCTAACAGCACTGGGTCTCTCTTGCAGATCTCCAATAGTGCAGTGATCACTGTTCTGCTGAAACCGGATAAGGACGCTTTGCTCTATAGCAGCTGTTGCCTGATCCAATTGGCCAATGCCCAGTGGAGCTACCTGATTGCTATAGAGGAAATGGGTTTTGGGACTTCCCCCTCGACCGTCACGTACCCAGTCGGACTTTGGTCAGTCGTTCCTTCGTCTCTCCGCCTTATCTCCCTCCTACCCCTTTACCCTTACCCCTTCTACACTTTTACTTATCTCGTCTTCCATGCTCTTGTAATATTTGTCTAGCAACTGATGTAAATTGTAACTGATGTAATTTTGAAATTTTGTGGAACCTCATGTAAAGCGCTCTGATACCTACGGGTCTAGCCTGCGCTATATAAAACTTTTAAAATAAATAAAAAAAATCTCCATCCTGAACTCTGACAGCAAGATACTTGCCAAAATCCTACTACCTTCGCCAAACAGGTTATCCCCACCCTGATTCATCATTCCCAGGTAGGATTCATTACAAATGAAGATTATCACCTAGAATACCTCGCCCACCTTCTCTGGCTATCCAGGGACTCACAGGAGGACACCCTAAACAACATAAATGGATTACAGAAATATTAGATTTGACATCCTTCTCTGTGATAAGTCTATAATTTGACCTGCAATTACATTGAGGAACACCTTGATCCAGTCTTTCTTCAGATTCAACTATGAATTCTGCCAGTTCTGAAAAATGCCTCTTTTTGTGCGAGGGAGGGACCTGTGGAAATGATTCATAATTGTTGCCAAGAAGTTATAACCTGCACGTAGTGCTCTGGTAGGGTTCTTTGCTGAAAGAATTTAGTTATGATAATGACTACACCTGGTTTGCCTTCAGATGCCCTTCATACATTCTAATGCACGGTTTCTAAGCTTCTTTCCCTGCATCAGATACAATGAAGACCCAGCTGATAAATGAGCCTGACAACCCTTTTGTAGAGCCGGCCACAAGCGATCTGGGTGTAGAATGGATGGAACAAGACACACATTCTCCAGGTGTCTAAGACTCAGTTTCCCAAACACTGCAGTTGTTCTGAAGCTTGTCCATGGTTCACTTGGCCTTGGACCATGTACAGCACCTTTGTGCCATTTTGTCTGGGTTTGCATTGTACAAATAACACATCATCAGGATATATTTGGTCAATGTGGGATGATTTCTACTATATATTTGGTAAAACCGTGCACGCTGAAGATAGTCAGTTGGATGTTATGTAAATAATTAAAATGTATTTGTGTGAACAGCTTTTAGGGCAGACTGTGATGATGGTCAGACGAGCAACCGACCGCCATTTTTGCGGGATCCGGACTGACTGACAGGTAGTTGGTCATCCGGCCTATGAAATTGGGATCTGTTCGCTGTGAGAGCGGTCGGAAACATGCCTTTTTGTATGGTATACAACCTTTACAACGAAACTTTTACAATGACCTCCCATTACAACGCAACTTTTACAACGCAAACTATTACAACGCATTGCGCTGGGGGGCGCTCTAGGATAGGGAATAGATTTAATTTACTATCCAACACCTTCCCTACTATCCACGGGGACTGGAGTTGGAATAGTAAATTAAACTATTCACTATCCAGCACCCCAAAGCGCTATGCGTTGTAATGGTATGCGTGGTAAAAACCGCGTTGTATTGGTAGGCGTTGTAAAAGTATGCGTTGTAACGTCATACATCCCTTTTCGTATTGAGGCACGAACCAATGCAAAGAGGCATGTTTTCAAACATCCCTGCACCCTTTGGAAGGCTCTATGTGGTGTCTGCTACATGATGTAGGGATGTTTATGGGTGCACCAGAGGACCCCTCAGTGCTCAAAGTGTGGTTTGTTTTGAATACAGGGGCGTTTTGATTGGCTGCTGTGGGTGGCAATGAAGAGAAAGAGAAGCATAATCCTCTCCTCTGTGTCCTTACTGGAATTGAAAATTCTTGGCGCTAATGCGAACTAAGTTTTTATTCTCCACTTAATCTCCCTCCCCGTCGCCCTTTTACATTACCCCCTTACCCTCAACTCGCCTTGACCCAACGGATGTAACTTGTTATTGATGTACCTTCTGTAACAATGTGTAACTTGTAACCTATATAACTCTCCTCATGTAAAGACCTCTGATACCTCTGGGTCTAGCCAGCGCTATATAAAACTCAAGTAAATAAATGAAGTAAATAAAAATGCCCTGCTAGGGGACTCAAAAAAGCCTTTTTGACAGCCTTTTTTCACATTGGAAGAACTGATACGAGATGGTTGGCAGAAAGGTGAATCATAACCCCCACAGTGGTTCCTGAGAAAGGACTGGCTCCATTGTGGGGAAAGTGATTGGACCGACCGCCCAATGGGATCCTGGAGCCTGTCGGAAGCCGTTGGTCAATCCATGGGCCAATGGGGTTGGATCAACTGCATCCTAATGCAACAGTCTGATGGCGGTTAGAGATGTCAGAGGGACCGACACCGAGGGCAAGTCGGCGTCAGTCCCCACCAATATCATAATCAACCCCTTAAGAAGATTTGTGCAGTGGGATATATAACTCATAATTACATAAATCGGTTTATCTCACCAGGTCTTGCGGCAGTTCCAGAGAAGCTGGTACAGGTGTTGAGCTCCCCGGTACACTGAACTTCTCCAGCCCCTGCGCAGGGGTCCACAGTCTCGGTAGTGAAACAATCCTCACATTTATATCCATTGGGGGTTTCGTCTACAGCAGGCACTGAAATAACACAGAACAGGAATTGAGAAGCGTAATTCTATTCATAAAAGGGGTGCCAAGTAGATGCTAATTTCTCCCACCCTAACAGCAAAAGCATTAAATACCCCATATTGTATGAAAATAAAACAACTATATTCAATTCTGGACGAAGGCCAAGCTCAAGGGTTTATTGGTAAAAAAAGAATTTGAATATCTAAAAATTAAAAGTCCAAGAATTCCCCTTTTCTATGTACTCCCAAAAGTACACAAGTACAAGACCGCACCACCTGGAAGGCCTATAGTCTCGGGATGCGAGTCTCTCATGGAGGCAATCTCCAAATTTGTGGATTTTTTCCTTAAACCTTTTCTACCCAAAGTGAAGTCTTTTTTGAGAGATACGACTGCTTTTATCAACAGATTGTGTACATTGGAATTTGAAGAAAATCTCCATTATCTAGTGCTACTTGATGTGATGTCACTGTACACTCAGATTCCTCAAGATGACCGTTTGTACGTGATCGAGTCTTTTCTTGAAACCTGTGAAAGACCCTTAAAAGTGTCCACTGATTTCATAATGAAATTAGCGAGGTTTGCACTAAGGAAAAACAATTTCAATTTTAATGGCGACTTCTTCTACCAAGTAAGAGGAGTCGCCATAGGTTGCCCATTTGCACCGGAGCTAGCCGTATTGTTTATGGCAAATTATGAAAAGACATACATCTACCAGAATAACCCATTTTGCAGAATTCATTGGGATTTGGAGTCGTTATATTGACAACGTGTTTATGGTCTGGACCGTTAACGAAGAAAATCTGATCAAATTCCATCAATGGCTAAACAATCGAACACAAGAAATCAAGTTCACCCTAAACCATTCAAAGACAAGAATGCCTTTCCTAGATGTGGAGGTCTACCCGTCTGAGGAGGATTGGTAACCACCCTGTTTAAGAAACAAACATACCCAAATAAGGCCCTTCATTTTTTACGCAATCGTCCTCGGAATCTAAAAGAGAACTTGCCTTATGGGCAATACCTTCGAATTAGATACAATTGCCATTTCAAGGACGAATATCAAATGCATGCCATGAAACTGACAGTAAATCTTAGGGAAAGGGGGTACCCAAAGAAATTACTTAAAAGGGCCATGAAGCGTGCATGGTGGACCCCAAGGGAATGCCTCCTAAAAAAAAGAACAAAAAATGAGATGGACAGAACTGTATGTGTCTCTATGTTCTGCCCAAATTCAAACGTGTTAAAAAAAGTAATAACACAGAATTGTCATCTGGTAAAAAACTTGAATGAGACACTTAATAAGGTGCCTTTGTTTGCCTTCAAAAAAAGAGCGCAGTATCGCCAAGAAAATAGTGCGGGCTGCCCTACCTCCAAAAAGTCCAGTCTCAGTGAGAACATTTGTGGGGTTACCACCCGTACAAGGACACCACAAATGTGCTACTTGTAAATGCTGTGCCACTACAGAAGAAGGAAGCATTTTCGAACACAATAACATCTACTGGAAACATGAGGCATTTACGTACTGTAAATCATGCTATGTCGTCTATGGAATAAAATGTCTGTGTAAAATGTTGTATCTAGGGAAATCGAATCAAGAAATAAGAACCTGAATTACGCAATATAAATCAAGAATTAAAAAAAACGTACAAACGGCCCCGTTGGTGAACCGTTATCGGCTACACAATCATACAGAAAGAGACCTGATCTGGACAATCATCTCCAAAGTAGAGCAAGATATTAGAGGTGGAGTCCTTGAGATAAAATTGTCTAGTAGAGAAGCAATGCTAGGTGTGAAATTCAATACTGCAGTGGATGGTCTGAGTGAATTGTCTGAAATCTATAAATTGAGCTAAACAGCACATGCTACTTTCGCCAGTTGTAGCCTCGGTTCATGTCCATTGAGAGCCAACCTGAAACAAGAAGCCTCACATTTAAGGATATATGATAATCAAACTACAAGTAGATGAATATTGGAACTTCACCAGATCGAACCATATTCATGCCATTCTCACCCAAATATCAATAAAGTTTCATAACTTTTGAATTGGAAATGACATAGGGCGCCCACTGGATCTCATTTTAGTCCAGGCTGTGTAGGCATCCATTGACAGTCCACCTGAAAAAGATGCCCCTGCACCCCTGAAATGTCACCTAAGTACATTTTACTCACACACATGTCTCAAGGGCATGTGTGTGTGTAAAATATAAGTTTCAAAAATGCACTTTTGTGCATTTTTCAAACTTTTCGCAAATTACCATGAAGGTTTACTTCATGGTAATATTCCCCTTCCTAATTGCGAATTCGCAATTTAAAATAACTCATGCGAAAAATGGAAAAAAAAGGCATCCCAAAAAAGGTTTTGGCATTCGCAAACAGACGAATTTTGCGATTCGCACCGTTTGCGAATGCAAAAAAGCTTGATGCATGTGGGCAGTAGTTCCTACCGTCGATTTAATCAGACAGCTCATCCAGATAAGGTAAGCGTGTTCTAGGAGATAAAGGTGGTGAGCAGCTAGTTGTTTTTAGAAGATGAAATGTTAGAACAAAATCTTTCTCTTTTGTCTTCCAGCGATTGGGTCCTGAAGAGAACTCCACAGCTACTAGGAGTTCGAAACGCGTAGACCAGTTTTTTTTTTTAGCCATAAGAAAAGTCTAACAAAGCTTTAGATTGTGTTTGGAAAGATTAAAGGATAATTTAGGTTTCTTTGGCATTTTTTCAAAACCATAAAAGATAGATTTGTAAATAGATAGTGATAGCTGTGAATGTAGCGGATGTATGTCGGAATGAGTGTAAAGGTTGAATGAGAGATTGAATGGGGGAAATTGAGACATGTAAATGTTTTAATGTGTTATTTTTGTTGGAATCCTGATTTGAAAGATGTAAATGTATTGTAAATTTGAAATTTTTTTGCTATGACAAAAAATTAATTAAAAAGTAAAAGATGTATTCATGACAGAACTAGAGGTCTGTAGCACATGTTGTTTTTTCAGTATGGTTGCACCAAGTAGGTTCTAACTAAATGAACAGTATTGGCATTAGTTAAGTTTAATATTTGACACCATTAAGCAGGACAAATTGTGGGCCCTGATGGGAAGAATGGACATGGAAGAATGACTGATTTCCTTCCTACGCAGGTTACAAGCTAACCCCACAGTTGTTATAAGATACACTACCCAATGGGAAAAGACTAAGCCGATTGTCTCTACAGAACATGTTCGGCAAGGGTGCATCATAGTCCTGTTTCTCTTTTTAATGTACACAAATGGCCTAGAACCTTTTTTATTGGATAAGGAGATAGATTTTCATTGAATTTGTGGTAACCATGTCCCAGTGCTATCATATGCAGATGGCACAGTATTAACGGCAGTGACAACAAATATCCTTCAAAAATCGATTAATGATTTTTCAGATTTTATGTCGTCGTTTGACTTAAAAGTCAATTTTATTAAATCTTATACCATTGTGTGTCTCCATATCAACAAAAAACAGAAATGTTGCTGTAAGGGGCAAAAGAATAGATGAGTTGAACAACTTTACGTACTTAGGGAACCTATTCACCAACCAGATGAATTGGGAACCCCTTATTACAGCAAGGGTGCAAAACACAAATACGGCTGTGGAGGGGCTATTACACTTTGCAGGCCAATTAGGACACAATCCTGTGAAAGAGCTAGTCTCCCTTTACAAAGCTAAATGTTTGCCTGTGGAATCCTATGGGGCAGGTCTGTGGGGTTAGTACAAAAGCCGCCAACTACAGGTGTTGGAAAATACATTTATAAAAAGGTTATTAATGACCCCCATTAGAGCGCCTACATACTTTTGTTATCAAGAACTGTAGTTAACGTTCGTAGAGGACAGCATCGGTAGTGCACTTCTGCTCTTATGGGCAAAAACGTGGCTGGATGAAGAAGTACTGTTCTGAGGGGAAGTAATCAAAGATTGTATTAACCTGGACAGTGCCTTAACAATCCCATGGCTTCAATTTGTTAGAGACAAATTCCAAGAGATAGGACTGGGGTACTTTTATGACATCCCTGAAAGCATTCCCACGAATGGGAAAGTCATCATCAAAGAGGTGCATCAGTCTAGGGCCAATGTGCGCTACTCACAACACAAGGCGACGGGCCTCTCATGTTTGCTTCTCGGCCCACAGCAATTCTATCTAACCTTTGCCAGCCATGTACAGATCAGATTCCTTTTAACCAGATTTTGCTGATGCACTTTGCACTTTCTAGTAGCATTTCGGGGTGAAACAGGATGGGTCGATAACCTCATGCCCTGCCCGTGTGATACTTCGGCAAACCAGAGCACTATGCACTTTATCTTATGAGATATTCTTAAACTACATTTATCAGATGGATTGTGGATCAGCCCCTTCCTCCCCCTCCTGTAGTCAGGAGCCTGAAAAGACCAGTAGGGCGACCTGGGTTGTCTTCTCATTAACACAACTAAATGAAATGAAGACCAGTGTGACCAGCAGTGAGGGGCGTGTGAGGTGGCTCACAGGAGGCAGGTCAACACCCCGGTGCCCTATCGATGAGTTGTTCCTGCTCCACATCCAAAAGGACTCCTTTGAGGCCTGAAATCACTGGTCCAAGGATCATTGCTGGGATTGGAGCTGAAGCTTGCATCTCCTATCCTCCTTAGCCAAGTTGTTGGCCATCTTTTCTTTTTTAGTTTCCTGCTTTCCACTAAGAGACCTTCCTACATGCCCGTAGTCTGGGAACCCCCTAATGTTTACTTTTATGAGGAACATGGAAGAGCAGGGAGAACTCATCTTTAAGAAAACTCTACATGTTGGAAATCTTTATCCCTGGTCCACACCTGTGAGAACATATTTGATGCGACTGAGAATCCAATGGGAAGGCGTGTTTCATTACAATCTGAATTCCCCGTATATGATTACTATGACAAGACGTTGGTGGCTGATGAAGTGGAGTCAATCTATGTGAAGGGTGATACTATTACAACTGTCAGAGGTGTGTACACTCTTGATTTTGGAGTTACGAGCTGGGGCAAGGATGCGTGATAGATGGAGTAATAGAGATTATTTGTGAGAAGTCACACACTATATCTACATTTTACGCCACTCTGTCACAGATGTCACAGTCACACATTGAATGCATGTTGCACATCCCCTCAGTTCTAGATGTCACAGTCACACATTGAATGCATGTTGCACATCCCCTCAGTTGTAGATGTCACAGTCACACATTGAATGCATGTTGCGCTTCCCCTCAGTTGTAGATGTCATAGTCACACATTGAATGCATGTTGCGCATCCCCTCAGTTGTAGATGTCACAGTCACACATTGAATGCATGTTGCACATCCCCTCAGTTGTAGATGTCACAGTCACACATTGAATGCATGTTGCACATCCCCTCAGTTGTAGATGTCATAGTCACACATTGAATGCGTGTTGCGCATCCCCTCAGTTGTAGATGTCACAGTCACACATTGAATGCGTGTTGTGCATCCCCTCAGTTGTAGATGTCACAGTCACACATTGAATGCATGTTGCACATCCCCTCAGTTACAGATGTCACAGTCACACATTGAATGCATGTTGCACATCCCCTCAGTTGTAGATGTCACAGTCACACATTGAATGCATGTTGTACATCCCCTCAGTTGTAGATGTCACAGTCACACATTGAATGCATGTTGCGCATCCCCTCAGTTGTAGATGTCACAGTCACACATTGAATGCATGTTGCACATCCCCTCAGTTACAGATGTCACAGTCACACATTGAATGCATGTTGCACATCCCCTCAGTTGTAGATGTCACAGTCACACATTGAATGCATGTTGTACATCCCCTCAGTTGTAGATGTCACAGTCACACATTGAATGCATGTTGCGCATCCCCTCAGTTGTAGATGTCACAGTCACACATTGAATGCATGTTGCACATCCCCTCAGTTGTAGATGTCACAGTCACACATTGAATGCATGTTGCACATCCCCTCAGTTGTAGATGTCACAGTCACACATTGAATGCATGTTGCGCATCCCCTCAGTTGTAGATGTCACAGTCACACATTGAATGCATGTTGCGCATCCCCTCAGTTGTAGATGTCACAGTCACACATTGAATGCATGTTGCACATCCCCTCAGTTGTAGATGTCACAGTCACACATTGAATGCATGTTGCACATCCCCTCAGTTGTAGATGTCATAGTCACACATTGAATGCGTGTTGCGCATCCCCTCAGTTGTAGATGTCACAGTCACACATTGAATGCATGTTGCGCATCCCCTCAGTTGTAGATGTCACAGTCACACATTGAATGCATGTTGCACATCCCCTCAGTTGTAGATGTCACAGTCACACATTGAATGCATGTTGCACATCCCCTCAGTTGTAGATGTCACAGTCACACATTGAATGCATGTTGCACATCCCCTCAGTTGTAGATGTCACAGTCACACATTGAATGCATGTTGCACATCCCCTCAGTTGTAGATGTCACAGTCACACATTGAATGCATGTTGCACATCCCCTCAGTTGTAGATGTCACAGTCACACATTGAATGCATGTTGCACATCCCCTCAGTTGTAGATGTCACAGTCACACATTGAATGCATGTTGCGCATCCCCTCAGTTGTAGATGTCACAGTCACACATTGAATGCATGTTGCGCTTCCCCTCAGTTGTAGATGTCACAGTCACACATTGAATGCATGTTGCGCATCCCCTCAGTTGTAGATGTCACAGTCACACATTGAATGCATGTTGCACATCCCCTCAGTTGTAGATGTCACAGTCACACATTGAATGCATGTTGCACATCCCCTCAGTTGTGAATGTCACAGTCACACATTGAATGCGTGTTGCGCATCCCCTCAGTTGTAGATGTCACAGTCACACATTGAATGCATGTTGCGCATCCCCTCAGTTGTAGATGTCACAGTCACACATTGAATGCATGTTGCACATCCCCTCAGTTGTAGATGTCACAGTCACACATTGAATGCATGTTGCACATCCCCTCAGTTGTAGATGTCACAGTCACACATTGAATGCATGTTGCACATCCCCTCAGTTGTAGATGTCACAGTCACACATTGAATGCATGTTGCACATCCCCTCAGTTGTAGATGTCACAGTCACACATTGAATGCATGTTGCACATCCCCTCAGTTGTAGATGTCACAGTCACACATTGAATGCATGTTGCACATCCCCTCAGTTGTAGATGTCACAGTCACACATTGAATGCATGTTGCGCATCCCCTCAGTTGTAGATGTCACAGTCACACATTGAATGCATGTTGCACATCCCCTCAGTTGTAGATGTCACAGTCACACATTGAATGCATGTTGCACATCCCCTCAGTTGTGAATGTCACAGTCACACATTGAATGCATGTTGCACATCCCCTCAGTTGTAGATGTCACAGTCACACATTGAATGCATGTTGCGCTTCCCCTCAGTTGTAGATGTCACAGTCACACATTGAATGCATGTTGCACATCCCCTCAGTTGTAGATGTCACAGTCACACATTGAATGCATGTTGCACATCCCCTCAGTTGTGAATGTCACAGTCACACATTGAATGCATGTTGCGCATCCCCTCAGTTGTAGATGTCACAGTCACACATTGAATGCATGTTGCGCTTCCCCTCAGTTGTAGATGTCACAGTCACACATTGAATGCATGTTGCACATCCCCTCAGTTGTGAATGTCACAGTCACACATTGAATGCATGTTGCGCATCCCCTCAGTTGTAGATGTCACAGTCACACATTGAATGCATGTTGCACATCCCCTCAGTTGTAGATGTCACAGTCACACATTGAATGCATGTTGCACATCCCCTCAGTTGTAGATGTCACAGTCACACATTGAATGCATGTTGCACATCCCCTCAGTTGTAGATGTCACAGTCACACATTGAATGCATGTTGCACATCCCCTCAGTTGTAGATGTCACAGTCACACATTGAATGCATGTTGCGCATCCCCTCAGTTGTAGATGTCACAGTCACACATTGAATGCATGTTGCACATCCCCTCAGTTGTAGATGTCACAGTCACACATTGAATGCATGTTGCACATCCCCTCAGTTGTGAATGTCACAGTCACACATTGAATGCATGTTGCACATCCCCTCAGTTGTAGATGTCACAGTCACACATTGAATGCATGTTGCGCTTCCCCTCAGTTGTAGATGTCACAGTCACACATTGAATGCATGTTGCACATCCCCTCAGTTGTAGATGTCACAGTCACACATTGAATGCATGTTGCACATCCCCTCAGTTGTGAATGTCACAGTCACACATTGAATGCATGTTGCGCATCCCCTCAGTTGTAGATGTCACAGTCACACATTGAATGCATGTTGCGCTTCCCCTCAGTTGTAGATGTCACAGTCACACATTGAATGCATGTTGCACATCCCCTCAGTTGTGAATGTCACAGTCACACATTGAATGCATGTTGCGCATCCCCTCAGTTGTAGATGTCACAGTCACACATTGAATGCATGTTGCGCTTCCCCTCAGTTGTAGATGTCACAGTCACACATTGAATGCATGTTGCGCTTCCCCTCAGTTGTAGATGTCACAGTCACACATTGAATGCATGTTGCGCTTCCCCTCAGTTGTAGATGTCACAGTCACACATTGTATGAATCTTAGATTACCCCTCAGTTACAGATGTCAGAATCATAGGCTGCATGCACCCTGCACATTCCCACTGTTACAGGTGTCAGAATCACAGAATGTATATACCCTGCATTTCATTTCTGTTGCTCAACATACCTTTGCTTTTTATTTCATGGTATGTTATGTTAATGTATGGTATGTTATGTTATGTTAGAGTTTTTTATAAAGAGTAAACAGCTGCCCGCATCGGTATTCCCAGTGCTGTCAAGAGAATAAACAACAGATGTGTCCAATGGATGGGACATCTTGGGGCCTGCGAGGAGGGACAGGTCATTAGATCTTTGTGCTCTTGGAGCAGTCTATGAGTGATAAGATGTTAGTACATGAGGACTTTAACTTGTGGGCAATGCACAGGCCCTTACAGTCTATCTGTCTCTTGGTGGGTGCCAGAGCAGTTGTGTGAGAGCCAAGCATCCCCTCAGTTACATATGACGGAGTCACAAACTGTACGTACCCTATACCTACACCTACTTTATATTACAGATATAAGAGTCACAGACTGCATATACCCTAAACATCTCCTGTTACAGGCGAAGGCATCACAGACTGTACATACCCTGTACACATCCTCGGTTTCTTATATCAGAGACAAACACTGTGTGCACTCTGGACAAAGCATGACACAGCCATGAACATACATACCTTGCACATCGCCTCCATTGCAGAAGTCAGAGTCGCAGCAAGTTCTGCTAATTCCTAAATCGAAAACTGAGGTCTTAACGGTTAAGTCTCTTTCGCAGACTCTATTCTGGGAAGCATCCAGACAGTCCTTGAATGCAGTTAGAATAACATTATTCCCTGTTGGCAAAATGCACATTGTAAGTTCCAGAGCAGACATGAGTAAGCAGTATGGATGAAACCGCCCCTTGAAAAAGCATTGGTTTGGTGTGGTAAAATAATTCGTAGAATGCTTTTCAGCGAATGTCAATTTTAAGTAGGGAGAAAAATTCCTCTTGAACATTTTGGAATGAGGTACCACATCTCGCATCTCCCTTAACAATGCTTACTTAATGGTATTCTGTCACAGATGTCACTCTCATGCCTTTATAATGTTTTCCACAATTCTAACCTCCCATATTCTTTTCCAGAGACTGTTTGCAAATAAGTACTTTGAAAACGGGCATGCAGAGAACTGAGGCTGACAAGGTTGGAAATGTATACTAGACACCACATATTAGTGAATCACAAGTTGCTGCCATGTGGATGCAATGGAAGGGCATTTTGAAGATCACAGAGGAAGGTTACAACCAACGCATGAATGGCCAGAATCAGTTCTTCGATTGTTCTGGTGTTTTCTGCTGCTAGGCACCTGCACTTATTTCACATCAGCAGCACAGGTTATGACCATTCACCACATGTTGGCTCTGACACTATGGGGCATATTTGCAGGGATGCGCCAGTTATTGTGCGCCACGCCTCCGCCACCATGGATCCGCCACATTTATAATGCGGCGCACCATGAGGCAAAAACGGCACAGATGCGTGACACATCTGTGCCGTAAAGGTGGTGCATTGCTGGAGTTGCTTCGCAAGCGCGACGCAGCTCCAGCAAGGCTCCAGTGTGCCCTATCTTTAAAGTGCAATTTCAATCCTTACGCCCGCTTAAAGCAGGCGCAGGGTTTTGACGCAGCATGGCCAAATCTTGTAGATTTCACTCAGCCACTTTTAGGAGACATTCCTGCGCCGGAACGCCCCCCCCACCCCTTGCGCCTGAACGCCAACTTCTGGCGCATGGCTTTACAACATTTCACATCTCCCTGATGCGCCACGTTGGAAATACCCCGCAGCATGGTGCCTCTTTTGCGCCGCCGCTGCATCACAAAAGTGACGCTGCGTAAAAGAGGCACAAGGGGCTTGTAAACCTGCCCCTCTATATTTACTGCTTTGGCTCACATAGTATTATCCAAATTGTCATACTTTTAGGACTGTCATTGTATGTAGTTGTTGGTGGTACTGGTATCTGGCAGCGCTGACAGGAGCTGCAGGAAGTGCAATCTGCCCCGGCCTCTTCAGAATGTTGTAATCATTATTTTACAAAATGATCACTGACCATAATATTGACAATTAAGTGGCATTACCAAAATGTGGCATGTGGCACTCACCAACTGTGTTGTTCTCCAGTCCTTTGATGCAGTGAGTGACGTCCGGAGAGCATTGCTTGAAGATCCCTGAGCATTGGCTGCTGCCGGTAGCAAGACACTGCTCGCAAAACAGGCAATCTGCTGGGAAAAATGAAATGAATTCTAGAGATCTGAAAATAATTGTGCTTTCAATTCAATATGTGTAAAAAAACGTATTAATGTTATAGCCTTAGAGTAGGGCCCCTTCACTATTTGCAGTGAAATGATTTAGGAATGAGGAGAGGCCAAGAAACGTCTGGGGCTGTATCATACATATGGTGCATGTTAGATTTGGGGGTCTCTAGTTGGCACAGGTAGGTACTTGTGACAAATAGGGACCCTCGCCTTTAGTCAGGATAAGAGGATTACACTTCTAAAATAACCCCTGCTCACCCCCTTGGTAGCTTGGCACGAGCAGACAGGTTTTATCTCAGAGGCGTCGTGTGTTAAGCATTTATGACCACATACAGTTCAGTTCTTAGATGCAACACTCTGCGTCATTGCAGCTTAGGTTGCGTTGCGCTTCCATGACAAGCAATGTCGCAGCGACGGGAAATGCGGAAAAATTCAGATACAAAGAAATAAAGATCTTCCAGATGCGGCACGCTTCTCGGGGATGCGAGAACTTCTCAGTTCGATGCATGGACTGCAGCTGCGACACCCTTGTGAGGCAACGGCAGCAGCTCCAACAGTAACGTTCTTCTCCCACGATGCGTGAAGTTTCCGCTCGATGCGTCAACTACAGCGGCAACATCCAAGAGGCGACGCCAGCAGCTCCAATGGCGGCGCACTTCTCGGGGACGCGAGGTGCTCTTCTTCCATGAGGTGCAGTGCGGCAGTTCCAGTGGCGACACCCTCCTCCGGAGTTGCAATGGCAGGCACAGCAACACGCTCCGACCTCATTGCGAGATTCTTCTCCTGATGCGGTGCAGTGCAACAGCTACGGCGGTAACACCCTTCTTCGGAGTTGTGACGGTAGCAGCAGTGATGGTGACACACTTCCTCTTCGTTGAGGCACTCTTCTCTCCAATGCAGTGCAGTGCGACAGTTCCAGCGGCGACACCCTCCTTCGGAATTGCGACGGCAGGCACAGCGACTGCGACACGCTTCTTCTTGTTGAGTCACGCTTCCAGCTCCTTGTGACACGCAGTCCCTCAGAAGGCCCAAAACAGCAGCAGGCACTTCCCAAAAACTCTGGGGAGCTGGGGGGTGAAGTCTGTTGTCCCTGAGGCTTCAGCAGGAGACAAGCTCTTTTCCAAGACCTTGGAGATCCTTCACAAGTTGAAAGCAAAGTACACAAAGTTCCTTTCTCCTTCCTTTGGCAGTAAGGCAACCACTGCAGGCCAATTCCCCAAGCAGCACTTCAGCTTGGGAATAGTCTCTCCTCAGTTTCTTCAGGTTCCTCTCCTCAATAAAGGTTTCTTCTTGTAGTCCAAAAGTGATCTAATTTCATGGGATCAGGATCCCAATATTTATACCCCGAAATCTTTGTTCTCTGAGAGGAGAGGGGCCTTTGCCCAGTCCAAACCAGTTCTGAAGCACTCTGTTTACCAGACTTCTCCTTTCCTTTCACAGTGCAGGGCAGGCACATCAGACGCCCCACAAGAGGTGGAGCCAGCATTGTGGAAGGCAAGTACAGTCCTGGAGCACTATTCAAGGTTCAGGTGCAACTCCTCCCTCCCATCTAGATACAGATCTCTCTATTCGCACCTGGGCTGACTCAGCCTGTCTCTTGGAATCCTCCAGCCCTGTCACTCACAAAACCAGACAAAGGAATCCACAACTTAGCAGAGGCAGGCTTGAATGGTTAGAAAAGCATATACCTACTTTCCAAAAGTGGCATTTGCAAACAAAGAATGTTATAACCAACTTCACATTAATATGTATTTTATCACTCTGAGTTCAGGCATACTATACTCGAATTTCTACCATGTTCTCTGAGTCAGTTAGGATTATAAGATGTTATAACAGCCTATTCTGGCCTATGGAGAACAGGTAGCCTTGCAATAGTGAAAAACGAAAATGACTGGAATTCACTATTAGGACATGCCACACACACCAGGGTTTGTCCTACCTTATACTTACAATGCACCCTGCCCTTGGGCCTACCATAGGGGTGACTGATATGAAGAAAAGGGAAGGTTTAGGAACTGGCAAGTGAGTGCACTTGCCCAGTCAGCATGACAGTACCAGACTGCACGCAGGCTCTGCAATGGCAGACCTTAGACACATTTTACAAGGCTGCTTCTGTGGGTGGCGCAACCAGTGCTGCAGGCTCAACAGCAGCATTTGGATTACACGCCCTGGGCAACCTCTGCACTAGACTAGGGTCTGACAAGTAAACCAACTAGCCAAACACCAATTTACAATAGGCAGCACTTGCGCTGTGGCACTGGATAGCAGTGGCACAGTGACCAAAGCATCTAACACCAGCAAAAACACACGAGGCAACAGCAAAAATGGAAGGGAGACCCACGCCAATGGTGACAGGTCTAACAGTGCATTTTCCTTGTTTACACCAGGCATATCTTTTAAATGTGCCATGTTAGGATCAATGCCCTGCCCCCAGGGCAGCAGCAAAATCATGCTGTACTAGGAGTAGTAAATTTATGTGAAAAACAGAGCAGCTGCTTTGAAGCTGCTCCATGTTTCACAGTGCAGGCGGCGACCTGCCCACACTTTTAAGGGAGATTACAAATCCCCTTGCAGGAATGTGCAGTGAGTGGGCCCCCTTCATAGAGCTGCCATCAGGGGGCACACTGACAGTGTGCCATGTTTAGTGCCCCTCTGGACAGAGTTTCTGTCTCTGCACCACATCTGTAATATGGCAGGGGCGTAGAGACAACGGGAATCCCTCATTTGCATAGGCCACACTCCCATGCAAATGTGTGACTTCTGTCTGATGATAGCACTGGCGCTTTATGTGTGCCCGCGCTATCGTTATCACAGAAGGGGATGCACAAGTGTCAGAGGCCCCTTCTGTAATACCAAAGTGCCTGGAGTGCACCAAGCAGGCGTGAATGCCCGCTGCACCCCAGGTGCACTCCTGTGATATGGCACCTGGTGGTCAATGGTACAACATACAATGGAGAAAAAAACAGAGAATTCTAGCTGTTTGGAGAGTAAAGAACTGAAGGAACATGAACAGAAAATGAGAGAGATGAGCACCAGCTGAGGGCAATAATATTATAACAGACTGAGACAGAGAGAGAATGACAGAAACACAGAAATGGAAAGAAAGAGGCTGGGAAAGACAGAACATATAGAAAAGGGAAAATAGAGATAAGTGGAATTAATGAAAGATAAAGGGGCAGATGTACTAACATTTGAAACAACACATAGCAGCTACCAAAGCTGATGCGCTGTGGTGCATTAAAAGGCAGAGTAGAACTGCACAGTGTCTACATAGCTATTGTGCTGTTTACCTCTCTGCCTGTGCGGGAGCACTTGTGGCTGCCTTGTGCCATGCACACGCACTTGCACCATAGTGAACTTGAGTTGGGACACAAGTCTCATGTTTGATGGAGCCCAAGTCAAGGAACAAATTAGACTCGTTGGTACAGATTGTATTCCATATTTTGTCATATAGTTACTGCTTGCCTATATACCGTGTTAAGTTAGCATGAGCTTATTAAATGTTTAAACACCATTTTACCTTTTGCTGCTTCTGCACACGACACATTATTGTTGTTTTAGCTTTCAGCCTAGAAGAGCGTTGTGATTTACATGAGAATAATATGTTATTGCTCTGATATCAGCTTTGCTTGGTAAACTGTGTCTGCACAGTTAGTGCTGAAGCCTTCAAGGATAACTCGACACAGTGTTGTTGTGAGGTCTGATCTTCGCACCTTCCTAGACATAACATAAATGCAGCTGCAGCCAAAATCTGGTTTTAGGCGCATTTTATATTGCTCTGTATAGAACACACGAGAGACACTTGATGATGCTTCGCATGCAGAGAGCTGGTGGAAGATGATGTGATCCGTAACCACTAGGATCTTGAGGTATGGGGCCGCCCTGCTAAAACCCAAAGAGACCTTCTTAGATATAATATACTATGCTAGTTAGGGAGGGTGAGAATTAGGTGTGGTTAACCCCTATTCATTTCAACATTTTAGCATGTTGTCACCTTTTGCCTTTTATGGACTAGTAACTATGCTGATAACTTTGTTTCTTATAATATGTTTGCTTGTATTATCTAAGATACTGCGTTTGAGAACACTGCATTAGTAAATAAACATTTCAAATGTGCACGCGTCCTCATTTACTCCACGTTCTGGTTTGAAATGATTGTATAACGAAAGAGTGTTCACATGTGTTCCATGTGACCTGAGGTATTCTAAATTCATGTTCTGGTTTGTCTAAACATTGGGAGTTTGTAATGACCAATGAGACACTGTAGCTAGCTCGGTATGGGGGTTTTGGGTACTAAGGTGAGTTTTGGCACACCCTAATTCACTGAGGTTCCAAGCCTCTATGCACAGTTCTGTAGGAGAACGGAATCCCTGCTACAATTTCATGACAAAAAATAAATCTTTAATAGCTGAGTCACATTGACGTAGCGTCCTCGTGGAAACACCAGACAATTATAATTTTTTGATCAGTATTATCAGCAATGCCTGAATGGTTCTCCCACTTCAAACCTGACACAATCCCAGCATCATACCACCTGAGACAGATGAAGAAGTTAGGAATTACTAACTGCCTGAGAGGGGACTGTGGAAAGAAGACTGGGGAAACATTTGCTTCCACCTGTGTCTTGACTCTGTGGACGCAGACGGCCTCTGAAATGGCTGGTTGAACTAGCCACTTGCTTCTCCCCACTCCCAACATTCAAGCAAATATATTTTGGTGATCAACTGATGGAAACTGTGACAACGGATGCCCTGAATGTGATGACCCTCAATCCTGCACCTGCTGCGATGTTTGACACCATAACTGACTGCATTGTCACAGGGAGACAAGTCTCAGGGGACAGGGCTAAGAAATGTGGCAGGGTCTAGCAAGGCAGAATCTCAGGCAGACCCGCAGGTAAAGTTGGGCACCCTCTGAATACTACACGTCACTGCAAATAATTCCACCTAGAGCCCACCTTGGAGCACACAAAGGGCGGTCCCTAGGACAGTTTGTGGATGTAGATTCCCCTGAAATTATAGGTTGTCGAAAACTGAGATAAATATTGGAACATACAGGGAAAGACAGAGACAAAGGGAAGAAGGGCAATCATATTATAGTAGAGTCAGCTGGGGACATTTAAACGTACAGCTAATATCTGGAGAAAAGTCAGCTCTGTCCTGATCATTACTCTCTTCAAATCTATGTGCGCCTTTAAGTGAACTCAAAATAATTACGATTGTAAAAGGGCACGCTCATCTTACCTCCTTTTAACAGTGCCTGGATCAGGACCACAGCTGCAAGGAAGGTCCTCATGGTGCTAAGCGAGGGTGCTGGAGTCTCTGTGTCTGATTACCTGCCTGGGTCCTCTGTTCATCGCATCCTCAGAGCATGTCTTTTATCCTGTCACAGAAGAGGTGGGGCACAGGATACCTGAGCTCTATACACAGGATGTGGCTGCACCCTGTGTGTGTGTGTATGACTGGGTGCACTTCACTGGTTACTGGCATCACTCCTTGGAAATGCACTAAAAGAAACTGCATGACATGATGTAAGGTAGAATTATTGAGTAAATATGAAATTGTACTGATACCATGCTTGTAAGTGCAGAGCTCAGTTCCATCCAAACAAACACATATACATATGTGCACAAATCATATCTATTATTTGTATAATTTCTACTCAGGGATATTTAACACGGGGTGGAGGATTGACTGCATAAAATAAATGTCACACCTCTGACAATTTAGAAAGAAAAATGCCAAAAGTAGAAGCAAACATGAAGCTTCAGACGTGAGTCCCTTGCTCACTTTGCAACTGGATTCAAGCAAGCCGGGCTGAAGACGGCTGGAATGACAGAAACCGGTCCTAGGAAGCTTGTTTCCGGTCCAGGGAAGGCATGGCTTGGCAGTTCGGGCTGGACTGTTCCCATGAGGCACAGGGTCAGACTGATTTGCATATGGCCATGTCTGAACTGGGGTGGCAGAGTGCGCTAAAGAAAGGTGATGGATTAAACCCAGATCTTTTGACTGGGTGTGAGTGTTTGATTGGTTCAGATGCTCCGTCCATCACCACCCCCTTTTGTACCGATTTGTTCGCCATAAGTGTGTCAGGGTATGCTCAGACGTGAGTCCCTTGCTCATTTTGCCACTGGATTCAAGCAAGCCTGGCTGAAGACGGCTGGAATGCCAGAAACCGGTCCTCGGAAGCTTTTTTCTATTACAGGGAAGGCATGGCTTGGCAGTTCGGGCTGGACTGTTCCCATGAAGCACAGGGTCAGCCTGATTTGCATATGGCCATGTCTGAACTGGGGTGGCAGAGTGGGCTAAAGAATGGTGATGGATTAAACCCAGATCTTTTGACTGGGTGTGAGATTTTGATTGGTACAGATGCTCTGTCCATCACTACCCCCTTTTGTACTGCTTTGTTCACCATTAGTGTAGCAGGGTATGCTCAGACGTGAGTCCCTTGCTCACTTTGCCACTGGATTCAAGCAAGCCTGACTGAAGACGCCTGGAATGCCAGAAACCGGTCCTAGGAAGCTTGTTTCCGGTCCAGGGAAGGCATGGCTTGGCAGTTCGGGCTGGACTGTTCCCATGAGGCACAGGATCAGACTGATTTGCATATGGCCATGTCTGAACTGGGGTGGCAGAGTGGGCTAAAGAACGGTGATGGATTAAACCCATATCTTTTGACTGGGTGTGAGTCTTTGATTGGTTCTGATGCTCCGTCCATCACCGCCCCCTTTTGTACCGTCCTGATAACTGCATGGCACAGCCCTTCCCAATCCTCCAATGCAGTCCAACACTCCTCCTCAAACTCTCCCCAGGACTGGTGGGACGGTTTTCCCCTGCCACAGAACTCTAACGCGTCTCCCTCTTCCTGGGAATCAGACTCTGTCTCCTGGGCTCTGGGATTGGGACTACCTGCACTGGAACCACTCTCACTGCCATCACTGGATCCCACCCTCACTGGTCAATCCAGACTCCTGAAACCACTCTCAGGGGACAACCTACCCACCTGAGCTACTCTCTCTCTGGCAAAGTCCCTCTCCGCCTCCACCATCCTCTCTTGTGCTAGGACCTTTTCCGTCTCTAGCTTTTTCTCTTCCACCCTCAGCTGCACTAACTCCTTGACATTCCTGAGCTTCTCCAGCGCCAGCTGATACTCCCTTTCTTCCCTCCTATCTACCCACTCTTCTGGGGACAGGGAAAGGGATGGGGCAGTGCCCCCAGGACTGGACCCAGTGCGAGACTCCCTATCTATGGTGTCCTCATCATCTACTGGCGTCTCTGCCCTATCAATTTCTGCCTCCTCGCCATCAGAGTAACCACCCTCCAGGGTTATGGACTGGGAGCCCTCCCTCTGGTCTCTACCAAATCTACCCTTTAAATATGCAGAGGGGTAATCAGACAGGTCCCCCCAGGGCTCTAACTGTTCCCCCCTCTTCCTGTGAATGTTGCCTACTGGGAATATCCCTCTCTCTTTGCAGAAATACAAAACTTCCTGCTTAGTGCAGTTCATGAAGTCGTCCTCATTATAAACCAACCCCATCCTGACAAGGTACACCCGGGACACCACCCATAATGCAACAAGGGGACACAATTCAAAATCACTTTTAGGAGTAAGCAATAATCAGAAAAAACACAATAATCAGAAAGAACACAATAATCCCCAAGAAAAACTGTGATTACTTTTCAGAGCTCAGTTTGCAGTGCAACCTGTTGCCGTTGCGGTACTGTGCAAACACAAGTCCTATCCCACCACTCGCCACCAATGTTAGAAATGGGGTGACCAATTTTACGGGGGGTAGCATGGTGCAGAGCGGGCAGGCCAAACTCCTGAGGACATGTAGGAAGCATCCACGCAGTACGCACAGGCGACACACCAGGCACAGCACAAAAAGAGACACAACACCGGTTTCGATGAAAAAGAATGACTCTTGTATTGTCTCCAACCTTCAAAAGCAAGACACAGTAATCACAGTGGGGTGCCAATGGGCGCCAGAGCAATGTACACCAGGGGGATTATTTACAGGGGTAATCAGAAAAAGAATAAAAAGGTAAGTCCGTTAGTTTCCAGGACTGAAATAAAAAGAGCGTTATCACATGACATGAACCATCAGCAATATCAATGGGAGGGAGAGAAACACTAGGCATTAACACCCATTATGCATAAACTCATTAGGCCAGCAACACTGTGCGCATATACATGGCATCAACAACATTAGCAACAGGCCTGAATCACACTAGGTGCAAAATCATGGGCATAGCTGCACAATTACACTAGTACCGGGCATCAGCCATGAGCCTAGGTTCCCTTTTGTATAGCTAAGACAGGGGACAGTATCCTAAGCAATATAATTGGGGCCAACTACATAAGGTGCAAAAACAAGAGCGGGCATCATATTAGCCTCAACACCTCTAACATGGGGCATATACCATCGACTTAACCCCATTGGCACCCACACCAGGGCATCAACAATCCCTTTAGAGCACCCTAGGGGCTCTGATACTGGGGGATAATGGACCTTTCCAGCTGGCAAAGTCCGCTTGGGCCCCTGACTCCGTTGGGGCCCAACATTGCAGGTGCCCACTGACAGCCGAGGCACGTGGAGAGTCAGTCTGGTGCTCGGGGGAAGGCACCGACCATATGCCCCGACACGCCCCCCCCCAACACAGTCTAATTGAGCCACCACTCACCGGATTCCTTGTGATGTCTCCTCGTCTCCTGCGGAGGTTGAGGGGCTCTCCCCGGCTGCTTCCTTGGGCACCGGCAGTACCCCAAACGGGTCCCGCTTCTCCTTGGGTGGCTGCAGGGCTCTCTCATCACCCGGAGCCCTGCAGACATCTGGCCATTCTCTCCGGCGGCATCAGGCAGCCAATCCATGCACGGCGTTCGGGGGCGCGGCCGCTGTGGCCAATCCGTGCGCGTCGGCCGGGGGGGGGAGCGGTCGGTGACGTCACTGGCGCCCCAGCCACATGATGTGGGTGGCTGCTTCAGGGCCCAGCGCGGCACACTCTTTACTTCGGCGGCACTCTCCTGGCTCCGGGGGCCGCCGCAACAATGCCCCTCACGGGGGGTAGGGCCCAGTTATCTTTGCATGGGGCAGCGGCAGCACCCCGGGCCACGGCGGTGAATCCCCGGCAGCGATTAGGGGTAGGCCCCCTCCGATCTGGATGATGTTATGCGAGGTAGGCACTCGTGCGGGACGGAGGTAAAAGCGGGGTGGGCACTCGCTTTGATCTAAATTTGCATAAGGGCACCAAAACGCGGGGTAGGCACCTGCAGCGCTTTTAAGCCCACAGTGTTTCCTGGCTCAACAGTGCTTAGCAGACACAGCGCTATGAAGAGGGCAACAGCGCCTCAACACACACAGCAGGGCAGTCTTGGTCACGGCGCTTTGTGGACATGAGGCAGTCTCCTGCAGGCCAGCGCTTTCAAGGGCACAGGTCTAGGCTGGATAGCGCTTCCAGACACACAGCGCTCCTTCTAGGCACAGAGATTTAGGCGCTTAGGGGGCAGACAGTCCCAGCAGCAAACCCCAGGGTAACGCTTCTCACCTCCTGGGGGGTCCAGTCCAAGGTGCTCCTTCCTTTCCAGGCGCTTTTAGGCGCAGCGCTTGAGTGGAGCGTGGCCCTCCTCCTACACAGCAGCCTGAACTCCTGAAGTGGGGCTTCCACTAGCCCTGGGGACAGCAGAGGGGTTCTAGATGGGGCAGGGTCCAGCACACAGGCCCAAGTGACGGTATCCCCTGGCAGCAGATCCCCTCACGTTCCTGACCCAGCTCTGTCTCAGCACATGGTGGCACATCCCCCTTATTTATATCCCCCTCACCCCAACCTCCAGGCAGTGCCAGAGCCTTATAGAATTCTCTGGGGAACTGGTTTAAACTGGCTCGGGGGGAGAAGAGCACCCTGGGTGCCAGGCTTTCCCTCCAAATGCTGGGGTGGCTGGGTACCTAACATCTAGCCTGCTAACCTACCGCAGTCAGGTGGCACGACGCACAACCATCGCATCCATTTTAAATGCAGCATTCCATTAGGGTACATTTTACACAATGGGGGGAAATAAGTGCACACCATTGCATCACATTATCACATTAACATGGCGTCTCACACCACACTTGGCCTATACAGTAACCTTTACCATGGGGGACACATCCTTAAATTAGGGGGGCGAAAAGCAAAACATTTTGGGAAAAAGGGCCAAGTCCAACAGAGACAATCCTGGATATCCTCAGAAACCTCCATCAGGGCTGACACAGTGCTATAGGACTGTCGGGTGCGGAACATGAGTGATTCAGACAGTACTCTTATTGTAGTTGAGGAACCCCCTCTATTGACAACACAGTTCAAGACCTCACAACTAATGACTCAAGGTCTTATTCATTGCTTTAAAGTCATTTACTTGACATTTCATTTAATACAGAAAAAAGACTGTCCAAATAGATTTTTGTGCAAAACTGGTGACAATAGTGAATAGTGGTCAAGTGGTGAAAAATATACAGGTGAAGTTAGAAATCTATACAATCAATATATACATATATACACAATTGCTTTTCTGAAGGCCATTATAGATGGATGTCTAGAGATTCTGAATATTTCTTTAAGTTTTGGAATCCTAGAGGTCAATGGCCGGTTACGGGATGTCGACGTTTCGACCCTTCTGCGCCTAGGTCTAAGGTCGTGGCGGGTCTTTTTCAAGACACGGTGTGCTGCACGACAGTCCACAGGTCGTATTAATTCGCCTGTAGAGATGTAGGCTCAATGGCCAAGAGATCCACTTCTCAGTCGTGAATAAATGATATCGCAGGCTCAGGAGTCCACCGATCCGCTGCCATCTAGCTGACTGATATTCACGCATTTCGCCGCTATCGCTGGATATTTTAGCACAATGGAGAAAAACGTTGCTAATAGCATGTTTTCTCCGCTAACATATCCAGCGATAGGCAGCAAAAAAAAATCGTCGCTAAGCCTATTTAGCAAAAAATTCCTTACACGAGCTTCGCTCCAAGTTCTTACACTCATGATTTAGATCTGTCAGATCGGGCATGAACCAAGGTTTAGATGGAGAATCCCTGGAATGCCTATGGAGGGAAGCAGGGGATAGGAGATCCAATGCTTTTACGATACAGTTTGTAAAGTCGGCAAGCCCCCTACCAGGTCATTGGCGGGGGTTGGCCTGGAAGCCTTCAGAGCCTGACTGAACACTAGCGGGTCAATTTTTGCGAAAGCAGGTACACAATTGTTCCATGATGGAGAATTACTGTCTGCTGCCACCCAGGAAAAGTACATCAAGAAGAGGTCAGACCAAGGAACTGGGAGGGGATCTTCAACCAAGATTGGAAAGTTAGGGCATATTGGGTCAAGGATGTGACCCCCAAGATGCGTTGGGAGGCTGACCCATTGGGTGAGCTGGGCAAGATTCAGTGTGTCTATGAATTATTGGGTATCCCCTGCAGCTACCTGGTCAAGGTGGATATTCCAATCACAATATAGTGGGAAAAGAGAAGTGCCCTGGGAAGCAATCCCCCAATGTTTTTAGAAAAGCTCTGCCAGACCCGGGGGCCTATAAATCAACGAGCATCCAAAGTTAAATGAGTCAAAATGCCAATACTGAAATCCAGGGCTTCACATTCCCCCTATGGTATGGCCTCCCCCCTATGGAGGACCCACTTATCTCTCTCTCTCTATATATATATTTGTTTGGTTGTACAGTAATTCGTGTAAATACAATGTATGAATGTTGAAATAGATGCAATATATGCGCATTTCACGTTGCGTAATTACTTGTACTAGGAGTGAGTTACATGCGTGTATAATCACGATATGTATTGAATGAGATCTTACTTTGTAAATATCACACCACTCCAACATGGCGCTAGGCAAAAGTTGTCTAGCATGTAGTCCTTCCTTGATTGTGGTGAATATTGTTTAAAAACATGCCGGTGTTTGGTGGCCACCGACATCGAGAAAGGCTGAGTGCCGAAACGCGAGGGCGTCTGTCTGTCTGAAAATAAAGCAACCTTGTTAAATACGGCAAACCCGTGAGTGTGGGTAATTCTTGGAAACTGTCAAGAGTTGGAGCACAATATATATATATATATATATATATATATATATATATATATATATATATATTACCTACTGGCGGTCGCCAGTAGGTATATATAGTTAGGATTTTTTCTCTATGGGTTTTTTGAAAATTCTATGTCTAATAACTTTGGCGTTTGTGGACGGAATTGGCTGAAATTTTCAGGAAAATGGCACATTTTGTTTCTGAGCAGCCCCTGAAAATTTTGGGGGGGTTCGTCAAGGGGGGGCAGAGAAAAAAGGGGGGTCCCAAAACGCGTTTTTCCCATGTTAATTTCCATAGGGCGGTTGGCCTCACTTTTAGCCCGAACGGCTGAATGGATTTGCACGAAACTTGGCAAAATTGTAGGGACTGGTAGCCCGATGTGCCTTTTGTAGGTCTCAATATATGTGCTCCAGTGGATTTTGAGAAATTAACGTTTAAAAAAAGATATATATCTGTAACAGCGGACCGGGCAGCGCTCTGGTTCGCGGACTTTTCGCGCAACGGAGCTTTGTGAAGAGAAGCTGATTGGTTCTCCGGCGTCTGTCAACATTCCAAACAGTCCGTAGCGGCCGCCATCTTGTCTCTCGGTAGGATCGAGAGACAAGAGGAGGTCAAAACAAAGGGGGAAATAACTATAAGGGGGCATAGTACATCCTCGCTGACCCCCTAGGTTTGATGTGGAGGTTTTAAAAGGGCCCCGCGGGGCAAAAAAAAATAATAATAATCGAACGGCTGAATGGATTTGCACGAAACTTGGCAAAATATTAGGGACTGGTAGCCCGATGTGCCTTTGCTAGGTCTCAATATATGTGCTCCAGTGGATTTTGAGAAATTAACGTTCAAAAAAAGATATATATCTGTAACAGCGCTCCGCTTCGCGTAACGGAGGTTTGCGAAGCTGATTGGTCATTCTGTCACTGGGCTATAGTTGGGCTACATCTGGCTGATATTTGGGCTACATTTGTTTTTTTGTGTGTCTGGCGGCCATCTTTGGGCTACATTGGGCTACATTGGGCTTCATTGGGCTACATTCGGCTAATTAGCAAATAGCTCATCGCAAACTAGGAATGGTAAAGAATCGCTATTTATTCCTTAAAGTTCGCTATTTAGGAAATGCAAAAAACTTTGATGATACATATGGCGGTTCATCTCTAACAAGATAAGAAGCATAGGGATACATTTATGATGACTGGCGCATCACCAGGGATGTGTTAGTCATTCTGTGCCGCTGTTCCGTCACCTATGGTGTGCTGCATTTACAATGCGGCGCATCATGGGGCAAAAACAGCACAGATGCGTGATGTATCTGTGCCGTAAAGGTGGCGTATTGCTGGAGTTGTATCGCAAGTGTGATGAAGCTCCAGCAAGGGTCGGGGGTGCCCCTGTCGCAGGGTTTCTGTTCTCACACAGAACTGTGGACAGAGGATTGGAACCTCGGCGAATGCATTGCTGGAGTTGTATCGCAAGTGTGATGAAGCTCCAGCAAGGGTCGGGGGTGCCCCTGTCGCAGGGTTTCTGTTCTCACACAGAACTGTGGACAGAGGATTGGAACCTCGGCGAATTAGGGTGTCCCAAAACTCACGTTAGTAATCAAAAACTCCTTAGCAAGCTAGGTACAGTGTCACATTGGATATAACAAACTCTCAATGTTTAGACAATCCAGAATATGAACTTATAGTACCTCAGGATACGTGGAACTCATGAACAGTCGGTCGTTATAGATTTCTTAGAAACCAGAACATGGAGTTAAGAAGAACAGATGTGTATTTGAAATGTTTATTTACTAATGCCGTCTTCTCAGGCGTAGTACCTTAGATAATAAAAGTACACATATTATCAGTAGCAAAATTACCAGCATAGTTACTAGTACATAAAAAGTGAATGGTGATAGTATGTTAACATGCTGTAAATGAATAAGAGTTAGCAACACTTATAAGCAGCCGCGGGCCGTGGAGGGAGTTACGGTGAGGCAGGGAGGCGGGGAGGGGGAGAAGCAGGGTGGAGAATACAAGTACACATATTATCAGTAGCAAAATTACCAGCATAGTTACTAGTACATAAAAAGCGAATGGTGACAGTATGTTAACATGCTGTAAATGAATAAGAGTTAGCAACACTTATAAGCAGCCGCGGGCCGTGGAGGGAGTTACGGTGGGGCAGGGAGGCGGGGAGGGGGAGGGGCAAGGTAGAGAGGGCTCCACCCTGCTTCTCCCCCTCCCCGCCTCCCTGCCCCATCGTAACTCCCTCCACGGCCCGCGGCTGCTTATATCTCACCCTCCCTAATACACATATTATATTATTTGCTAAGAAGGTCTCTTTGTGTTGGTTTAGGGCGTGCCCATACTTTAGTGTCTTAGATTTGAAGGAATCACATCAGCATACACCAGCTCTCTCTTCATGTGAACCGCATCAACTGTTGTGTATGTGTGTTCGGCAAAGCAATATAAAACCCGCCTCATGCCCAGAATTGGCAGAAGTTGCACTTATGTTATGAGTATGAAGTCGTGGAGATCAGACCTCATAACAATTCTGTATCGTGTTGTTCTTGAAACTTTAGCACTCGCTGTACAGATATAGTTTAACAAGTAAAGCAGATAGTAGACCAATAACATATTATTCTCATGTAAACCACGATGAACTACTAGGTGGAAAGCTAAAGCAACAACTAAGTGTCGTGTGCAGAAGTTGCAAAAAAGGAAAAATGGCGTTTAAACCGGTAATGAGCCCATGCTAACTTAACACGGTGTAAAGATATCCAGGACCTAGATGACACCTCCTCATGATCCGGAAACAAACTGAATAAGATAATAGAAGTGCCATCTCATGAGAGCAGATTGCAAGTTTATATGTGGACGGTCCGCAAGGTAAAGCATTAAAAACTAGGAAAATTTAATGCTAAAGAAAAATAAAACAGCCAAGTACTTTATCGAGTCTTAAGCCAATAGGCAAGGTAAATAATAAAAACTTGACAAATAAGTCAATGAATTGTCAATGAAATGCTAGTACTCAGCATATCAAACATGAAAAAGGTCTATGACATAACTTTATATGCAAAATAAGCTGCAACAGCCTCCAATAGGAAGTCACCGTCTTCATCCGAAAACAGTTCAGCCATCCAATTTAAAAGCGGAAAAGAACATACGTGCTCTCCCAGCACCGGATCCTCTATCACCATCAGAGGACAGCTCGGTGGGTTTTCAAGAAAGCTCTGTTCCAAGAAAGACTGTGCTGCCGCCAGTAAATTCCAGGGACCAAGTAGTCCATGCATCAATGCCACAGCCATAATCCTTTCGCCAGGACAAACCAACTCGTGAGTAATGATAGGAGTCATCAGCTGATTAAAGTCGACGTCAGGAGAAACCGGTCCGCAGAGACACAAATAAATGGCCCAATCGAAATCACAGGTCAGGCAGTGAAATACAGGCTGGACACAGGTGAAGTAGGAGAATCGAAAAGATAATCCATATGCCGTGCTTAATATCGCCAACGGCATTGTGCCATAATATTCTAGCATGCGATTGCGGAACAGTGTCAGCAGCTGCAGGGTGGGAGGTTGCATAGGAGGGACATCCATATTTAAAAATGTAAAAAAGCACAAGAGCGTCCGCTGGTAATGCAAGTAAAAATGCCAATCCACGAACCAGAGTGCAGAAAATAGAATGAAAGGAAGCAGGGATGACTCCAAAGATTTTCTCAAATGAAGTCACGAGACCACTGGTAACAACTTTAAAAAAGTGCGCCAGGGACTTTGTGGAGGATGCGTTAAAGATAGTCGGAAACATGTTGCTGAAATTGAAAGGCAAATCTTAATTGAAAAGGGTGTGCACCTCTGTACGGGTGTTCGCTATGTGAAGTACGAAAGTTTCACGGGCCGAACTCAAGGCCACCTCTCTCTGAGACAAAAGAGCTCTTATTCTTGCCATGCCGTTGAAACGTGTCCCAAGGTTGGTATTTGTGGCCAGATTGAAAACTCCCTATGTTCATGTGTGGGAGGAAATAGAACATTTCTGCAGCAAATAACCCGTTCACTTACTGTTACGATAAAAGGAATACTTTTAATTAACTCAGAACAATCTTCATTATTGAGCATCAAATAACTACCATTTTCCAACAACTTGAACGTGGGGATGATAGCAGGAACTGGCGTGCCTTGCAACACGCAAGCCATATTTGGTCGGTGTTTGTTGCATGAACCGTGTAACTGTATGTGCCTACACATTAGTGAATGATCTGGCGTCTCAGTGCATTCCTCTCCATTCAGATAAACTTCTTGATCATCTTTGAAACATCTGTATGTGTATGGAAGCGACCAGACCTCATGAAGAAAAGCACTACCTAAAGGTTCATAACGACCTATTGGTATATATTTCATACAATTTGAAAACTTATATAAAGCAAAAGGCAGCGTTATTAAACCGTGGATAAGGCATGTTGCCAAAAAACCCGCAATCCTCTGCTGATGATGTCACTGAGCATGTCATGAATGATGTAATATGTGACATCATCAGCAGTGGATTACGGGTAATAGTATCTCTAGTTTACTCCCCTATAGCTGTCTTTCTTTTAACATAAGTGTCTGTTTCCTTCCCTTATACTTACTGTTTTTGGTTCGCTTCCGGTTCGCGTACCGGCGAGCGAACTGGGAAGCGAACTAAGAGAAATAGAGGTTGGCACAGTTCCAAATATTGTACCAATTTTTTAATAACGGGGAGGTAGTTCTGAAAAGAACTTTTTTTTTTATTTTTCTGAACATTTTTTTACTGTTTTTGAATTTTTCGGAACAGTTTTATATTTTTTTGGGTTTTTCTTGGAGGGGGCAATGAAAACGATTCATTGTAAAGGGCTCAACAGGAGCAACAAAACAAAAAAAAGAAGTATTTATTATTTTGGGCGTTTCGGACAAACTTGCATATGATAGTCAATAGCTCTGTTGATCAGAGTGATGCTTTTTTGTCCGTAGGAAATGAATCCATCGCAAAATGCGCAGATGTGTTTTACATCACCAAATCTCATTTGTATATTTGGCACCATCTCCCTGCCCTCTGGTCCCGTTACTTCCGGTACAACAGATCTTCTGGCCATAATAGGGAGATTATCTAGGTCGTTCCGAAACTGTGCAGCACTGTAGTTGTTAGGATGCCACCTAGTCATATGGCGATGCATTGTGTAGTTTCCGAAACTGTATTTTTTGTCGGTCCCTCTGGACAGTCTATCTTGACATATAAGGCAAGTTACGTATCTTGCATTTACTTTTTTCTGACCTTTGGGAATTTTAAAAAATTGCCAAATGAAGTTTTCTTTCCGGTGAGACGTCCTGGGCTGCTCAGGCAAAAACTGCCTCTCTTCGTGCTCATCCTCCTGTTCCTCTTCTTCTTCTTCTTGTTGAATTATAACTTGAGCAGGTGGTCCACTCTTCCTTGGATGTGGTGGAGGTGGTGGGGAAGCACCAGCTGAAGCTACTAAAGAAGCCATTGCTCAGTGATCACAAAGGGTCTTTCTCTCACAATGATGAAAGTCAGAGTGAGGAAAGAAGGAGGGATTTTCATCATTTGGGAAAAACAAGAGTTCTCAACCAATCAAAAGTGTTCATTTTAGATTATATGACCTAGTCTTACATCATTAGGAAACCAAAAGTGAAATGAACCAATGAAAAGTGTTATTACCAAGTCACATGACTTGCTGTGTTTACGTTAAGCGCTTTGCAGGGCCTCCCGGTTTGCTTCCAGAAACCTGCGCTTTGCGACTCGCTTCGCGTACCAGTTCGCTAACGTAGTACGTCATATGACGTATCACGCGACAACGTGAAACGTCATGCGGACGGGAGGCGTCACGATGTTGTTTTGTAACGCGGCACTTGCGGTAAAGAAACGTTTACCGGCTCGCGGTCTATTTCGCGGCATCAAGGTCAGCTAACGGGAAGCTTCCCGATTTGCGAAGCGGGAACGAAGAAAAAAAAATATTTAAAAAAAAAATTATTCATAAACATATAAAATATATTTTTGGATTTAAAGAAGAATACATTTTACAGCTACAGATATTAGCTGTTAAAAAACCAATGAAATTCACTGAAAAAAACATAGGTTATAGACCATATATAGTTAGGAATTAGCATTTAAAAAACCTTATTTTACTCACACAAAACCATTGAAATTCCATATATAGTTAGTTGCACTAACTATATATCGCGCACCCGCAATCCACTGCTGATCATGTCACATATTACATCATTCATGACATGGTCAGTGACATCACTGATGACATCTCAAATGACATCACTGATGACATCTCATTTGACATCATTCTTGTGCTAATACGATAAACCTCTTCAGACTCTAATATAACCTTAGATACACTCAGTGTATACAGACACTCACACACTGCCACTCATCCATGGAGTTACTCACACACCCAGTCAGTCATGCAAAGAAACAATCTCACCTCCATTTCTTCAACTATACAGTTAAACACACCTTACTTATTGAAACATATACTAACACATATTTACTCTCTTATACAATCCCTGATACAAGTTCACAATGATCGATACAACCACTCACTCATTCAGTGGCTCTCATGCACAGTTATTTATATATGCCAACTCTCACATGTACTGTGTTTTACATATGTACTTACTATGACATGTAGCATTGAGATATCCATTCACTCATCAATACACTCATGCACACAGTCAACTGCCCATGTAGCTGTTTCCACATGCACTCTTGAACTCATACACCTAGTGAATAAACTGCTCACACATCTATGCATAGAGTCACACACCTTCCAGCCACCCCCACACAAACTCAATCTCCCATAGAAATACTTGGGCAACCAATTAATAACACATATAGCCTCTCGTATAGCTAATGATCAACACATGCAGCAGTTTACAGAACAACAGACATAATGATGCACAAATTAAGACAGTTTAGTCACTAACCCATGCATTCAGTGAGACACATTTAATCACTCACTCATACAGTCAGTCATGCACCTACTAAATCCTTCATCCAGACACTTATACATCCACTCAAGACATATTTTAACTTTACAGAAAAATACAGTCACTGGATGTTGTCATCAGTGATGTCATCAGTGATGTCATTTGAGATGTCATCAGTGATGTCATCAGTGATGTCACTGACCATGTCATGAATGATGTAATATGTGACATGATCAGCAGTGGATTGCGGGTGCGCGATATATAGTTAGTGCAACTAACTATATATGGAATTTCAATGGTTTTGTGTGAGTAAAATAAGGTTTTTTAAATGCTAATTCCTAACTATATATGGTCTATAACCTATGGTTTTTTCAGTGAATATATATATATATATATATATATATATATATATATATATATATATATATATATATATATATTGCCCAAGACGTCTCCTCCAACAGAAAGAAACAGGCAGCACACGGGGCTTTGTGGAACATCCGCCTTTAATTTTCTCATTAGACCATGGGCATGACGCGTTTCGGGGGTTTTTCCTTTCTCAAATGCCCCCCTGGTCGAGTTGTGTCTATATATATATCTATATATATATATATATATATATATATATATATATATATATATATATATATATATATATATATATATATATATATCTATATCTATATATATCTATATATATATATATATATATATATATATATATATATATATATTCACTGAAAAAACCATAGGTTATAGACCATATATAGTTAGGAATTAGCATTTACAAAACCTTGAAAATTCACTGAAAAAACCATAGGTTATAGACCATATATAGTTAGGAATTAGCATTTAGAAAACCTTATTTTACTCACACAAAACCATTGAAATTCCATATATAGTTAGTTGCACTAACTATATATCGCGCACCCGCAATCCACTGCTGATGATGTCACATATTACATCATTCATGACATGGTCAGTGACATCACTGATGACATCACTGATGACATCATCTAGTGTCTGTGTGTTTTTGTAAAGTTTAAATACGTTTTACATATTGAAGAATGACTGGATGGATGGAAGACTGAGTGTGTGTGTGGCTGGCTGGGAGGTGTGTGACGCTGTGCATATCAATGTGTACTTGTATCAGTGATTGTATAAGAGAGTAAGTATGTGTTAGTATATGTGTGAAAAGTATGGTGTTCTGTGTTTAACTATAGATGAGGAAATCGAAGTGTGATTGATTCTTCACAGGACTGACTAGGTGTATGAGTGCATATGATAGTGTTCTAATAATAACTGACTGTATGTATGAGTAATTGTATGGGTGAATGAGTGAATGTGTGTGTAGACGTACGAATCAGTGAGTGCGTATGTAGTAACTGGTATTGGTGTGTCATGATGTCATCAGTGATGTCATTTGAGATGTCATCAGTGATGTCATTTCAGATGTCATTAGTGATGTCATCAGTGATGTCACTGAAGTATGGTGTTCTGTGTTTAACTGTATAGATGAAGAAATGGAAGTGTGATTGATTCTTTACAGGACTGACTTGGTGTGTGAGTAACTCCATGGATGAGTGGCAGTGTGTGACTGTCTGCATAGGTGTATGAGTGCATATGATAGTGTTGTAATAATGAGTGACTGTATGTATGAGTGATTGTATGGGTGAATGAGTGAATGTGTGTGTAGACGTAGGAATCAGTGAGTGCGTATGTAGTAACTGGTATTGGTGTGTCATGATGTCATCAGTGATGTCATTTGAGATGTCATCAGTGATGTCATCAGTGATGTCATTTGAGATGTCATCAGTGATGTCATCAGTGATGTCACTGACCATGTCATGAATGATGTAATATGTGACATCATCAGCAGTGGATTGCGGGTGCGCGATATATAGTTAGTGCAACTAACTATATATGGAATTTCAATGGTTTTGTGTGAGTAAAATAAGGTTTTCTAAATGCTAATTCCTAACTATATATGGTCTATAACCTATGGTTTTTTCAGTGAATTTTCAAGGTTTTGTAAATGCTAATTCCTAACTATATATGGTCTATAACCTATGGTTTTTTCAGTGAATTTCATTGGTTTTTTAACAGCTAATATCTGTAGCTGTAAAATGTATTCTTCTTTAAATCCAAAAATATATTTTATATGTTTATTAATAATTTTTTTTTTTATATTTTTTTTTCTTCGTTCCCGCTTCGCGAATCGGGAAGCTTCCCGTTAGCTGACCTTGATGCCGCGAAATAGACCGCGAGCCGGTAAACGTTTCTTTACCGCAACTGCCGCGTTAGAAAACAACATCGTGACGCCTCCGGTCCGCATGACGTTTCGCGTTGTCGCGTGATACGTCATATGACGTGCTACGTTAGCGAACTGGTACGCTTACCGAGTCGCAAAGCACAGGTTTCTGGAAGCAAACCGGGAGGCCCTGCAAAGCGCTTAACGTAAACACAGCAGGTCATGTGACTTGGTAATAACACTTTTCATTGGTTCATTTCACTTTTGGTTTCCTAATGATGTAAGACTAGGTCATATAATCTAAAATGAACACTTTTCATTGGTTGAGAACTATTGTTTTTCCCAAATGATGAAAATCCCTCCTTCTTTCCTCACTCTGACTTTCATCATTGTGAGAGAAAGACCCTTTGTTACCAGTGAGCAATGGCTTCTTTAGTAGCTTCAGCTGGTGCTTCCCCACCACCTCCACCACATCCAAGGAAGAGTGGACCACCTGCTGAAGTTATAATCCAGCAAGAAGAGGAAGAAGAGGAACAGGACGACGAGCACGAAGAGAGGCACTTTTTGCCTGAGGAGCCCAGGACGTCTCACCGGAAAGAAAACTTCATTTGGCAATTTTTTAAAATTCCCAAAGGTCAGAAAAAAGTAAATGCAAGATACGTAACTTGCCTTATATGTCAAGATAGACTGTCCAGAGGGACCGACAAAAAATACAGTTTCGGAAACTACACAATGCATCGCCATATGACTAGGTGGCATCCTAACAACTACAGTGCTGCACAGTTTCGTAACGACCTAGATAATCTCCCTATTATGGCCAGAAGATCTGTTGTACCGGAAGTAACGGGACCAGAGGGCAGGGAGATGGTGCCAAATATACAAACGAGATTTCATGAAGTAAAACAAGTCTGCGTATATTGCAGTGGATTCATTTGCTACGGAGAAAGAAGCATCACTCTGATCAACAGAGCTATTGACTATCATATGCAAGTTTGTACGAAACGCCCCAAATAATAAATTCTTTTTTTTTGTTTTGTTGCTCCTGTTGAGCCCTTTACAATGAATCGTTTTCATTGCCCCCTCCAAGAAAAACCAAAAAAATATAAAACTGTTCAGAAAAATTCAAAAAAAGTAAAAAAATGTTCAGAAAAATAATAAAAAAAATATAAAACAAAAACAATAAAAAAAAAGTTATTTTCAGAACTACCTCCCCGTTATTAAAAAATTGGTACAATATTTGGAACTGTGCCAACCTCTATTTCTCGTAGTTCGCTTCCCAGTTCGCTCGCCGGTACGCGAACCGGAAGTGAACCAAAATTTTTTTTTTTAAAAACAGAACAGTAAGTATAAGGGAAGGAAACAGACACTTATGTTAAAAGAAAGACAGCTATAGGGGAGTAAACTAGAGATACTATTACCCGTAATCCACTGCTGATAATGTCACATATTACATCATTCATGACATGCTCAGTGACATCATCAGCAGAGGATTGCGGGTTTTTTGGCAACGTGCCTTATCCACGGTTTAATAACGCTGCCTTTTGCTTTATATAAGTTTTCAAATTGTATGAAATATATACCAATAGGTCGTTATGAACCTTTAGGTAGTGCTTTTCTTCATGAGGTCTGGTCGCTTCCATACACATACAGATGTTTCAAAGATGATCAAGAAGTTTATCTGAATGGAGAGGAATGCACTGAGACGCCAGATCATTCACTAATGTGTAGGCACATACAGTTACACGGTTCATGCAACAAACACCGACCAAATATGGCTTGCGTGTTGCAAGGCACGCCAGTTCCTGCTATCATCCCCACGTTCAAGTTGTTGGAAAATGGTAGTTATTTGATGCTCAATAATGAAGATTGTTCTGGGTTAATTAAAAGTATTCCTTTTATCGTAACAGTAAGTGACGGGTTATTTGCTGCAGAAATGTTCTATTTCCTCCCACACATGAACATAGGGAGTTTTCAATCTGGCCACAAATACCAACCTTGGGAGCAGATTTCAACGGCATGGCAAGAATAAGAGCTCTTTTGTCTCAGAGAGAGGTGGCCTTGAGTTCGGCCCGTGAAACTTTCGTGCTTCACATAGCGAACACCCGTACAGAGGTGCAGACCCTTTTCAATACTGATTCGCCTTTCCATTTCAGCAAGATGGTTCGGACTATCTTTAACGCGTCCTCCACATAGGCCCTGGCGCACTTTTTTAAAGTTGTTACCAGTGGTCTCGTGACTTCATTTGAGAAAATCTTTGGAGTCATCCCTGCTTTCTTTCATTCTATTTTTTCCACTGTGCTTCGTGGATTCCCATTTTTACTTGCATTACCAGCGGACGCTCTTGTGCTTTTTTACATTTTTAAATATGGATGTCCCTCCTGTGCAAGCTCCCGCCCTGCAGCTGCTGACACTGTTCCGCAATCGCATGCTAGAATATTATGGCACAATGCCGTTGGCGATATTAAGCACGGCATATGGATTATCTTTTCGATTCTCCTACTTCACCTGTGTCCAGCCTGTATTTCACTGCCTGACCTGTGATTTTGATTGGGCCATTGATTTGTGTCTCTGCGGACCGGTTTCTCCTGACGTCGACTTTAATCAGCTGATGACTCCTATCATTACTCACGAGTTGGTTTGTCCTGGCGAAAGGATTATGGCTGTGGCATTGATGCATGGACTAATTGGTCCCTGGAATTTACTGGCGGCAACACAGTCTTTCTTGGAACAGAGCTTTCTTGAAAACCCACCGAGCTGTCCTCTGATGGTGATAGAGGATCCGGTGCTGGGAGAGCACGTATGTTCTTTTCCGCTTTTAAATTGGATGGCTGAACTCTTTTCGGATGAAGACGGTGACTTCCTATTGGAGGCTGTTGCAGCTTATTTTGCATACACAGTTATGTCATAGACCTTTTTCATGTTTGATATGCTGAGTACTAGCATTTCATTGACAATTCATTGACTTATTTGTCAAGTTTTTATTATTTAGCTTGCCTATTGGCTTAAGACTCGATAAAGTACTTGGCTGTTTTATTTTTCTTTAGCATTACATTTTCCTAGTTTTTAATGTTTTACCTTGCGGACCGTCCACATATAAAGTTGCAATCTGCTCTCATTAGATGGCACTTCTATTATCTTATTCAGTTCGTTTCCGGATCATGGGGAGGTGTCATCTAGGTCCTGGATATCTTTACACCGTGTTAAGTTAGCATGGGCTCATTACCGGTTTAAACGCCATTTTTCCTTTTTTGCAACTTTAGCACACGACACTTAGTTGTTGCTTTAGCTTTCAACCTAGTAGTTCATCGTGGTTTACATGAGAATAATATGTTATTGCTCTACTATCTGCTTTGCTTGTTAAACTATATCTGTACAGCGAGTGCTGAAGTTTCAAGAACAACACGATACAGAATTGTTATGAGGTCTGATCTCCACGACTTCATACTCATAACATAAGTGCAGCTTCTGCCAATTCTGGGCATGAGGCGGGTTTTATATTGCTTTGCCGAACACACATACACAACAGTTGATGCGGTTCACATGAAGAGAGAGCTGGTGTATGCTGATGTGATTCCTTCAAATCTAAGACACTAAAGTATGGGCACGCCCTAAACCAACACAAACAGACCTTCTTAGCAAATAATATAATATGTGTATTAGGGAGGGAGAGATATAAGCAGCCGCGGGCCGTGGAGGGAGTTACGGTGGGGCAGGGAGGCGGGGAGGGGGAGGGGCAGGGTGGAGCCCTCTCCACCCTGCCCCTCCCCCTCCCCGCCTCCCTGCCCCACCGTAACTCCCTCCACGGCCCGCGGCTGCTTATAAGTGTTGCTAACTCTTATTCATTTACAGCATGTTAACATACTGTCACCATTCGCTTTTTATGTACTAGTAACTATGCTGGTAATTTTGCTACTGATAATATGTGTACTTGTATTATCTAAGATACTACGCCTGAGAAGACGGCATTAGTAAATAAACATTTCAAATACACATGTGTTCTTCTTAACTCCATGTTCTGGTTTCTAAGAAATATATAACGACCGACTGTTCATGAGTTCCACGTATCCTGAGGTACTATAAGTTCATATTCTGGATTGTCTAAACATTGAGAGTTTGTTATATCCAATGTGACACTGTACCTAGCTTGCTAAGGGGTTTTTGATTACTAAGGTGAGTTTTGGGGCACCCTAATTCGCCGAGGTTCCAATCCTCTGTCCACAGTTCTGTGTGAGAACAGAAACCCTGCGACAGGGGCACCCCCGACCCTTGCTGGAGCTTCATCACACTTGCGATACAACTCCAGCAATGCGCCACCTTTACGGCACAGATACATCACGCATCTGTGCTGTTTTTGCCCCATGATGCGCCGCATTGTAAATGCAGCACACCATAGGTGACGGAACAGCGGCACAGAATGACTAACACATCCCTGGTGATGCGCCAGTCATCATAAATCTATCCCTATGCTTCTTATCTTGTTAGAGATGAACCGCCATATGTATCATCAAAGTTTTTTGCATTACCTAAATAGCGAACTTTAAGGAATAAATAGCGATTCTTTACCATTCCTAGTTTGCGATGAGCTATTTGCTAATTACAAATTACCCATTCATTTCCTTCATTTCCATAGGGCGGTTGGACTCACTTTTAGCTCGAACGGCTGAATGGATTTCCACGAAACTTGGCAAAATTGTAGGGACTGGTAGCCCGATGTGCCTTTGCTATGTCTCAAGATATATGCTCCAGTGGTTTTTACGAAAATTAACTTTGAAAAATATATATTGGGCTACATTGGCCTATATATATGTTGGAGCCCAAATGTAGCCCAATGTAGCCCAATGAAGCCCAATGAAGCCCAATGTAGCCCAATGTAGCCCAAAGATGGCCGCCAGAGACAAAAAAAAACAAATGTAGCCCAAATATCAGCCAGATGTAGCCCAACTATAGCCCAGTGACAGAATGACCAATCAGCTTCGCAAACCTCCGTTACGCGAAGCGGAGCGCTGTTACAGATATATATCTTTTTTTGAACGTTAATTTCTCAAAATCCACTGGAGCACATATATTGAGACCTAGCAAAGGCACATCGGGCTACCAGTCCCTAATATTTTACCAAGTTTCGTGCAAATCCATTCAGCCGTTCGATTATTATTATTATTATTTTTTTTTGCCCCGCGGGGCCCTTTTAAAACCTCCACATCAAACCTAGGGGGTCAGCGAGAATCTACTATGCCCCCTTATGGTCATTTGCCCCTTCGCTTTGGCCTCCTCTTGTCTCTCGATCCTACCGAGAGACAAGATGGCGGCCGCTACGGACTGTTTGGAATGTTTACAGACGCCGGAGAACCAATCAGCTTCGCTTCACAAAGCTCCGTTGCGCGAAAAGTACGCATACTGGAGCGCTGCCCGGTCCGCTGTTACAGCTATATATCTTTTTTTAAACGTTAATTTCTCAAAATCCACTGTAGCACATATATTGAGACCTACAAAAGGCACATCGGGCTACCAGTCCCTACAATTTTGCCAAGTTTCGTGCAAATCCATTCAGCCGTTCGGGCTAAAAGTGAGGCCAACCGCCCTATGGAAAACTCAATGTTAAAAACACGTTTTGGGACCCCCCTTTTTTCTCGACCCCCCCTGGACGAACCCCCCCCCAATTTTCAGGGGCTGCTCAGAAACAAAATGTGCCATGTTCCTGAAAATGTCAGCCAATTCCGTCCACAAACGCCAAAGTTATTTGACATAGAATTTTCAAAAATCCCATAGGAAAAAAATCCTAACTATATATACCTACTGGCGACCGCCAGTAGGTAATATATATATATATATATATATATATATATATATATATATATATATATATATATATATATATATATATATATAATAGTCCCCCCTCCCTCACTTCCCCCATGCGGTCAACTCTGGAGACCCTATAGCCATAAGGAATGGCCAACGTAACAGTGGGATTAAATAATTCATCCAGCCATGTCTCCATAATAAACAGGAGGTCAACTGGTTTGTCCACAAGAAGATCAAAGACATCCTGATGATGCTCCCTAATGAACGAGTGTTAATCATGGCACTGTGAATTAATGGCCCCTGCTTACCAGTACTGTAAGGGGAAATGGGTCGTGCTAAATAGATAGTCCCAGAACCCAACCCGAAGCCACAAATTGGACAGATAGAATCTTGACACACTAGCGCATCCTTCTTGCTGTGGTGAGGGCAGGGGGAGGGCGAAGTGTCTGTAAGTTCTCGCTGCTACAGCGGCATTGGCCCTCAGGTTGGGCAGCATGCCGGGCAGCGGGCGAGTTCTTTAGTGAGGTGCTCCTACCGAAAATCTATGCTTCTGTATTATCAGTGTTGAGCTTCTGACAGTAGGCTTTCAACCAGTCAGCAACTTCTGACATGTAGGCGTGATTTTCTGACTTGTGTTGGGGTTCTTGTCCGAGAGGTAGAGTATCCCTGTTACCATGTAGGGCGCGGAGCACATTAATGTCCCGAAAGCATGTAGAGTAGACTTTCCTTGTACACTACTCAGCAAATTTGATAGATAAGATACATTGCACAGATGGTAGTATCAGAGCATCATTTTCTCATCCACAGATTGCACAGACTGTCTTTGTACCTTCACTCACTATTCTAACTCTCAGAGAAGGTCTCTTGGATTGTTCTCCTCTTTCATGGTTGGAAGGTTAAATAATGGGCACTATGTTGGGGTGCATCAACAGAGTGTGCTTTAAAAGGATCTATTTGAAAAAAAGGCTGAGGACAGGATATCTTAAGAAAGAACGGTATTTACAAAGTGGTAATATTCTGTTCTCATGCAAGGACATCTGTCACAATCGTCCTTCTAGGTTCAACTAAGAGGAACTCTGGTTATTCTTTAGAGAGCTTCAAGTAGCCAAGGGCAGGTGATGAAATATTTTGCCTTTATAATAGTGCGTGATTGCCTCAAAGTGCATCTCGACTACTGTCCGGGTACACATCATCAATGTGAATTGAATAGTGGGCCCCCCGTGTACCACCACAATGCTAGAGGACAGACTGAGAGATAAAATGTTTGATGTACGGTGCAAAAAGTAAAGTGGATAGATGAGTTAGACTGTGCCCTCTTGCCCATATTACTCAGTAGTCTGATGGCCCACGTTGTTTAGCAGTATGGAGATGATTGTGTATCTCCAACACATATAGAACAGCAATATAAATAAATGCACATTTCTTCCTCATGAGACATGTATGCACATTATTTTATAGTTTTCTGATGTGACAATAGAAATTAATGTTATGTCTTTCCTTGGGCAGTCAATTTCAATCCTGTGGTCAGTGAACTTGGAGAAAGCCAAAGAGCTTCACAGGAAGTGATTAAGCAATAGACTTTTGAAGAATCGCACAGCCTTGGAGGCATACAAGATTATTTATGAGGATAAAGAAGATCATAAAGGTGAAACCCCCACATCATTCCATTTCTCCTGTGCCCTCCATAGCGGGAAGCAATGCTGAGGACTGTGCAAAGAGTAAACCTTGTGGCCTTGGTGGTGTCTTTGGTATCCGATGGGTGATGATCCACCAGCCAGGGAGTTGCTGGAGCCAAATCTGGTGACTCTGGTAGATGGCCGCTGGAGTTCAGACTTGTCACGTGGATCCAAGTGGATGTGGTCCTCAACAGCACTCAACTGGAGCCCAGGCCAGTGAAAGGGAAGGCAAATAGCCCATAGCCCCTCTGCTGGCACAGTTGGGAGGACCCTCCCCAAAAATGTTAAGTTTGGCTGCAGTAGTTGATCTGAGCTTTTGAGCTGGGACCACTACCCCCTTTCATGGAGAGCCGCACAGATTCCTGTTGAGAACTCCACAAGACTGTAGGGTGGGTGTGCCTTGACCTCCCCCAGACTAATGAGGGGAAAGACCCTGTGTGAGACTTAATGAGACCCTTGGCCTCAGGTCTCCTTCCTTTTTATTTTCGAGCTGCCTCCTGGAGTGGCAGCATATGGTTTCCCCCTGAGGTCTATGTGTCACTAAATTGACTTTGTAGGATCCAGTGATGCTGCCCGCCCACCATACTCTTGGTTCAAACTGCTGGTGCTATCCCTGACTATGGTTCTCTCGGGCAAGTGGGTCAGACCTTCACCCTTCACCTGTTCCGCTGATGGGTGGCCATATGAGGAGAAGTGAGCCCTGTGGGACCACTAAGGTGAGAGTTCAATGGCAACAACTAGGGCTTCTTGCTTGACGCAACAGCAGGCAATATGGGTCCCCTAGCACAAACCAAAATGGGCAAAAATACTGCCCACAGGGGCGGCAAGGATTGCCCAGGGGAGGAGTCTCCCCCAAATCAAAACCACACAGTGGATACAAGACTTCTTTAATATTGCACTCCATTCAGGACTCCAAGTCAGTGCTGGACACAAAGATTAGAGAGGTCAAGGTTGACATTGCCCTATTGAAACAAGACCTCTGACCAGCTGTAGACCGAATAACAAAAGCGAAGGATTGAATTTCCATGCTAGAAGGCACAGAGCTGGGAGTCTCCTCTGAAGTATCTCGCCTATCTCACAACGGAGAAGAGGTTGCTGTAAAGTGACTTGTCAATACAATCTCTGGTTTATTGGGATCCTGGAGGGAGCTGAGGACACATCACATTTCTGGAGTAGTGGATTAAGTCCTGTTTGGACAATTTTCACCTGTCTCCCTGCTTTGACATTAAGAGCATCCACAAGTCACAGGCTCAGAAATCTCCACCGGAAGCCCCACCTTGTCCTACGATAGCCAGGTTTTAGAACTGCAGAGACAGAGATGCCATCCTGAAAAGGGCAAGGAAATAGGTCAACTAATGGATCAATCTTGATGCATTCTGACCGTCCCAGGTAAAACCTGTCATGTCTAATCACAGCAAAAACTGTATGATCAATTTAAGCAGAAACTTTGGAACATGAACCTATCATATATGCTCCTCTATCTTACACCGTGGCCAGTGGTTCACAATTCGAAGTTGTATTTCTTTGATATTCCACAGGAGGCATGGGCCTGGTTAAAAAAAAAAACGAATAGAGCCAATGGGGTAACCCTACCTCCCTCAGAACCTGGGCATTCATAAATGTATCTACAAGTGGTTCAGTCGGGTAGAGAAATTACTTAGAGCCTTTAAATTATTAATCAATGCAAGATAAATATAATACCTTCCTTTATAGACTTCTTATGGAACACACATAAATGAGATAATTCTTGGTATGAAAATAGTATTTACTCTTTAAATCATTATTGGCTGTCAAATCCAATAACACCAATGACATCAGTGATATGAAAATGAGGTGAATAAAGTGAAACAATGTTACATACATGACTGTGTGAGATTATGCACATGTAGTAAAAGACTTAGAAATATGTACACAATATACAAAACAGCTAAGAGGGAGTATGTCCTTTCCAATTTTAATGCATGATCTCGATGAATGATTCTTTCTAATTCTTGGGGCCAGGAGCCCTGATGGACATAGACTGAAATGAACATCGGCGTTTCGACCCTGGAATATGCACAAACAGGTACGCGTCACACGGGGTCTTCCTCAGCACAAGCAGACAACAATGGTGGACAGCCTAAGAGAGAAGGTGATTCATATACGAGTCATATGTGTTCCATAACCAGGGATAATATTTACTATAGAATGTGGCCATATAATGGACCGTGGCCATATAAATGCCCAGACTCACTGATTCCGAGTCAAGCTAAACACTCCCACAAAAAGTGTGAGTGTTAGAGGGTAGCTTTGAGTTCAAGGCTGTGGGATAAAAAAAGACAGGTAAGTGGTGTAATGTAACCAGATTAGTGTAATCTTAAACAGCCTGGTAAGAGGACCAACTTCACCATGTAAAGAGATCCAAAAATCTCAAAGTGTGAGATTTAACGTAATAAGCAGTGGTGGAGGGGCGTAGACTTACCAGACCAATTTGTAAGCAGAAAGACCACCTTCAGGTTGGAATCTGAGGATAAATAATGAGGATGAAAAATGTGATATATTGTGAGGGGATTGTGCATAAAGTGACATTAAAACATTCAGCTTATTAAAGCACATGACCTACCTCAGGATAAATCAGAGAAGAGAAGGGAAGACTCCAGCAACTCAATTGGAATCTGGGGGATCCAGATCAAGTTAAATCGACTCCTTCATTGGTGCAAAGAAGTAAGAAGACAAAGCTTTCAGGCAGCTTTCAGCGTGTGACACACCTTGGGGAATTGATCAGGTCAATTTTAGAATCTTTTCAATAGATATCTAAAAGAAGTGTACAGTCTTGTTTAAAAGATTGTAATTTATAAAGTAAGAGGAAAAATTGAGCAGGAGACTCTAATCACGGCCTTCTTTTGAAATATGAAACTGTCCTGACTGAACATTTGATTTTGCCTTGAAAAAGCCCTCGGCCTAAATAGGCCCTATGGGCGAAACACGTGTCGGCTTGTCCCATACAGAGGAAACATTAAATAAAACTTTAGCACGTTAAACTTTCAAAGAACGCCTGATTTTTCATATGTATTTCTGTTGACAATTGTGAGGGCACAATCCTCTACCTTTTTTTGTACTTACCCCCATAATGGCTCTTGGGTGAAGCCTTTTGTGAGGAATGTGCCACATTGAACTTCGGCTATGACAATTGTAGCACCTAAACTCAGAAATCTCCACCCAAACATCTATTCAATTCGATAGCACAATGACTGTGGCTCCTGTGGGACATGGAGAGGTTGTGATATTTGTGAGGCACGCACATAGCCGGAACGTCAGCTGCTGCCCCTTCCATGCACAGAGGCATCAGGTAAGTGTCACCTAACTGAACTGTAATCCAGATATATTCTGTGTCCGCAGAGAGGTTTCAGACGGGGCGTCTGCATGAACCCATAGTTTCCAACCCTCGGCTTGCTTCGAGAGGCTGGCTAACCACGCGCCTGTCTAGAAACAAGCGGCTTGCTGGAAGAAAGTGAAGGAAACCGGCTGCATGGACTAGTGCTTAGTTGTATATCGAACAATGGGGCATATTATCAAGGGATTTATCTCCGCTTTTTTGGCTTTAAAAGCCATGAAAGCAGAGATAAAATGATCTCCCTATTACCTAGCTGTCGCTAACACCAGTTAGCGACAGCTAGTCGGAGATAGCGACCATCTTGGGCCACCGCTTTGCATGTCAGAGATATTTATCACTAATGACATGCAAAGTGGGCGTGCCAAGATGTTAGCGACTGGAAACAGTCGCTAACATCGCTATCTCCTATTACCAACTTTTGGAGATATTCGCGCTAAGCACGAATATCTCCAAAAGCTAACACCTGCCCTGAGCAGTTCTTAGCCATGTTATCCAATGGGAGGTGGATGACATGGCTAAGAGCATTAGCTCGGTAATGCATGAATATCGCTGACTTTACAGCGATATTCATGCATTTCGGCTGATTTTTATCGCTTAGGAGATAAACCTTGATAATAGCAAGGCTCCTAAGCGATAAAAATCGCCGCAACACGGCGATAAAATTATTGCCGCTAAGCAAACATAGCGATAATTATCGCTAGTCGTTGGTAATATGCCCCAAAGTTATTAAAGCTGGAATTATCAACTGCACAATTTTAAAAAGTGTGCGTTCCTTTGCGCAGCCCAGAAAATATCCAAGCAATGAAAATAATGAGTAATAAACTGTACATTGTGAGGACATCGCGCACTGTTACATTATAAAAATACAGTTCAGCACAGTACTGGACAGAGGATGAAACCGCCTCAGGGCTGCAGTATTCCATAATCAATGTTCCCTTTAATATTTTCCACTGTGTGCAGCAGTGTAGGGTCTCGGTGCGCTTCAGCCGTGGCTATGTGTGCCAGGAACCACACCACGCGTGTCTGCGGCGCCAAATATCACTACAAACGTTTGCTTAAAACCCTAGCAGCCCTGCTCTGTTAAGAAGAGACATTTTATTCCTCTGTCTGATGTAACTTTTCCTATACATTGATTCACACATCATGATTCAGTGTCTCTGTGTAATGTGTATGCGATGTAAAGTGCTTAACACCTTACACTGGTATGAGTGACGCTATTAAACAAAATAAATATGACGGAGAGAGGGGTATTGGAGACTTGAGGGTCACTGTTGAAGGTTGGTAATGAGAGTATCCGTGGCTGAGGTGGTCATTGGGGCGCCAACAAACATTGTCACAGCAGGCGCCACCAGCACTAAAGCCGGCCCTGCTCATGACACTAATAATTACAGTGAAATTATGAAAACATCCCTCATTGCAGTTTGAAACCTTGGCAGCTGCATTTCTTTTCCTAATAGGGTTGGGCTGCGGGGTGATAGTGTGCATTTGTTAAGGTTTTCGTGTTAATTGCAGCTCATGATGGGTGCTGCGATTAACATGAAAACTTTAACAAATGCACAGAGACATCTTAAGGATTTTGAGTGCCAGGGCCAAACTTATTTCCGGGCCCCTGATTTGAACAGCTTTGGATTTATGATCCAATTTCAGCTTTTTCATGTCCTTTTCGGCCAGGTCACCGGCACTGCAGTGGCACGCTGGTCCAAATCCTAAATGTGCTTCCATGTAATATTCAGGGATAGTTGGATGTGTTTTCAAGATTGTAACATAGCCTGAAGGAAAAGGAGAGGGGACTAGTGAGAAATAGGATTTAGTGGCAGAGAAAGGGGGAGAGAGGAACAAAGTAGAAAAAAAGTCAGGGCGCAACGACGAGAAATGGGGAAGTGGTAATGGAGAAATTGGTAAGAGAGGGACGGAAAGAAGGGCAGCCAGAGGCTTTGGAGAACCGGGAGGGAGAACGGAGAGTGGAAAACCGGTAATAGAGAAAGCAAAGAACAGGCAGTGAGAGGGAAATGGAGACAAGAATGGGATGGGGAGAAGGGGAAAGTGGGTAAACGTGGAGCAGGATTGATATGAGGAAGAAGAAAAAGAAGAGAAGGAGACGTGACAGCAGCTGGGGAGTGGAAGAAAAAAGGACAAAAGATATGTCAGAGAAGACAGCGAGTGTGGTATGGCAACGCTTCAGAAGTAGCGTCTCTGTGGATCGACGTTGGGGCGTTCTATGAGGAGCCTTTTTCGCCACCTTGTCATTTCTAAACGCTTGCTCTATGTAACCGTGCTCACATGAACAAACTAAGAAGGGTGGAAGGCTGGTTAGGCCTTGCCAAGATTTTTAATCTTGCCAAGATGCAGGTCTGAGCAGATGGCAGCTGCAAGTGTGTAACTGACTGATCCATCTGTGGGGAGTACTCTCTTCACTAACACTTGCGTCCCTTCTCTTTTTGAAACTCAGGGGCAGCAACATTGTCGTGGTGCCACCAGCGCTTTAAGTGTAAGCTTTTTCAATGTTATATGAAAGCCATAGTTGCTGCTTATTAATCTCATGCAACTAACCACCACTGACAAAGCCAATAGTCCGACTTGTTTAGGTATGATGTTACTTGTTGTATCATATATCTGGATGCAATGACAGAAACAGGAAAATACTAGTGGGGGGGCACACTATACCAAGCACAGAAAGGTTTAAAAAGTCACACAATCACCCCGCACCCCAACTCTATTTAGAAGACAAATACAGGAAGTCTAAAAACACAGCCTGTGCTTTACACACCATGTTTGTAGAGTTGCTGCATTTATTTTCTTAATAAAGCGCGGCTGCAGGGTGTTTGTGTGCCTTTGTTAAAGTTTTTGGGTTAATCGCTCCAACCGGGAAACATCCTTTACAACGAAACTTTTACAACGCAGTGCTTTTACAACGCAGGTTTTACAACGAAAACCATTACAACGCATTGCGCTGGGGGGCGCTCTAGGATAGGGAATAGATTTAATTTACTATCCAACACCTTCCCTAGTGTCCACGGGGACTGGAGTTGGAATAGTAAATTAAACTATTCACTATCCAGCACCCCAAAGCGCTATGCTTTGTAAAGGTTTGCGTTGTAAAAACTGCGTTGTAACAGCATGCGTGGTAAAAGTATGCATTGTAACGTCATACATCCGTTGCAACCGTCTGGCGCTGCAATTAACAAGAAAACTTTCAGATGAAGTGAAACAGGATGACTAGGAGTGGGCAGTGCGATGAGAGGCTTTTAAAGGTGAGAAAAGTGATCACTGAACTGCTATCCAACTTTCAAATTCTTGAAAAAATTCATACTTAGACCAACATTACAACGCTAACAAGAGATCTGTGAAAACCTGCACCATCGCTGCACTGGTACATCACCTAGTTCTGTGGAATGCTCAGGTCACAGATCATCGTGCATAAAAAACACACTCTTTTAGATGTAAGATTCTCAAGACAATAAAAGAACAATAATTAAGACCCGATAAAAGACTCTGGGGCATATTATCAAGGGGAATAATCCACCAAGCACTCGTCTTCAAATATAGTCTGTAAGATCCCAATGTTCAAAATTCGTTTATTCCATCAATTCTTCATCAGATTTCTTCATCCAATATATGACAAAATAACAGCCAACACGTGTTTCGTCTGATCAGTATATGATATACAGACTTCTTCAGGGCTGTAATTAATACAGTAACCAAAATTACAAAAAGTAGTACTGGACTCAATATTCACAATAGAATACACCGAATCCGTGTAATAAGGAAAGGTAAGTCAAAGAAGTACCCGTCACCAAGAATAAAGCTTGAAAACCCAAAGTGTATCCATCAGTATCTAGTACCCGAGTCTGAGTACATTTCAACATATATTTTAGATCGTATAATTATAAGTAACCTAAAATACCAGATAGGACCCAGTCACCAACCACAACAGCAGATTGGTCAACATGCTAGTATTATTACATCCTCAGTAACTCACCATTACTCTTAATGCGAATAATTGTAATTCATAATCCTCACGGTAAAATCAAATTCTTCAGTCCAAACCAATCGAAGTAATAATCTGTAAGTAAAGCTAGTGTCTATTAATATACACTATATTTATATTGTAGCGCTCATACGTCAAACTGAGGCTAAACACACTCCACTATCTTCCTGCCCAATTGCTGTATACTCCAAATTGGCCAGCACATCGCATAAGTATTAGCTACTGATATATATACAGTTCTCTCAATAACTTCTCTGTTTACAAAAGGTATACAGTCTGTGATTAACTAATATACAGTTGTATCATTATCCAGTAAATACCTTAATGTATGAGTAGAATCGCCTTCCAATAGTTTGCTTCGTCTCAAAGTTACAAAATCGGCATGGTCAAAGTCAGACCCTCGTAAATATTCCACAGTATCTCGCTATCCTTTTATCTATAGACCGAAATCAGTATAGTAAGTGCATTAGCGTGCGCCCTTGTATCAATAGCGTCACATATAATGCGTATTCAAATCTCTAAGTATCTGTATTGATATCAGTAACCAATAAATACCTCAGTCTTTAAGTAGATTCTCAATCCAATGTAAGGCTTCCCTGTTTACTTCGTTTCCAGTCAGCAATAAGAGACTCTCAAAAGTATTCCGAAGTATCTCGCTATCCTCATAACAGTGGGCTGTAAACAAATTAATAAGGTGCATTAGCGAGCGCCCTTCTATCAAATAGGCATCTCACGCCCAGCGCTGGTTATGACTTTCAACTCACCGCATATCTGCTCCTCGCTCATCCATAGACGGTCGCGTTTGGCAAGCGCGCCATCTTAGAGTAGCAATAAATAGTCTAAACCGCGGGCGCCATCTTTGAGTGGTGTGTCACAATGTATACGCACAATCCAACAGAGTATTCCCAGTCCTAACTATAATATGCAGCACATCTATATGCATTTAGTTCCCCAGCGTTAAATCTGTTAATACTCGCCGCGTAATTGTTCATAGATCATCCTGAGGCTATCGCGTTGTACACGCGCGCCCTGTTTGAGTAGTAATATCTAACCACATACGCAGGCGCCATCTTGTAGTAGTAATTTACGAGTACGTAGTCATAATACTTTAGAATATTATCAATTCTAGGATCGGGTTACTGCTAGACCACTTTGTCAGTAAGTACCATAAACTCATAGTTAATTATAATCCATTATTTCAATGTGGCGTAAGAAACGAAAAATAAGTGCTATTAATTATAAGCGCAACCCCCTGCGCTGTTTACATTCATTAATGTTTACACCCCACTGTTATGGGTATCTCAGATCGTATGTACGTGTATTAATGAAGTCTACGCATATTTCCACTAGTGTTCCTCATTATGTATATATTCCATTATACCAACATATTATATTACTACAATGAGTAATTCTCAATTTTCATTGGTCAATCTTATCAAGGTCCAATCGACCTACATCTGGCAGTGTGTGTCAGTTAAAAGGGTCCAAGTGGTATTATCATTCTGCTCTGGTTTAGCAGAGTTCTTACGTATATCCAGGAGTCAGGAAGATTATGAAAGGAGGACAGGGTAAGAATTACAGTAACAAACATAGTACATTCTATTCATCTGTACATCATTTAAGCTCTATCAGAGTAAAGCCATATACTTTGCTCAAACTCCATGAGTCATTCTTGTCCTAGATAGTATTCAAATTCGTGGTCAATGTTCAGACCACGTTCAACTGCCTTAAGCTTTAATAGCCACATGACTTCTCTGCGTCTTAACTGTAATTGCCTATTCCCACCTCTAACATCAGATTTGATGTGATCGATTCCATGATATTTAAAAACATGTTTCTCTTTTTCATGAAAATTCCTAACGATGTGGGAGGCTATGGGATAGCGAGTATCCCCTGTTTTCAGTGCTCGGAAATGTTCAACCATTCTGTCTTTCAATTTTCTGATGGTGCTACCAACATAAATCTGTTTACAAGAACAAACTATAACATAAACAACAAAAGTAGTATCACAGTTAATAAACATGTTAATCTGATGTTCACCTGTATTGTTATAGTTGAAAGTTCTGATCTTGTTTACCGCCCACCTACAGGAGCTACATCTTCCACATTTGTGGAAGCCTGTAGATCTCCCAGTGAGCCAGTCAGGAACTGTTTTCTTCAAAGGGTAGCTAGGACTGACAAAGTTAGAAAGAGTGCGACCCCTTCTAAAAGTAAGTCCAGGTTTGTCTCCAATAAAAGGTATTAGGTCTCTATCCATCTGTAAAAGATGCCAGTGTTTATTCAGGATTTTATACAGTTGGGCACTATCAGTACCATAATTTGTAATTAGGCGAATCTTTTCATCTTTACGTACACTAGACTTGTCTTTGAGGGTTGTTGTCCTCTTCAGTTTCTTGGCTCTAGTCACTGCCTCCTCAACCACTTTACTCTGATAGCCACGTTTCAGGAATCTTTTTGTAAGGTCATTGAGATTATGCTCAAAGTCGTTATCCATCGAACAGTTTCGTCTCGCCCTTACCATCTCACCATAAGGTATCGCATTTACTTGGCTAGCTGGATGACAACTTTGAGCATGCAAAACTGCATTGCAGCTAGTAGGTTTACGAAACATGCGACTACAAATTTTCCCATCTTTAATAAACAATTCAATATCTAGGAAATTGATGCTACTTTTGTCATAGTGGGTAGTAAATGACAGATTCAGTACATTGTCATTTAGGTAGTCAAAGAAACCTTTAAGTTCATCAACTGAACCTGTCCAGATTAGGAGGCAGTCGTCTATGTACCGCCCCCAATAGTGGATATATTGTATCCATTTGTTACCGGATGGGCCCCAGATTCTCTCCGCCTCAAAGAACCCCATGAAGAGGTTCGCAAAGGACGGAGCAAATCTAGAACCCATCGCGGTACCAAGGCGCTGTCTGTACCAATTTCCATCGAAGAGAAAAACATTATTTTGAAGCACTAATCTAGTCATCTTCAAAATCATCTGATTGTGATCATAGTATTCTGCACTTCTTTTACTTAAAAAGAAGTCAATTGCGTGGATTCCTAATTCATGATCGATGTTGGTATACAAAGATACCACATCGAGGGTAACCAGTGTCATTCTGTCATCCCATACCAGATCGTTCATCAAATTAAGTACATGCTTAGAATCCTCAATAAATGAGGGTAAGTTTTTGACATATAGCTGTAAAAAGGTGTCAATATATTGGGAAAGACGTTCCGTCGGTCCCCCAATGCCAGAAATTATTGGCCTGCCTGGTGGTTTAACCATAGATTTATGAATCTTTGGCAGCGTATACATGCATGGTGCCCGCGGTGTAATAACTTGCAAATACAAAAATTCATCACGATCAATAAGAGTTTCATCATACCATATTTTCAGATGATCATTAATAACCTTCGACAGGCTTGTGAGTGGATTACTATACAGTTTTTCATAGTACACAGTGTCATTCAGTTGAGAATATACTTCTTCTTTGTAATCTATAGTATTCAAAATTACTATATTCCCACCTTTATCCGCTCTACGTATGGTGATGTCAGGGTTATTCTTAAGTTCTTTCAGTGCCACCCTCTCCCCAGGCGATAAATTGTCTATGTACTTCTTAGTCTTAGCTGAAAATTTAGCATCAGTAATTCTGTCTATGTCTTGGTTCACCGCTTTGGAGAAGGCTTCAATTGTACTCCCAGATGCCACCTGAGGTGTCCATTTAGATCGTTCCTTCAACCCACTGTCTTCACTCAAGAACCTGTCTATCCCCAAATCATCCAATAACTTGAGTAATGTCACTGGATCTTCCTCTCTCTCAGTAAGAGACAACAAAAGTTGCGTTTCTTTAAGTTCTTGAATTGTGATTTCACTTACGGGTTTTATTTTTGCATATCTAGGTTTATCTGGTACATTAGCAAAGTGTTTTTTCAGTTTCAACCTTCTAACAAATTTGAACACATCAATTTTAATCGAGTACCAATCAGACATAGTCATAGGGCAAAAGCCCATTCCTTTTGCAAGTAAACTGATCATATTCTCAGATAACTCAGTTGATGACAGATTAACAATTTCAATATTATTTACATCATTAGCATCATCTTCAATTATGGTTTCCAGGATCTTGTTCGCATGCCTACCCTTCCTCCCTGTCCTCCTGCCGCCTCTGCCCCCTCTCCTGGTTTTTTTACAGTTGCCACTCGGTTCCTCTCTGAGTCCCTGTTTCCACGGCGCAACCTGTGCACCTCTACTAAAAAATTATTTTCAAGGGATTGAATGGAAGCGGTCTCAGAGTTTTCCTCAGATTCACTACTAGAGATATTACTTGAACCAGGGTCACTGTCACTAGGTGATGGGGTGCCGCCCTTTTGTTTCTCAGTATTAGATTTAGTAATTAGATAATCAAATTTCCTTGCAAAGGTATATACACGACCTGACCGATAGTCCTTTTCGTCGCGTTTTATCTTTCTTGCTTTCCTTTGCTTAATGTCATTTTGTAGGTCATTTAATTTCTCATCCAAAACAGTATAGTTTTTAATTGTTGCTTCGGGTACAAATTATGGTACTGATAGTGCCCAACTGTATAAAATCCTGAATAAACACTGGCATCTTTTACAGATGGATAGAGACCTAATACCTTTTATTGGAGACAAACCTGGACTTACTTTTAGAAGGGGTCGCACTCTTTCTAACTTTGTCAGTCCTAGCTACCCTTTGAAGAAAACAGTTCCTGACTGGCTCACTGGGAGATCTACAGGCTTCCACAAATGTGGAAGATGTAGCTCCTGTAGGTGGGCGGTAAACAAGATCAGAACTTTCAACTATAACAATACAGGTGAACATCAGATTAACATGTTTATTAACTGTGATACTACTTTTGTTGTTTATGTTATAGTTTGTTCTTGTAAACAGATTTATGTTGGTAGCACCATCAGAAAATTGAAAGACAGAATGGTTGAACATTTCCGAGCACTGAAAACAGGGGATACTCGCTATCCCATAGCCTCCCACATCGTTAGGAATTTTCATGAAAAAGAGAAACATGTTTTTAAATATCATGGAATCGATCACATCAAATCTGATGTTAGAGGTGGGAATAGGCAATTACAGTTAAGACGCAGAGAAGTCATGTGGCTATTAAAGCTTAAGGCAGTTGAACGTGGTCTGAACATTGACCACGAATTTGAATACTATCTAGGACAAGAATGACTCATGGAGTTTGAGCAAAGTATATGGCTTTACTCTGATAGAGCTTAAATGATGTACAGATGAATAGAATGTACTATGTTTGTTACTGTAATTCTTACCCTGTCCTCCTTTCATAATCTTCCTGACTCCTGGATATACGTAAGAACTCTGTTAAACCACAGCAGAATGATAATACCACTTGGACCCTTTTAACTGACACACACTGCCAGATGTAGGTCGATTGGACCTTGATAAGATTGACCAATGAAAATTGAGAATTACTCATTGTAGTAATATAATATGTTGGTATAATGGAATATATACATAATGAGGAACACTAGTGGAAATATGCGTAGACTTCATTAATACACGTACATACGATCTGAGATACCCATAACAGTGGGGTGTAAACATTAATGAATGTAAACAGCGCAGGGGGTTGCGCTTATAATTAATAGCACTTATTTTTCGTTTCTTACGCCACATTGAAATAATGGATTATAATTAACTATGAGTTTATGGTACTTACTGACAAAGTGGTCTAGCAGTAACCCGATCCTAGAATTGATAATATTCTAAAGTATTATGACTACGTACTCGTAAATTACTACTACAAGATGGCGCCTGCGTATGTGGTTAGATATTACTACTCAAACAGGGCGCGCGTGTACAACGCGATAGCCTCAGGATGATCTATGAACAATTACGCGGCGAGTATTAACAGATTTAACGCTGGGGAACTAAATGCATATAGATGTGCTGCATATTATAGTTAGGACTGGGAATACTCTGTTGGATTGTGCGTATACATTGTGACACACCACTCAAAGATGGCGCCCGCGGTTTAGACTATTTATTGCTACTCTAAGATGGCGCGCTTGCCAAACGCGACCGTCTATGGATGAGCGAGGAGCAGATATGCGGTGAGTTGAAAGTCATAACCAGCGCTGGGCGTGAGATGCCTATTTGATAGAAGGGCGCTCGCTAATGCACCTTATTAATTTGTTTACAGCCCACTGTTATGAGGATAGCGAGATACTTCGGAATACTTTTGAGAGTCTCTTATTGCTGACTGGAAACGAAGTAAACAGGGAAGCCTTACATTGGATTGAGAATCTACTTAAAGACTGAGGTATTTATTGGTTACTGATATCAATACAGATACTTAGAGATTTGAATACGCATTATATGTGACGCTATTGATACAAGGGCGCACGCTAATGCACTTACTATACTGATTTCGGTCTATAGATAAAAGGATAGCGAGATACTGTGGAATATTTACGAGGGTCTGACTTTGACCATGCCGATTTTGTAACTTTGAGACGAAGCAAACTATTGGAAGGCGATTCTACTCATACATTAAGGTATTTACTGGATAATGATACAACTGTATATTAGTTAATCACAGACTGTATACCTTTTGTAAACAGAGAAGTTATTGAGAGAACTGTATATATATCAGTAGCTAATACTTATGCGATGTGCTGGCCAATTTGGAGTATACAGCAATTGGGCAGGAAGATAGTGGAGTGTGTTTAGCCTCAGTTTGACGTATGAGCGCTACAATATAAATATAGTGTATATTAATAGACACTAGCTTTACTTACAGATTATTACTTCGATTGGTTTGGACTGAAGAATTTGATTTTACCGTGAGGATTATGAATTACAATTATTCGCATTAAGAGTAATGGTGAGTTACTGAGGATGTAATAATACTAGCATGTTGACCAATCTGCTGTTGTGGTTGGTGACTGGGTCCTATCTGGTATTTTAGGTTACTTATAATTATACGATCTAAAATATATGTTGAAATGTACTCAGACTCGGGTACTAGATACTGATGGATACACTTTGGGTTTTCAAGCTTTATTCTTGGTGACGGGTACTTCTTTGACTTACCTTTCCTTATTACACGGATTCGGTGTATTCTATTGTGAATATTGAGTCCAGTACTACTTTTTGTAATTTTGGTTACTGTATTAATTACAGCCCTGAAGAAGTCTGTATATCATATACTGATCAGACGAAACACGTGTTGGCTGTTATTTTGTCATATATTGGATGAAGAAATCTGATGAAGAATTGATGGAATAAACAAATTTTGAACATTGGGATCTTACAGACTATATTTGAAGACGAGTGCTTGGTGGATTATTGCCTATGTTCAGTCATTTATGACATTTATTGAGTAGTGGTAACCTACTCTCTCCACTTAGAGCACCAATTGGACTTGAAATTGTGTTTACCTGCTTATACACGCTGTGCGCTTCATATTAACTGTTACCATTATTGCTTTAGTATTTTATGGTTAAGGAGCAGCCGCATAAGCAAAGATGAATAGAGATAAAGAAGCTGAGCAATTATTTGATAAATTAGTGGCAGGAGGTACAATAGGAGCTGCCATGGGACCACCTAAAGAGACGAAAAAAGAAGGCCTGAGAGCCAAGTTTGTGAAACTTGAATCCCTCAAACGCACGGAATTAAATAAATGGTGGGATGCCGCCACTTTAAAACAATACCTTAAGCTTAATCGAATCCCACGAGGTCTCAGGTCCCAGATTATACCTACTTACGAGGATCTGGAACCTGATCTCTATGTTACATGGGAGAAGGAACTTAACACTAGCTCCAGAAACTTAATTAATATCCTCATTGAAAACGCTGAGAGAAAAATAGCGAAACTACTTGTAGAAATACAAAAAGTAGAGGATGAAATTAAAGTAATGAATCTCCCCGAAGCAACAATTAAAAACTATACTGTTTTGGATGAGAAATTAAATGACCTACAAAATGACATTAAGCAAAGGAAAGCAAGAAAGATAAAACGCGACGAAAAGGACTATCGGTCAGGTCGTGTATATACCTTTGCAAGGAAATTTGATTATCTAATTACTAAATCTAATACTGAGAAACAAAAGGGCAGCACCCCATCACCTAGTGACAGTGACCCTGGTTCAAGTAATATCTCTAGTAGTGAATCTGAGGAAAACTCTGAGACCGCTTCCATTCAATCCCTTGAAAATAATTTTTTAGTAGAGGTGCACAGGTTGCGCCGTGGAAACAGGGACTCAGAGAGGAACCGAGTGGCAACTGTAAAAAAACCAGGAGAGGGGGCAGAGGCGGCAGGAGGACAGGGAGGAAGGGTAGGCATGCGAACAAGATCCTGGAAACCATAATTGAAGATGATGCTAATGATGTAAATAATATTGAAATTGTTAATCTGTCATCAACTGAGTTATCTGAGAATATGATCAGTTTACTTGCAAAAGGAATGGGCTTTTGCCCTATGACTATGTCTGATTGGTACTCGATTAAAATTGATGTGTTCAAATTTGTTAGAAGGTTGAAACTGAAAAAACACTTTGCTAATGTACCAGATAAACCTAGATATGCAAAAATAATACCCGTAAGTGAAATCACAATTCAAGAACTTAAAGAAACGCAACTTTTGTTGTCTCTTACTGAGAGAGAGGAAGATCCAGTGACATTACTCAAGTTATTGGATGATTTGGGGATAGACAGGTTCTTGAGTGAAGACAGTGGGTTGAAGGAACGATCTAAATGGACACCTCAGGTGGCATCTGGGAGTACAATTGAAGCCTTCTCCAAAGCGGTGAACCAAGACATAGACAGAATTACTGATGCTAAATTTTCAGCTAAGACTAAGAAGTACATAGACAATTTATCGCCTGGGGAGAGGGTGGCACTGAAAGAACTTAAGAATAACCCTGACATCACCATACGTAGAGCGGATAAAGGTGGGAATATAGTAATTTTGAATACTATAGATTACAAAGAAGAAGTATATTCTCAACTGAATGACACTGTGTACTATGAAAAACTGTATAGTAATCCACTCACAAGCCTGTCGAAGGTTATTAATGATCATCTGAAAATATGGTATGATGAAACTCTTATTGATCGTGATGAATTTTTGTATTTGCAAGTTATTACACCGCGGGCACCATGCATGTATACGCTGCCAAAGATTCATAAATCTATGGTTAAACCACCAGGCAGGCCAATAATTTCTGGCATTGGGGGACCGACGGAACGTCTTTCCCAATATATTGACACCTTTTTACAGCTATATGTCAAAAACTTACCCTCATTTATTGAGGATTCTAAGCATGTACTTAATTTGATGAACGATCTGGTATGGGATGACAGAATGACACTGGTTACCCTCGATGTGGTATCTTTGTATACCAACATCGATCATGAATTAGGAATCCACGCAATTGACTTCTTTTTAAGTAAAAGAAGTGCAGAATACTATGATCACAATCAGATGATTTTGAAGATGACTAGATTAGTGCTTCAAAATAATGTTTTTCTCTTCGATGGAAATTGGTACAGACAGCGCCTTGGTACCGCGATGGGTTCTAGATTTGCTCCGTCCTTTGCGAACCTCTTCATGGGGTTCTTTGAGGCGGAGAGAATCTGGGGCCCATCCGGTAACAAATGGATACAATATATCCACTATTGGGGGCGGTACATAGACGACTGCCTCCTAATCTGGACAGGTTCAGTTGATGAACTTAAAGGTTTCTTTGACTACCTAAATGACAATGTACTGAATCTGTCATTTACTACCCACTATGACAAAAGTAGCATCAATTTCCTAGATATTGAATTGTTTATTAAAGATGGGAAAATTTGTAGTCGCATGTTTCGTAAACCTACTAGCTGCAATGCAGTTTTGCATGCTCAAAGTTGTCATCCAGCTAGCCAAGTAAATGCGATACCTTATGGTGAGATGGTAAGGGCGAGACGAAACTGTTCGATGGATAACGACTTTGAGCATAATCTCAATGACCTTACAAAAAGATTCCTGAAACGTGGCTATCAGAGTAAAGTGGTTGAGGAGGCAGTGACTAGAGCCAAGAAACTGAAGAGGACAACAACCCTCAAAGACAAGTCTAGTGTACGTAAAGATGAAAAGATTCGCCTAATTACAAATTATGGTACTGATAGTGCCCAACTGTATAAAATCCTGAATAAACACTGGCATCTTTTACAGATGGATAGAGACCTAATACCTTTTATTGGAGACAAACCTGGACTTACTTTTAGAAGGGGTCGCACTCTTTCTAACTTTGTCAGTCCTAGCTACCCTTTGAAGAAAACAGTTCCTGACTGGCTCACTGGGAGATCTACAGGCTTCCACAAATGTGGAAGATGTAGCTCCTGTAGGTGGGCGGTAAACAAGATCAGAACTTTCAACTATAACAATACAGGTGAACATCAGATTAACATGTTTATTAACTGTGATACTACTTTTGTTGTTTATGTTATAGTTTGTTCTTGTAAACAGATTTATGTTGGTAGCACCATCAGAAAATTGAAAGACAGAATGGTTGAACATTTCCGAGCACTGAAAACAGGGGATACTCGCTATCCCATAGCCTCCCACATCGTTAGGAATTTTCATGAAAAAGAGAAACATGTTTTTAAATATCATGGAATCGATCACATCAAATCTGATGTTAGAGGTGGGAATAGGCAATTACAGTTAAGACGCAGAGAAGTCATGTGGCTATTAAAGCTTAAGGCAGTTGAACGTGGTCTGAACATTGACCACGAATTTGAATACTATCTAGGACAAGAATGACTCATGGAGTTTGAGCAAAGTATATGGCTTTACTCTGATAGAGCTTAAATGATGTACAGATGAATAGAATGTACTATGTTTGTTACTGTAATTCTTACCCTGTCCTCCTTTCATAATCTTCCTGACTCCTGGATATACGTAAGAACTCTGCTAAACCAGAGCAGAATGATAATACCACTTGGACCCTTTTAACTGACACACACTGCCAGATGTAGGTCGATTGGACCTTGATAAGATTGACCAATGAAAATTGAGAATTACTCATTGTAGTAATATAATATGTTGGTATAATGGAATATATACATAATGAGGAACACTAGTGGAAATATGCGTAGACTTCATTAATACACGTACATACGATCTGAGATACCCATAACAGTGGGGTGTAAACATTAATGAATGTAAACAGCGCAGGGGGTTGCGCTTATAATTAATAGCACTTATTTTTCGTTTCTTACGCCACATTGAAATAATGGATTATAATTAACTATGAGTTTATGGTACTTACTGACAAAGTGGTCTAGCAGTAACCCGATCCTAGAATTGATAATATTCTAAAGTATTATGACTACGTACTCGTAAATTACTACTACAAGATGGCGCCTGCGTATGTGGTTAGATATTACTACTCAAACAGGGCGCGCGTGTACAACGCGATAGCCTCAGGATGATCTATGAACAATTACGCGGCGAGTATTAACAGATTTAACGCTGGGGAACTAAATGCATATAGATGTGCTGCATATTATAGTTAGGACTGGGAATACTCTGTTGGATTGTGCGTATACATTGTGACACACCACTCAAAGATGGCGCCCGCGGTTTAGACTATTTATTGCTACTCTAAGATGGCGCGCTTGCCAAACGCGACCGTCTATGGATGAGCGAGGAGCAGATATGCGGTGAGTTGAAAGTCATAACCAGCGCTGGGCGTGAGATGCCTATTTGATAGAAGGGCGCTCGCTAATGCACCTTATTAATTTGTTTACAGCCCACTGTTATGAGGATAGCGAGATACTTCGGAATACTTTTGAGAGTCTCTTATTGCTGACTGGAAACGAAGTAAACAGGGAAGCCTTACATTGGATTGAGAATCTACTTAAAGACTGAGGTATTTATTGGTTACTGATATCAATACAGATACTTAGAGATTTGAATACGCATTATATGTGACGCTATTGATACAAGGGCGCACGCTAATGCACTTACTATACTGATTTCGGTCTATAGATAAAAGGATAGCGAGATACTGTGGAATATTTACGAGGGTCTGACTTTGACCATGCCGATTTTGTAACTTTGAGACGAAGCAAACTATTGGAAGGCGATTCTACTCATACATTAAGGTATTTACTGGATAATGATACAACTGTATATTAGTTAATCACAGACTGTATACCTTTTGTAAACAGAGAAGTTATTGAGAGAACTGTATATATATCAGTAGCTAATACTTATGCGATGTGCTGGCCAATTTGGAGTATACAGCAATTGGGCAGGAAGATAGTGGAGTGTGTTTAGCCTCAGTTTGACGTATGAGCGCTACAATATAAATATAGTGTATATTAATAGACACTAGCTTTACTTACAGATTATTACTTCGATTGGTTTGGACTGAAGAATTTGATTTTACCGTGAGGATTATGAATTACAATTATTCGCATTAAGAGTAATGGTGAGTTACTGAGGATGTAATAATACTAGCATGTTGACCAATCTGCTGTTGTGGTTGGTGACTGGGTCCTATCTGGTATTTTAGGTTACTTATAATTATACGATCTAAAATATATGTTGAAATGTACTCAGACTCGGGTACTAGATACTGATGGATACACTTTGGGTTTTCAAGCTTTATTCTTGGTGACGGGTACTTCTTTGACTTACCTTTCCTTATTACACGGATTCGGTGTATTCTATTGTGAATATTGAGTCCAGTACTACTTTTTGTAATTTTGGTTACTGTATTAATTACAGCCCTGAAGAAGTCTGTATATCATATACTGATCAGACGAAACACGTGTTGGCTGTTATTTTGTCATATATTGGATGAAGAAATCTGATGAAGAATTGATGGAATAAACGAATTTTGAACATTGGGATCTTACAGACTATATTTGAAGACGAGTGCTTGGTGGATTATTGCCTATGTTCAGTCATTTATGACATTTATTGAGTAGTGGTAACCTACTCTCTCCACTTAGAGCACCAATTGGACTTGAAATTGTGTTTACCTGCTTATACACGCTGTGCGCTTCATATTAACTGTTACCATTATTGCTTTAGTATATTATCAAGGGGGTTTATCTCCGCTTTTTTGGCTTTAAAAGCCAAGAAAGCGGAGATAAAATGATCTCCCTATTACCTAGCTGTCGCTTACACCAGTTAGCGACAGCTAGTAGGAGATAGCAACCCTCTTGGGCCCCACTTTGCATGTCAGTGATATTTATCACCAATGACATGCAAAGTGGGCGTGCCAAGATGTTAGTGACTGGAAACAGTCGCTAACATCGCTATCTCTTATTACCAACTTATGGAGATATTCGCGCTAAGCGCGAATATCTCTAAAAGCTAACACCTGCCCTGAGCAGTTCATAGCCATGTTATCCAATGGGAGGTGGATAACATGGCTAAGAGCATTAGCTCGGTAATGCATGAATATCGCTGACTTTTCAGCGATATTCATGCATTGCGGCCGTTTTTTATCGCATTTGCGATAAACCTTGGTAATACCAAGGTTTATTTGCGATAAAAATCGCCGCAGCGCAGCAGTAAAATTTTGGCTCTGACCAAGCAATAGCGATAATTATCGCTATTGCTTGGTAATATACCCCTCTGCTCCTCCACTGCTCAAGATACTGTTACCATCATCAGTGTCTCACTGGGTCAAGGTTTATCCAGTCTATTCTTCATACTTGCCATAACGAGCACCAACATTAAAAAAATAGAGAAATACCACAAACATTTCCCCTTTCTTCCTTCATCTGACTCCATTAAGACTGGAAAGAATAAGCACCCTACAATTTTTAAAATATTTAGAAGCAAGCCAACTGTTGAATTCCAATTAGTCACTTTTCTGTCCCAACCACAGTACGGAAGCGGCGTCTACTAGATGTATGGCTAGCTCCTATCACAAGACAGCCTGCTTAACCTGATGAATTTCAGAGCTGACTTTTGTACAGAAGATCACCCCCTTTCGCCCTAATATATGCAAGTACAAAAAAGCGAATCTCATTAACAGTCAAACTGCTTCTTGTTAAAATGTCACATTTTGTCAAAAGGGGTTGTTAAAACTGTACTACCAGCGTGACCATAACAGACACTCAAGCACGTCTCTGCCATTGGCAGCCTAATCACAACTAGAAAGATGGCTGGAGAGTTTCGCGGCTTTCAAATTCAGATGGATTTAATTTATACCGGCCATTGTTGCTGCGTATTTATCTTATGCAACTAGCAACCAATTTCAAAGTCAATAGTACGACTTAGGTATGATCAGGGCTTTAAGAGGGCCGGGTCTCACCGGTGCTGAGCTCTGATAGTTTTTTAAAGGGGATTCGAAACCGGTCTCTATCGGGCTCTGTGTTATGCCCTGGCATAGGCAGTCCGTTTTTTTCCTGACTGCAGTGACAGCAGGCACATCGAAGTGCGCGTACTCACACTGCTCACTTTTCACTAGTAGAGAACTTAGGACATGAGGTCACGTCTGGTGAGCCTTGTAGGTAGGGTGACCCGGAGTCCCGGATTTGTATGGACCGTCTCGGTTTTTCAACAGTTGTCCCGGCAGATTTCGGGAAAAGAGGCTCATGTCCCGGTTTTTTGAGAGGGTGATCTAAAAACAGTGAGAGGCATGTTTTTTGTTGTTCAAAAGGAGGGCTAGTAAGCAACTGTTATAAATAAGCAGTTTAATTAACAGGCATGATGCTGGCTTTAAAAATTAAATTTTATGTGTTTTCTTAGTGCCTATTTTGTGTTTCTGTGAGGATGAGGACTGTCATTATTTGCCACTTTATTAATATAAATCGCGATCAAAACTGAAAACCCAGGAGCCCGATCAAGTGAGGCTAAAAAAGCGAACGGAGACTCTGCTACGGACTTTTGGTGCTTGCCGGCAGTGTCCCCCTCCCGCCGCCGCAACTGCTGAAGAAAAGCGGCCGCCGAGTGGAGGGGGCTCATAAACTACCACCCCCAACTGGCTTTGCGGCGCCAGACGCCGATTCCATCGCGCCAGGCGGCGCATAAAGGCAGCGTCACCCCGGCAGAGCGGGTGACGCGATCAAAACTGAAAACCCAGGAGCCCGATCAAGTGAGGCTAAAAAAGCGAACGGAGACTCTGCCACGGACTTTTGGTGCTTGCCGGCAGTGTCCCCCTCCCGCCGCCGCAACTGCTGAAGAAAAGCGGCCGCCGAGTGGAGGGGGCTCATAAACTACCACCCCCAACTGGCTTTGCGGCGCCAGACGCCGATTCCATCGCGCCAGGCGGCGCATAAAGGCAGCGTCACCCCCGCGTCGTGGGAGCGCCCGGGGCTAAACCCGGGCAAAGGGCGGGCCCTCTGTGGCCCTCAGAGGCCCAAGGAGGACCGGACGGGCCACCCCCATTGACTTTCGCCCATTGATACCAACACAAGGTGAGAGACATTATTGCATCATCTGTTTGCCTGCTCGCCGAGTGCTATCCTCGCTCTGAAGCAAAGCCATCTGTATTGTAACATTATAGACAAACTGTTTGGGTAAAGGTAATTTAACACAACATGATGAAAGCCAAAAAGACACCCAATGCTACGAGATCTTCCACTAGGAATAAAGTGGCCCCTACTACACCCCTGCCCACCATGACTGCCATCGATTTAATGCTGCAGAAAACTATCAATGTTGTGGCTGATGCCATTCAAAATACGGAGAGACGCCTATCATTGACTCCCAACTTATGTTTTCCTGATCTATCATTACATAAGACGCCAGCAATTAACACCATGGATTGTACTATTAACTCGCAGGATTCACTTCTGATGCAAACCTTTACAGGTTTGCCGAATACTCAAATCAGAGAAATTTCTATTCTAGATACAAGTACACCAATAATCTGCAACAGTGCAGAAAGTAGTACACCACAAACCTGCAGCCCGCAGAGACACCATGGTACCTCCTCTCCATTGAAGGCTGTACCTTCAACTGCAACGTACGAAGTAAACCCAGGGGGATTGCTATCACTAAACACCTCCGCGAATGGAAAGACTAGCCCGAAAACGAAAGCTAAAAGACGGTATAGGAAAAAGCTACAAACTAACAGGAGGCTAATCTCACAACCTATTTGTAAACATAAATTCTCATCACAAGATGTTTGGTCTAGTTTTAGACTAGCCAAACAGACAAATAAGATTAATACTTATCAGACTCTAATACCAACCAGTACAACGGCAACTAAACGGCTTGACAACACATCAGACAGTGCTGATCGGGCTTGTCAGACTGACCGATTAGTCTTAGACGATACTATATACTTGGACCACATAGAATATCTTATAAAGTCCCTTTTGTTGCCAATACGAGAAAGACTTATTAAATTAGAAGAAATGATTGAGAAATCGGATTACATACAAAATAAAAACACAGCATTACTGCGGGAAACACTTGAACTTACAAAAGAGGCACCAGACAAAAACCCACCAGAAATGTCTAATAAAAAGGCTGTACGATCTAAAAATCCTCCTGTTATTGGTAATAATACACAGCCACCATCCCTTTTACAGACAGACTCTGTTTTAAATGTCTCCAATAAAATGTCCATCGCTGATAACAAAAACAGTGCTTCTATAGTAATCTCAAATGCAAATGTAGCTCCAAAGTCCCCGTTGGCTGATAATGATGAGAGTGAATGGGCAGCTGAGGATTTATGCTCAGTTAAACAAACTGACCAGCACGGCTCTTCAAGGTCCGTATCGGCGCAAAACGTGCCAACGAATAACCCCACCAAAATGTCTACTCGACATCCCCCAAAAAAACCAATTCATACTAACCTTTCCCCAGAGTCTCACCCATATACAATGGTGATGATAGGTGTTCCAAAGCTGGGGGATGGAAAGTCAGAAACATATGGGGAGTTAAAAAACAAGGTGTCTCACTGGTTAACCACCCATAGACCACTCCACCCACAGCTTGATGGGCGTATAGCTCATGTTAGGAGGGTAGATTGGGTGGGACACAGATTTAAGTCTACAGAAGGCGAATGCATTATTGTAACTTTTAATGACACCAGAGTGGCAAGATACATCACTAGGTGGAGGGAAAGCTCTACAAATAGCTTGATACGCACAAAGGACCTTAGTTACTTCTATCCCTTAAATGATCGTGGGCCAAACATTAGGCATCCCCACTTTCTGGGAAAACAGAGAGGGCCTTATACCTACACAAATCAACACCAAAACTGGCACATTGTAGGCAAAAACATCCATCACAATATGAGTGACCAATTACATCCAGACCAGGCTACACCCTGGAATTACAAAATTCCTGATTCTTCCACCATGTACCCAGAAAGTAGGGAATGTTTACACCAGGTACCTCAACAGGAATATCCCTGCTTCCCTAATATGAACAATCAGTACAATGTCCCAATTTCTAACAGATTTCCCGCCTTCTATGACCAGTGTGATCTGGAGGGGGTCGATTGACTACCTAAATCACAAATTTCCAGTGCACATAAAGATATTGTAAACTGTGAGCCGATAGTCGATAAAAATAACAGCATAAAGGGACTAAATGATTCTGATATTATCAACAGCCTGTCAATAACAACTGAGCAAATAGGTTTAGCTACAAGTTTTCTAGTTGAGAGCATACCTCCACAAAATTCACCAGAGTTGCTTATAGACCATGAAGTAGCGCCTAGTAACGAACCTTTTAATGCAGAACAACATCATAACACATTTGTGGGACAGGCAGCTGCCAGATCAGAACTTATTTTCCCAGGGAAAGCAGCTAAATCAGTAAATGTAAATGTTAACATAGGCTCAAATGATACAAGCCTAGTTTCCTGGAACATAGCAGGCCTGGCCGATAAAATCTGAGACCCCACCTGGCTGGCTTTTGTTAAACAACATGTAGTGATATGCTTGCAAGAGACCTGGTTGGTAGATGGAAAATTAGCACACATAGAGGGATACCAAAGTTTTTTTAACCCAGCAGAACCCTCAAGTAGTGGGAGAGCAAAGGGGGGCCTGGCAATTTATATAAGTCTGGCTCTTACACATCAAAAAACCATTTGCCATACAGGAAGTAGGAACCTTCAAGTTCTTGAGTTGAAAAGAGGTAAATGTACTTTGTCTTTGATAAATTTTTATAACGCGTCAAATCAGCTTGGAGAATGTAACTTACAACACTTAAGTGACTATTTGAGTGAAAATAAGGGGAATTTGTCGAATAAATTGCTGATTGCAGGTGACTTTAATACACACCCTTGTGGGAACCCTGGAGAGATGCCCATGGGTTACTTAGGGTGTAACAGCATAAAAGGATTCCATTTTGACCACTCGCGACGTGGAACACAGCTTAACAACATGATGGATTAATGTAACCTAGTTGCTGCTATGGCAGAGACAGCGGAGCAAACACTATTCCAAGTCCCTACCTATAAAGGCAACACAAATGGTTCATATATAGACCACATTCTATTATCCGCGGAACTTGTGATTTTTGTTTCGGACTTCCGTAATCAATGGAATACCCACAGTGATCATAACCGGATCTCCATTAATGTTGGTGGAGGTATTCTTGAATTGCGTAAGGCCAGTGAAAGCCGTGGAATCATAAAACCCATAAATGGAAAACGTCGCCTAAAATGGACTATGGTGGACTGTGATATCTTGTATGCATCGATAAAGAACCTTTGTAGCTCTGATTTGTTAATTTGTGTGTCACCCACATCATCCCCTGTTCAAACATTGATTGCTTTTGAGGGTGTCGTTGCATCAGTAGGGTCTTTGTTAACAGTGCCAGCTAGAGGATGTAGGGGAAATAATCCAAAATGGTTCGATCACTCTTGCTCTAAGGCCAACAGGGACCTTAAGATGGCATTAAAAGCTAGACCTAGAGACCTGGCTCATATCAAAGCCATGCGTATACAATATAAAAAATGCCTCGCAACACGGAAAAAAGAGGTCAAGGCAAGTACATGGGAGTCTCTTCTAGACCCGAAAATTTTGGGTAATAGTGCCAGGTTCTGGGAAATCATCAACAAACCTTTCTTTGACGACCCGAGTAATCTGGTCCTTGGTACCAATATTCCTGAGGAAGACTGGGTCACCCACTTTAGTTCCATTTTTAAAAGTAATAATAAGACTCAGGCAGAATACTCTTTTATTCCCCCTATGGAGAACATTTTGCACTTTACAGTTAATGAGATTGAAATAGGTATTCAAGGCCTAACTTGTAACAAGGCCCCTGGGCCTGATGGCCTCCCCCCGGATCTCTTTAAATCCTTGCCAACACTTTGGGCTCCAGTTCTTGCGGCTGTAATTAATGCGGCGGTTTCGTCTGGTTGCCCATCGTCCTGGGGGACTTCAACTATAGTACCTGTATTTAAAAAAGGAAACCGTAGTAGTCCAGTTTGCTACAGACCAATATCATTAATTAATTCTGTAGCAAAAGTGGTAGGTGGTGTAATATTAAATAGACTAAAAACGTGGGCTGAGGAAAACCATATAATTTCCCCAATCTAATATGGCTTCAGGCCTGGTCATTCAACGATCACCCAGTGCCTGAACCTATATATGATTATAGGGAAATATACCCTGGCCAGAGAAGGTACAATTCACATGGCATTCATGGATCTATCGTCGGCTTTCGACTGCGTAGACCGAGGTAGATTATGGGATGTCATGGCAAAAATGGGCATAGAGCAAAATCTGATTAATTTCCTAGCTCACTTGCACTCTGACACACGAGCAAATGTCAGATATACACAAGATTCAAAAGTAACAAGGGAATTTGGAATACATCGGGGTGTTAGACAAGGATGTATTTTAGCCCCATTCCTCTTTAACTTGTATATAAACGACTTAGAACAGTACCTCTTAGACACAGGAGTCGATTACCCGTATGTAGGCAGGAAAGGATTGCTGGTACTGCTTTATGCGGACGACGCAGTCCTGATCTCCAGGACTGCAGCCGGCCTACAAATTTTGTTAAAAGCTTTTCATGATTTTATGTCTTCACAGGACTTGAGTATCAACAACTCAAAGTTCTACGTCATGAAGTCAGGCATGGGGTACAAAAAAACAAATATCTTTAACGTTAATGGGGAAAAAATTCCTGTGACTAAGACATTTTCCTATCTAGGTGTCCTCTTGGACCATCAGCTAAATTGGGGACCCGCTATACAGAGGAAAGTGGGAGAGGTAACAAGGGCCAATGCAGCAATATCCGACTTTGCTAGGAAAATAGGAAACACCCCAGTGGCAGCTCTGCTCCAACTATATAAAACGAAAAGTATATCCATTGCATGTTATGGCAGTGAGTTATGGGGGTTTACTCGGTCCAGAGGCCTGGAAGTCACTGAAAATAACTTCTTAAAACGAGTCCTAAGGGTACCGAGGGGTACTGGTAATTTCTCAGTTCATGAAGAACTGGGTTTGCCATACCTGAGTGACACTCTAGCCGTAAATCCCATACTCTGCTTGCTAAACTGCTGGGTAAATACTGAAATACCTCTTACCCAACAAATTCTAAAAGAAGCAATAACATGGGAAAATGGATCTAAAGTCCCTTGGCCGGGAGGAGGTGGAATTAAAGAAAGACAGTGTACGGAAACATGTACTTGTAAAAACCTCTGTGTACATGGAACCGTACCTGTCATTACCCCTATCTGGCTATGATCGTTTTTTGCTCACGAGGTTTCGCCTAGATTTATTTCATCTTCTACTGGCAGTACCGAGGGGGGCCCATCGAGGCCAAGTGTTGCCACCTTGCGGCTGCGACGATAAGTCTCCGCAAGAACTGGCACACTTTTTATTCATTTGTCCTTTCTATTTGATACCACGGAAATTATATTTAAAATCAATACTCAGACAGCTGAACTTTGCACAAATCCGACCAGCACTTTATTACCTCCAATTATTAAGTAGTGACTGCATTTTGTTTGTATGTAGCTTTTTAAAACTTGCGGTCAAATTCAGGAAAAGTATGGAGGGATAGTTGTGTTTTTATCGTGAGTTCTCCTTTTTAACCATTTAAAAATCTTTTTAAAATTCATTCTTTTACTGTGTAGTTTGCCTGAAAACTTTTTATTCTTGTGTGATTTTTTGAAATATATGAATTATATGTATTAACTGTAAACTTGTTTGAAATGTGCTTTTATGGATGTTACCATGAACATTCGAATAAAGTTCTTTTGACTTTTAATATAAATTTGTGGTCCTTTTTCTATTTTTGCGGAATGTCCAGTTCTTTGGGTTGCACGCTCTAGTCACCCTACTTGTAGGGCATGGGAAATCCTTTCAAGAGAGTCATTTTCTCTCTGTATTTCCCTTCTCTTTAGTTGATGTTTATTTATCTTATGCTACTAACAACCCTTGGCAAAGCCAATAGTCCTTACTTGTAGGTATGATTTATTTATTTTAAGAGTTTTATATAGCTCAAACTAGACCCGAGACATCGGGGATCATACCGCTTTACATGAGCACCAGTTACTTACAGAAGGACACATTTTTGTTAGGCATGGGGAGATGAAGTGATTTGCCCAGAATAGTTGTCGAGACACAGACCCGGTTCCCCAGCTTCGAATTGACCGCTCTAGCCATAAGGCTACATCCTCTCCGCCTTAGCACTCTAAAGGCCGTTTGACCAAGATATCTTCACTTGAACATTTTACTAATTTTTAAGACATCAAAAGCTCAATCGAGACAGCAAGAAAAAGCACAAGGTTAAGAGCAATTCTATATGAGCGTCAGAGAAATTCATTCATATGGGAGCAGTCCCAGGCAAAAAGGATTATACTATCTCCCTGCAGATCACCAAGGGCCCGATTTACTAATCGATTCTCATAAGCAACTGCATTTTATTACCGACTCTGATTGGGTCATACTCTCGAAAGCCCAGTAATAAGACACACTTATGATAAAAAGCTGTCTATCGTGCTCCACACACACGCACACAAACATTACTGAGTTATTTCACCAATGTTGGTCCCAGTTGGCAAGGTAAGGTATATGCTTTGCTAAAACAAATTCTTGAAACATGAGCCAAGATACACAAATATTACGAGTGAACTCTTACGTAAATGACAGGAGACAGAACACCAACAGATTGCTCAACAGGCAGTGGGAGGGGCAGAAAGAATTAACACGTGGAACTGAGTGTACTCGGCAAATGCATTACTGTCAATGGAACTTGAGGTAAATCTGACTATCAGCATTAGAGAAAATATAACTTGAACCTCTTCCCAGCCCTTTGTTGTTAACAAATAACATTTCAACGAGTACATGGTGAGAACATTGTAAACAAAAGAACGCGGCTTGTTGGTTACCTGTGCAAATTATAAACTGGATTGTTTCTCTGGGATGCATGATGCACAAGATTAATAAAGGCACACTGATCTGTGGCCCATTAATTGGTGCTTAGCACCTACCCAGGATATCCAGAACCATGAGGAGCAGGGCCAGGAGCAAAAACAGGAGCAACCGCAGTCAGTTGCGAAGAACACAAGGAGCCAAAAACCTTAATCATCAACATATCCAAACACGTCATCACTAACTTTAAGATGGAGACCTTACAAAAAGGCACTTCGTTCGTCCCAACATATCACTCAAACATTTTGGAGACCCAAATCAGCACATACAAATTTGTAAGAAACCTACGCTTAAGACATATCTTTTCGTACGTTATCACCACGTCAGACCAAGAAACATCACCTACACAGGATGTACTGATGGGTTTAAGAAACCCCATTAGATATCAACCTCCGATCAGCCACTGTGAGAAGTTGGCCTGGTAGGGGATGTTTCCAATTCTGGAACCACCTACTACCTGACCAAACAATCCCTTATGGTGTCTGGTTGTAAGTCAACCTTATTAGACAAGCTATCCTAGGGGTAGCATGGACTAAGCAGCCTAAAGGCTTAACTTAAGAGGTCGTGTTAAGCGAGCTGTTTTACCACATACAATCCTGTAATATCAAATGAAAGGACACCACACAAGTATATATTATAAAAATATATGTGTTTATTACTAAAAACAATCCCCAGTATTCTTTATGAATAAAGGGGCACAAGCGTTAAATCAAAAGCACTGTTTAAACATACAAGTTGCACAATTATGGATGAGGGCGGGTGGCCACTCAAACCATATACTAAACAAGTGGTATAAGAGAGGCCACTCGAACAGTGGTTAGGCCTAGGGCATAGGGAATCGCTGGGAGCAGTCAGGACAAGCAATGCTGAAGTCGGGAATGGCCCTCGGGATTCGGGAGATGTGCGGAAAGCGCACGCATGCACCAATGTTAACCAATGGTGCGTAAAAGTCATAGAGTTAAAGTTTAAGGACACTTCCGCTGAACCTAGAGGAACAAAACTTAACACACAGACCCTAGAGGTGTGCACCAGTGTGGGAACACCGGCGGAGCAAAGTTACCTCACCCACAGGAAGTGGGTGCACAGGGTCGAAGTGGCGTCGGGTTTTGACACGCAGGCTCTTGGTGCTTGAAGCTGAAAGGGCTGCAGGCAGGTTGAAGATGAAGTGTCCGGTGGAGTCCAAGGGTGGACTCAAGTCGAAGGGTACCTGAAAGCAGAGGGGACAGAGTCTGGGTCACTCAGCAGTGACCAGGGTGGAACCAGGATGGAACCAGGCAATGTCGGGCGCAATCAGGTGGTCGTCGAGGAGCTTCTCTCCGCTGTCACGTGGGCTCTGGGGCATCTGCGACGTCCAGGAGCAGGTCACGATCTGTCCCACGCAGGCTCTCACCGTCGGTGCAGTCGGCTTCAAGTTTGGAGCAAACAAGCCTTGGTAAGAGCAATCCACGCAGGATCGGAAGATTGCTTCTCACTCGGACCAGGAAGGTCAGAGTCGGGGCTCCTTTTCAGGGGAGCTGGTGTGGATCTGGAGCAACCAGATTCACGAGTCTTCTTAGGTAGTTCGTCGGCACAGGGACCACTAGCCAGCTGGCAAGTGACCGGGCCAACGCGTTGAGCCAAATAGAGCCAAAGGGCCCCACGCAGCACTCGTCGAGTGTGGAGGGCTGAACTTCGGCTCAGGAGCAGCTCAGGGTGGGGGCTTCTCAAACCCCGGTGCACAGCCTCGAGGGTCACTCGTGGGCTGCACGGTCAGCGTCTCGTGGTCAATTCAAGATGGCGTGCCCCACGCTTCCGGTCGCCTCCACGGGTCTCAGCTCTGCAGGGACTGTGGATCGGGCTGTTGGAAGGCAGGCAAGCTTGATCTCGTCGATCTCAGTCGCTCGAGTTCCGGCGGGAACTGCAACTAAGTAGACGTCGAGGGCTGGATGGTGCCTGCTGCTGCAGGGTGGTCACTCCTTGACCACAAGGGAGATTCTTCGGGCTTCCACGTTGAGATGGAGGGCGAAGGGTCCAGAATTTCGTTTCAAATGTTTCTTCCAGGAAATCTGATGTGCATTGGCACTGCTCCCACTCTTATTCCAATCTGGGGGGCGTGATTACCTGCTAGGTCCCTCCCTATGGGTGGGACCCAGGAAGGGGGTGGATACACCCCTTTCCTTTGATCCAGGCCGCCCTGGCACGAGGGCTGGAGTGCCCCAGAACCGGTTTGGCCGGATTATGCAAGGGGCAGCCTTGTGCGCCCCAGGCAGTGTCTGGTTTCTTTCAAACCTCCCTGCTACAATACACTATCTCCTGTCTGGAGGGCGGTGACACCCTCCTGTGACAGGAAACCCTTTGTCCAGGACCCATTTGGTCGAGTTTCGGTCAACTGCAGGGGTCCAGACATTTGTCTGTGGCAGAGGCATCCATTTTGTGGATCTTAAGGTCTTTGGAGAAATTAACCGCATTTAGTAAAGGAACATGTCTTACCCCTCTAGAGGGGTGGAATGCCATCCCCGTCGCCAGAACTGGCGAGGGGATGGTATTCCAAATCGTATGACACCTTACACGACATGTTTTGATAAAGCCAAACCAAAGTTGCTATTTAACCGCGAGGATTATAAGGCACTTAAGAGTATATGGTATGGCATTATCCTGAAACAGCTTAGGGATTTGTTCCCGACAGCTGCAGACAGGCTCAGCTCATGCTAGAGCTCCATCTCACATAAAACCACGCACTCAGCCTCCAGGATTGATGAGGCCTTCTATAGGAGTGGCTCACAGGTTTACATGTGTCCAGATATAGGTTTAGACATAGGTATACTATATCTAAGCAAGGGGTGTTTACACCACCTTACCCCAGCTGAGTGATCAGCCAGTTGTGTCAATTTAAGAACCAGCCAGGGGTGGCAAAAGATATGCTGCAGCCCCTGGTAGGCCTTGGTGGCCCCTATGCCCTAGGCACCTATAGTGCATTATACAGGGGCTGACAAGGAGTCCATTTCCAATTGGTATGTGCCTATAGCACATGTGTCATTAATTTAGTGAGAGAACAGCAGGCTGGGGGTCTGATTAGCAGGCCCACAGCCTCAGTAGTCGAAAACCAGTGAAGCAAAAAGCAAAAATTTGGGGTGACCATAGGATAGCAGACCCTACTCTCCTACACAACCCCCCCCCAAACGCAGGGACATTAAACTAACCTTGACCAGATAAGTCTTCATGTTCTAAGTGGAAGTACCTGGAGAGACCATCTGCATTACCATGGTCAGTCCCTGGGCGGTGCTCCACTGTAAAGTCCATCCCCTGTAGGGAAATGGACCACCTGAGCAGTTTGGGATTTTCACCCTTCATCTGATTAAGCCATAAGAGGGGCTTATGGTCTGTCTGCACCAGGAAGTGAGTTCCAAACAAGTAGGACCTCAACTTCTTTAATGCCCAAACCACAGCAAAGGCCTCCCTCTCAATGGCTGACCAACGTTTCTCTCTGGGAGTCAGCCTCCTGCTAATGAAAGCAATAGGCTGGTCTTGACCATCTTGATTAAGTTGTGAGAGCACAGCTCCCACCCCCAACTCAGAAGCATATGTCTGAACAATGAACTGTTTGGAGTAGTCAGGACTCTTCAGGATAGGTGCAGAGCACATGGCCTTCTTCAGGTCATCAAATGCCTTCTGACAGCTAACTGTCCACTGAACCTTTTTTGGCATCTTCTTGGATGTCAAGTCATTTAATGGTGTCACTATAGACCCATAGTTTTCACAAACTTCCTGTAATACCCAGTCAGGCCCAAGAAGGCTCTGACTTGTGTCTGGGTAACTGGAGGAGCCCAGTCCTGTATGGCCTGGATTTTGCTTTCCAGTGGCTGAACCTGGCCTCCACCTACTAGGTGGCCCAGGTATACAACCTTACTCTGCCCTATCTGGCACTTTGTGGCCTTGATAGTTAGGCCTGCCTTTTGCAGGGCCTCCAAAACTTTCTTCAGGTGGATCAGGTGATCCTCCCAGGTGGAGCTAAAGACAGCAATATCATCTAGATAAGCTGCACAAAAGTCATCCAACCCAGTAAGGACTTGGTTCACCAACCTTTGGAAAGTGGCAGGTGCATTCTTCAAACCAAAGGGCATTACCACAAACTGATAATGTCCACTAGGGGTAGAGAATGCTGTTTTGGCTTTTGACTCCTCAGCTAGTCTGATTTGCCAGTAGCCAGCTGTCAGATCAAATGTGCTCAGAAACTTGGCAGAAGCCAATCTGTCAATGAGCTCATCTGCTCTTGGAATGGGGTGAGCATCTGTCCTAGTGACAGCATTGAGACCCCTGTAATCCAGGCAAAACCTCATTTCTCTCTTTCCATCTTGGGTATGAGGTTTTGGCACCAGGACTACTGGGCTGGCCCATGGGCTCTCTGATGGCTCAATCACTCCAAGCTCCAACATCTTTTGCACCTCAGCCTTGATGCAATCCCTGACATGATCAGGTTGCCTGTAGATCTTATTCTTGACAGGCAGGCTGTCACCAGTGTCCACAACATGGGTACACCAGTCAGTCTGGCTGGGTGTGAGTGAAAACAAATGCCTGTGGGCCTGCAAAACTTGTCTGCAGTCCATCTGTTGCTGGTCAGTGAGGCTGCCTGCCAAGGCTACTCCATCAACTGAACCATCATCAGGGTTCTGAGAAAGCAGGTCTGGGGGAGGGTCACTCTCTTCCTCCTGTTCCCCATCTGTGGCCATGAGCAAGCTCATGTCCTCCCTGTCCACAAATGCTTTCAAGCGATTCACATGGATTACCCTGTGAGGGCTCCTGGGTGTTCCAAAGTCTACCAAGTAGGTGACTTCCCCCTTCTTCTCAATAATAGGATAGGGTCCACTCCATTTGTCTTGGAGTGCTGCTGGAGCCACTGGCTCCAGTACCCATACCTTCTGTCCTGGTTGGAACTCTACCAGCACAGCCTTTTGGTCATGCCAAGCTTTCTGTAATTCTTGGCTGGCCTCCAGGTTTTTGGATGCTCTTTCCATGTACTCAGCCATCCTGGAGCGGAGACCAAGTACATAGTCCACTATGTCTAGTTTGGGCTTTTTGAGAGGTAACTCCCATCCTTCCTTCACCAAACACAATGGACCTCTCACAGGGTGGCCAAACAAAAGTTCAAAAGGGCTGTAGCCAACCCCCTTCTGTGGGACCTCTCTGTAAGCAAAGAGCAGGCAGGGTAAAAGAATGTCCCATTTCCGCCTGAGCTTCTCTGGTAATCCTTTTATCATGCCTTTAAGGGTCTTGTTAAATCTCTCCACAAGCCCATTGCATTGTGGATGATATGGGGTGGTAAACTTATAGTTTACTCCACATTCCTTCCACATTGCTTTCAGATAGCTGGACATAAAATTGGTGCCCCTATCTGATAACACCTCCTTTGGGAAGCCCACTCTTGAGAAAACTGCAATGAGGGCTTTTGCCACCACAGGTGCTGTGGTGGTCCTCAGGGGAATAGCCTCTGGATACCTGGTGGCATGATCCACTACCACCAGTATAAACCTGTTCCCAGATGCTGTTTGGGGGTCCATTGGACCCACAATATCAATTCCAACTCTTTCAAAGGGGACCCCCACCACAGGTAGTGGTATTAGGGGGGCCTTTGTTGTGCCACCTGACTTACCACTGGCTTGGCAAGTGACACAGGAGCGACAAAACTCCTTGACATCCTCTGACATGTGAGGCCAGTGAAAGTGTGAAACAAGCCTGTCCCACGTCTTGTTCTGGCCTAAGTGTCCTGCAAGGGGAATATCATGGGCCAAGGTAAGAAGGAACCCCCTAAACTGCAGAGGTATGACCAACCTCCTGGTCATGCCAGGCTTGGGGTCTCTAGCCTCTGAGTAAAGGAGTCCATTATCCCAATACACAGTATGGGTACCTTGGGCATCCCCAGCAGCCTCAGCAGCAGCCTGCTGTCTGAGGGGTTCAAGGGAAGGGCAATCTAATTGAGCCTGCCTCAGGTCTGCCCTTGAGGGTCCCCCTGTCCCCAGGAACTCAACCTGGTCAGGTTCAAGCTCCTCAGAGACAGTCTCCTCTTGGACTGCAGAATCAGTTTCCTCTGAAACTTGATCCTCAACCTGGGGCAAGGTGGAAGGCTGAGCCTTTCCTCTCTTGCTCCTTCTCTTGGGTTGTGGCTGGTCTATTGTTTCAAGATCCACCACTGGTTCAGGAAGGCACTTCTTAGCCTGAGCCCTTGTCATGGCAAGGACATGCTCTAAAATCCCTAGCATTTCTGCATGAGTCCTGTACTCCACTTCTGACCATGCTGAGCTTTCAAGGTCATTGCCTAACAGACAGTCTACTGGTAGGTCTGCACTCACCACAACTTTCTTTAGGCCATCAACCCCTCCCCAGGAGAAGTTCACAACTGCCACACTATGGGAGGTAGTGGAGTTGCTGGCGTTGGTTACTAGGTAGCTCTCTCCTAGTACTATCTGTCCAGGGTCCACAAAGTCAGGTGTCACCATGGTGACACTGGCACATGTGTCCCTGTATGCTTGAGCCAGTTTCTCATTAATTAAGGGAGTCTGCCTGTATTTGCCCAGGTTAGTGGGGCTTACTGCAGTGGGCAACTCAATGTCCACATCATACAGGAGAACTGCCTGAGTAGGGATTCTGACTAGGCCAGATCCTACTTCAATACCCAGGGTCAACCCAGCTACACCCTTGGACTGTGTTCCACCACTGCTTACTGTACTTGGGGTTGCAGTTGCTTTAGGAGCTGTAGTGGTGGGAACTGGATTTGCCTTGGTGCACTCACTGCCCCAGTGTGAAACTGATTTGCAGGTATTACACCAAGGTGTCTTTGGACCTTTGTTCTTCTTCTTCTTGTTACCATTTTGGGAACCACCCTCCTTACTATTAGTTTGGGGGCCTGAAGACTTCTGGTCTTTTTCTTTATCTTTCTGATTCTGGTTACCACCCTTCTGGTCTGTTTTCTTCTGGTCACCACCTTGGTTCTGGGGTTTCTGCTTAATCCTTGTTCTGACCCATTTGTCTGCCTTCTTTCCCAATTCTTGGGGAGAGGTCAGATCAGAGTCAATAAGGTATTGATGCAACAGCTGGTTTGTGCAGTTATTAAGGATCTGTTCTCTCATCATAAGATTGTACAATCCTGTATAGTCTGAAACTTTACTTCCCTGCAACCAACCCTCCAAAGCCTTAGTGGCACACTCCACAAAATCAGTCCAGTCTTGAGTCTGTGCTTTTTGGGTGTCTCTGAACAACAACCTGTATTGCTCAGTGGTTAGGCCATACCCTCCAATAAGAGCACTCTTCAAAACAGAGTAGTTTTTGACATCCTCGGGTCTAACTGTGAGGAGCCTGTCCCTCCCTTTCTCAGAAAAGGAGTACCACAAAATTGCAGCCCACTGATTCTCAGGAACCTGCTGTACCATGCAGGCTCTCTCAAGAGCAGTCATCCATTTGTGGATGTCATCCCCTTCTTTAAAGGGGGGCACAATTTTGGTCAGGTTTCTATTGTCATAGGCCCTGTCTTTTTCTCTTGGAAAATTTCTGCCACCAGTGACATCTAAGCCACTTAATTTCTGCTCTCTTGCCAAGGCAAGTTTAGCTTGAGCTAAGGTAAGTTTAGCTTGACTCAGGGCTACCTCCTCTCTCTCTATCTGGAGTCTGACAGCCCTCATCCTAGCCCTATGCTCAGCTTTCTGAGAAGCAGTCATGCCTCTCTCTGATTCTCTGGAGGCACTAGAAATATGAGAGTCCCCTGAGGGAGATCTCACTCTTCTGTTGCCTGGGAGAATCCCATGTGGGGTTCTGGGGAGGTGCTGGCCCTCTCCATTCCCCAGTAGGTCCAAGTTGGCCTGGCTAAGCCTGCCAACTGGAACCTGGCTACCCTGATCCTGTACTTCTAAGTCCTCAACATCTGAGTCCTCATCTAAGTCATCATCATCTTCCTCCTCCTGAGGGAGATCAGTTTCAGGGGGGTTCCCTCCATTTCCTGTTTCTAGGGAAGCTTGCTTCGCCTTGTCTAAGTCATCCTGTTCTAGGATTTCTACCAGGATTAGGCAGGTGGGGCTTCTGCCCCTTTTTAACCCTCTTGCTTTGCACAAGGCAATCAAGTCTCTGCGGGTTAGTTTGTCATATCCAAAAGTTGCCTGGGTAGGGTCAACTGTCACAGGAGTAGACCCTGAGGCTTTTCCTGTGTCAGACATGGTTACTAGTGAGGTGTAAGTGGTGCACTTACCTACACTAAGTGTTTTCCTACTGTACCTTGCTAGTGAGTTGTAGTCAGGGTGTGCTAATCCCTTCAACCTACAACTACTAAGTTCAGTAGAACTTAATATGCTAAGCTTTTGATTTATATGTACCTAGAGGTACTTGATGTGATCTTTCAATTTGATATAAAGATTGCAATGGTAAAACAACAGCAAGCTCAAATCCGCACCGCTGCTCACCAATGTGAGAAGTTGGCCTGGTAGGGGATGTTTCCAATTCTGGAACCACCTACTACCTGACCAAACAATCCCTTATGGTGTCTGGTTGTAAGTCAACCTTATTAGACAAGCTATCCTAGGGGTAGCATGGACTAAGCAGCCTAAAGGCTTAACTTAAGAGGTCGTGTTAAGCGAGCTGTTTTACCACATACAATCCTGTAATATCAAATGAAAGGACACCACACAAGTATATATTATAAAAATATATGTGTTTATTACTAAAAACAATCCCCAGTATTCTTTATGAATAAAGGGGCACAAGCGTTAAATCAAAAGCACTGTTTAAACATACAAGTTGCACAATTATGGATGAGGGCGGGTGGCCACTCAAACCATATACTAAACAAGTGGTATAAGAGAGGCCACTCGAACAGTGGTTAGGCCTAGGGCCTCGGGAATCGCTGGGAGCAGTCAGGACAAGCAATGCTGAAGTCGGGAATGGCCCTCGGGATTCGGGAGATGTGCGGAAAGCGCACGCATGCACCAATGTTAACCAATGGTGCGTAAAAGTCATAGAGTTAAAGTTTAAGGACACTTCCGCTGAACCTAGAGGAACAAAACTTAACACAAAGACCCTAGAGGTGTGCACCAGTGTGGGAACACCGGCGGAGCAAAGTTACCTCACCCACAGGAAGTGGGTGCACAGGGTCGAAGTGGCGTCGGGTTTTGACACGCAGGCTCTTGGTGCTTGAAGCTGAAAGGCCTGCAGGCAGGTTGAAGATGAAGTGTCCGGTGGAGTCCAAGGGTGGACTCAAGTCGAAGGGTACCTGAAAGCAGAGGGGACAGAGTCTGGGTCACTCAGCAGTGACCAGGGTGGAACCAGGACGGAACCAGGCAATGTCGGGCGCAATCAGGTGGTCGTCGAGGAGCTTCTCTCCGCTGTCACGTGGGCTCTGGGGCATCTGCGATGTCCAGGAGCAGGTCACGATCTGTCCCACGCATGCTCTCACCGTCGGTGCAGTCGGCTTCAAGTTTGGAGCAAACAAGCCTTGGTAAGAGCAATCCACGCGGGATCGGAAGATTGCTTCTCACTCGGACCAGGAAGGTCAGAGTCGGGGCTCCTTTTCAGGGGAGCTGGTGTGGATCTGGAGCAACCAGATTCACGAGTCTTCTTAGGTAGTTCGTCGGCACAGGGACCACTAGCCAGCTGGCAAGTGACCGGGCCAACGCGTTGAGCCAAATAGAGCCAAAGGGCCCCACGCAGCACTCGTCGAGTGTGGAGGGCTGAACTTCGGCTCAGGAGCAGCTCAGGGTGGGGGCTTCTCAAACCCCGGTGCACAGCCTCGAGGGTCACTCGTGGGCTGCACGGTCAGCGTCTCGTGGTCAATTCAAGATGGCGTGCCCCACGCTTCCGGTCGCCTCCACGGGTCTCAGCTCTGCAGGGACTGTGGATCGGGCTGTTGGAAGGCAGGCAAGCTTGATCTCGTCGATCTCAGTCGCTCGAGTTCCGGCGGGAACTGCAACTAAGTAGACGTCGAGGGCTGGATGGTGCCTGCTGCTGCAGGGTGGTCACTCCTTGACCACAAGGGAGATTCTTCGGGCTTCCACGTTGAGATGGAGGGCGAAGGGTCCAGAATTTCGTTTCAAATGTTTCTTCCAGGAAATCTGATGTGCATTGGCACTGCTCCCACTCTTATTCCAATCTGGGGGGCGTGATTACCTGCTAGGTCCCTCCCTATGGGTGGGACCCAGGAAGGGGGTGGATACACCCCTTTCCTTTGATCCAGGCCGCCCTGGCACGAGGGCTAGAGTGCCCCAGAACCGGTTTGGCCGGATTATGCAAGGGGCAGCCTTGTGCGCCCCAGGCAGTGTCTGGTTTCTTTCAAACCTCCCTGCTACAATACACTATCTCCTGTCTGGAGGGCGGTGACACCCTCCTGTGACAGGAAACCCTTTGTCCAGGACCCATTTGGTCGAGTTTCGGTCAACTGCAGGGGTCCAGACATTTGTCTGTGGCAGAGGCATCCATTTTGTGGATCTTAAGGTCTTTGGAGAAATTAACCGCATTTAGTAAAGGAACATGTCTTACCCCTCTAGAGCTGGCAAGGGGATGGTATTCCAAATCGTATGACACCTTACACGACATGTTTTGATAAAGCCAAACCAAAGTTGCTATTTAACCGCGAGGATTATAAGGCACTTAAGAGTATATGGTATGGCATTATCCTGAAACAGCTTAGGGATTTGTTCCCGACAGCTGCAGACAGGCTCAGCTCATGCTAGAGCTCCATCTCACATAAAACCACGCACTCAGCCTCCAGGATTGATGAGGCCTTCTATAGGAGTGGCTCACAGGTTTACATGTGTCCAGATATAGGTTTAGACATAGGTATACTATATCTAAGCAAGGGGTGTTTACACCACCTTACCCCAGCTGAGTGATCAGTCAGTTGTGTCAATTTAAGAACCAGCCAGGGGTGGCAAAAGATATGCTGCAGCCCCTGGTAGGCCTTGGTGGCCCCTATGCCCTGGGCACCTATAGTGCATGGTACAGGGGCTGACAAGGAGTCCATTTCCAATTGTGGTATGTACCTATAGCACATGTATCATTAATTTAGTGAGAGAACAGCAGGCTGGGGGTCTGATCAGCAGGCCCACAGCCTCAGTAGTCGAAAACCAGTGAAGCAAAAAGCAAAAATTTGGGGTGACCATAGGATAGCAGACCCTACTCTCCTACAGCCACGAAGTGGTAGACGCATTTGAGAAAGTGGTCAATAAAGACATCATTCAAACATTCAAAACACCAAGACCGAAAACGACGAATATGACACAAAAAGAACATCATGCGTTGCAAACCCTTGCTAAGAATAAAGACATCACGATCAAACAGGCAGATAAAGGCGGCGCCCTCCTTGATAATAATGGATACAGATTTCTATGAAAAAAATGTAAATGATCACGTCAGTGACAAAGAAATTTGCATGAGAATGGAACTTGATCCAACCAATGAGTTCATTAAAGTATTGAACAAAATCATCGATACAGCAATTGACACTGGCATTATAAGCATCAAAGAAAAGGAATTTCTAATCAAGAGCAACCCGTCCATTCCGTATATATATATATATATATGTATGATCCCGAAAATTCACAAACACCAGACCATTCCACTATTTCGTCCAATCGTTTCTACCATCAACTCCATTCATGAACCGGTGGGCAAATTTATTGACAAACATCTGCAACCACTAGTGCAAAAGATACCAACGTACATCAAAGACACGACATATTTTTTAAATATTTTGGAAGAGCACAAATCATCATTCACCACCAACATGATCATGAGCACCATCGATGTAAGCGCATTATACACCTCGATTTCCCATAATCTGGGGTTAAATGCCATCGAAAGAGCCTTGATAAATTGTGACAAAGATGAAAAGCTAAAACTACTACTGATGGAATTAATGCATTTTTCCTTATTTCACAGTTATTTTCAATGGGACAATCAATTTTTTGCACAATGTTCTGGTACCTCGATGGGGAATTACGCCGCCCCATCATATGCAAACATTTTCTTGGATCATTTTGAAACTGAACACATACTCACCAGCGCAGAATGGACAGACAACCTTATTTTATACAAACGGTATATTGATGACATTTTCATTTTGTGGAAGGGATCAACCACCTTGTTGGAAAAAGCAATTGAGAATCTCAACTAAGTTAATGACAGGATCCAATTTACATCCAACATCAGTGAAACTCCGGTATCTTTTCTTGACGTCATGATTACCAAACAGAACAGAACATTACAAACCAGCATATATCAAAAACCCACCGATAGAAACAATCTTCTTCATTTCCACAGCTTCCACCAACCATCCTTGAAAAAACATCTCCCATTTTCCCAGTTAGTACGGATTAAACGCATCGCATCATCCGTGGCTATCTATGAACAACACAAGAAACTCACCATTTTAAAGTTCAAAGAAAGAGGATATCCTGAACCCATATTGGAAGAGGCCGTTAAAAGAGCACAAGATTTGAATAGAGAAGAACTGTTATCTCCTACACACAGAAATGACGAACCCAGAATGGTGTTTGTGTCCAAGTTTTCCACCAGAAGTCACCAGATCAAAAGAATCATCCTGAAACACTGGCCGTTACTGGCTTTGAAGGAAGATTTTAAAGGCATATTTACACACAATCCGAAATTCGCATATGAACGCACCAAAAACATTAAAGTACTACTAAATTCACGGAACACCGAAATTACAATTGAAAGTAAAGGAACTCTTCCGTGCCACAATTGTGGCAATTGTAATGCGATCATCAAAAGTAACACCATCGAGGGGGCGTGGCTTGGCAGCCGAACATGGCGGTCGCATAGCTGTGAGGCTCCGCGAGTGAGGCAGTGTCCCCACTAATATCCGTACACTGATCCGGACGAATTTCACCTCTACACGGAGGATCCCGGCTCCAGGACCGAGCGGGACTCACCGGGAAGAAAAGCGGCAGAAATCGGATGCCGGGAGACGGACTTATGACCTCTGTCGTCAAGGGGCCTGAGTTAATCCTGCAGCACCGGACTCTGGCAGGATTTGGAGCCAGGCGTAAGTGAAGGCGAGGCGGGAAGGGGTGACCGGAAGAGCGCGCTGACCGGACCCCCCTCCCGCAATACACGGAGACCGGTGACCGGAGTGCTCCCCTGGACCCCTCCGAGTGTCGGGAGTTCCGATTGCCGGAGAACAGAGAAGCTACACGGACGGCGGAGGCACAGGGCAGACTCAGACGCACAGAGACTAACCCCCCACTAGCAGTGCGGCATAACAGCGGGGAGGGGCGGACGAACCCCCCGTCCAGGGAGAGCCTCTGCAAGCCAATCCGCTACCTGAACCCCCCCCGAGCAGAGACCGCACGTGGGCGGCCCACGGTACCCGCCGCTGCACACAGGCATTTCGCGCCACTTTGCAAGCGCGAGGTACGGACATTGGCGGCAACCCTTTCCCTTCCACACGGCTGGGGAGTGAGAGGTGAGCTGGGCTGCAGCGGCGGTGGGGGCGTGGGCTGGAGGACAGCGGAGGCACGGGTGGAGAGCCTAAAACCAGACTTGAGACCCATTGAATCGCCCAGGACCCAGGAGAGGACACTGATTCTGCATCATTTAGGCACAGTGGGCACAGACATTGTTCTCTGGCAGTCATCGCCGGACTCCGCGACCACAGCGGCAGGCGGCGGCGGAAAGCGTGGTGGGTCGTGGAGAGTCGGGCACGGTGCTCTGCTCATTGGATTGACAGCCCATTTAGCGAGCGGGGGCTGTGGAGGGGCGACGCCACTGGGTAACATCTCTAACCTGCTGAGTACGGACACCCCCATCCTGGGCTTCTCTGCCACGGACTTGGTGGACAACCAACACTCCGGAAGAGACTATGGCTGGCAGAGGCCCGAAACACAATGTGTCGCAGTCTAAATTGGAGAAATTTGCGTATGACAGACAGGCGCAACCACATGCGGAACCGCGCACATCGACGGGGAAGACGCCGGAAACCGAAGGAACAAAGAAGGCAACACTCGACGATGTAATGAAGGCGCTGGCGCAAGTACAGGCCACAGTGGGGTCCACGGCCACTAAAGTCTCGCTCCTTAGGGCGGACTTTCAAAAAATGGGCGAAAGGGTGAAGCAGGTCGAGGTGGTCACCAAGTCCCTGGTTGAAGATGTATCGGACCTACAATCGGCAATGGAGCGAGTGGCAGCAGAGAATAAAACACTGAAAGAGAAGCTGGACGACCAGGAGGGGCGCTCCAGGCGCAACAACGTAAGAATTATTGGGGTTCCGGAATCGGAAGGTACGAGAGCCATGGACCTGTATGTGGAGAACTTGATCAAGTCACAGCTCAAACCCAAGGGTTTATCGTAATTCTTCTCCGTTGAAAGGGCACACAGGGTTCCAGGAGGAAAACCCAAGCCCGGAGCCTCCCCCAGGCCCATACTGGCAAGACTATTCAACTTTCACGACCGGGATGCGATCTTACAGGCTGCAAGGGTGGCCGCGCCGCTGCAGGTTCAGAACTCTACAGTGGCCTTTTTCCAGGACTATATTGCGGAGGTGTCACGCCGGAGGAGGACCTTCCTCGATGTCAAGAGAGAACTGAGAGCCAAGGAACTACCGTACTCTATGCTGTTTCCGGCCCGGCTGCGAGTGGTCGCGGACAGTAAGGTATGGTTTTTCGACACACCAGAGTCGGCGCGTGAATGGCTGGATGGATGGCGACAAGTAGGATTACCCCCACGCTCGCACAGAACAAACCAGAGCCTACGTGGAGACAGCCAACCGAGATCTCAAGCATCAGGTGGATTTGAATCGACGCGCTCTCTCACGCAGGACAACACTAACACACTGGAGGACGTGAGTGAATGAATAATCTCCCGGCAACAAGCTGAATGCATACTGACATGGCTTCCTGAGTGAGACCCGGCTTGGACACTGTCCCGGGGGAGACCGGAGAGGGCAGGGGTCCTGTCTACTCCGGAGGACACTTCACCCCAGCAAGCAAGTACTGTTTATGGGTTGGGTAAAGCACTCTGCTGAGTTGGGGTGGTGGGCAGTTCTAAGCCCGTCTGGCAGGGAGGCAGGGAGGGGGGAGGAGAGGGGGGGTTGTTTAACTGTTCAACGCAATCCACAAACTGTAACAAGTTACATATTTCTCCATGTTCAGATTGGGAAGGGAAAGGAGAAGTTAGTTGAGTTTTTTAGAGGTCAACAGGATGAGTCGGGTTGTGCTGGGGGGTACCCGCGCCGCCTCCTAGGTAGGGAGGGATGGGACACTGTGGCTGCGAGACACACTGGATATACGAGTATCTTCACGATGGTATATGGCAGATTGCTCACAACGTAGTCGGGTAGAGGGGGCACCTAGATCCCAGGGAGCACCCCTTCGCATACTAACATGGAACGTCCGGGGATTGGGAGACAAGGTCAAACGTGGGCTGGTACTCACTGCATTGAAAAAACAGGGGCCGGCTCTAGCACTCCTTCAAGAAACTCATTTACAGGGTAGTACTTCCAAGGCGCTTGATAGAAGAGGGTATAAAATGATGGCACATTCTGAGTTCACATCAGGATCTCGGGGGACTGGAATTTTACTTAAGAAATCATCACAGTTTATTCCACTGAGTACGAAGATTGATGGGCAGGGGTGCTTCGCGGCCATACAGGGACAGTGGGAAGGGAGGCTTTTTAATGTGGTCTCGGTATATATCCCACTAGCACTTCACTCGGTTATGCTTCCAGCCCTAGGTGAGTTCCTACTTGCCCTTCCAGAGGGAGACATCATACTTGGGGGGGATTTTAATGCCACTATAGACGGTGCGCACAACAGGTTCCCCGCCGCAGGTCCGACTGAGGGTCCCTCACGCTTCCAACGCTTCCTGACAGCTATGGGGCTGGTGGATATGTGGCGGCATGCCCACCCTAACATGAATCAATACACTTTCCACTCTACTGTTCACAACAGTCTATCAAGGATAGATTACTTCTTAGCACTGGGAGAATGCATACAACACGTAGACTAGACAGCGTAGATATTCAACCCAGAGGCATCTCAGACCACTCACCGATTATTTTAACGCTCTCAAACCAGGAGAAAATACGCAAACGACTTTACCCCATACAGGCAGCATACCTCAAAGTACCCGAGGTCAGGACAGCACTCAAGAAGGCAACGACGCATTACTTCGAGGAGAATCTAGAGTCAGTGCAGTCGGCAGCGACCCTTTGGGAAGCATACATGACAGTGTTAAGGGGGCACGCAATTACCACACTCACGGGCTATAGAAGGGAAAAAGCACGCGAGTTGGCCGAAATGGAGCTGGCGCTGAGAGAAGCAACATGTGAACACGAATCACATCCCACGCCGGCCACACATTACACCTCCAGCAACACTCATACACGGAGTATTTGCGGCACCAAGTGAGAGGACAGATTACGGAAACAAAGAATAGAATTTATGATATAGGAGATAAAGCGGGTAGGATGCTGGCCTGGTTAGACAAACGGGGGGGAGCTCTAGAGGTATACAACAAATAGTAGACATAAGGGGTACACTGCATACAAGCCCGGAGCGAATTGTCGAAATACTCGCTGACCATTTTGAGGGGGTCTACACATCTGACAGGGAGGTAACAGTAGACATGGCCAGGGCGGCATTAGACCCTATCCATACACCGAGGTTGCAGCCGGAGGCATCAGCTGAACTGGAGGCAGATTTAACCATGGAAGAAATCCAACTAGCGATACGGGCGATAAAACCCGGCAAAGCGATCGGCCCAAATGGCATACCGATAGAGTGGTATCAGGCTACATCAGAAAAGCTTAGTAAACACCTACTGGACATGTATGAGGAGTGCTTGTCGAAGGGCGAGCTCCCACCAGACCAAAGAGTAGCAACCATCATCGCGATTCCTAAACCTGGGAAGCCACCGGAAAATTGCAATTCCTATCGCCCCATATCCCTGCTCAATGCAGAAGTTAAAATACTAGCCAAACTCCTGGCTACCCGATTAATGACACACTTACCTGACCTCATACACCCAGACCAATCCGGGTTCATGCCGCACAGGAACACGGCACTGAATCTGCAGAGGGTACACGGAGTATTGGCAAGAGCGGATTTGATTCCCGAACCAGTGGTGATACTGGCCCTCGATGCAAAAATGGCATTTGACCTAGTCGAATGGAATTACCTGTTTGAGGTCCTGGCACACTTAGGGTTTGGAACCAAATTCATAGCATGGGTCAGACTGCTGTACGCGAGACCGGTGGCGCAGGTAGTAACGAATGGCCATATCTCGCATACTTTCCCCTTGGGAAGAGGTACTCGACAGGGTTGCCCCCTGTCGCCACTGCTTTTCGCAATCGCCCTAGAACCATTAGCACACCTGATACGGTCTACCCCATTGGGCTGAGGGTGGGGAGGACCGCGTCTCCCTGTACGCAGACGACATGCTCGTCTACCTCACAGACCCGGAACGTAGCATTCCAGTGCTGCTAACGCTGTGTGATGAGCACGGGAAAGTCTCGAGATACACACTGAATTGGAACAAGTCGGAACTGTATGTTTTGAAGGGACCGGGCCCGACACTGAGTGCTCATTGCCCCTTGACAGAAGCTGGATCCTCCTTTAAATACCTGGGCATACATGTCACCAACGACCCGGTAGAATTTGCGCGGAAAAACCTGACGCCACCTATAGAACGGCTTAAACAAGACGTTGGATTCTGGGCCGGACTCCCCCTAACGATGCTGGGTAAGGCTGCATTGTACAAAATGATGTCCTTGCCCCGTTTCTTGTACATCCTGGAGAATACGCCATACCAGGTGGCACCGGGTTACTTCAGGAAAGTATCAGCATTGGTGGCAAATCTTCTATGGGGTAACCGCCCTGCCCGCATCGCGCAGGCCAAACTGCACAAGGGGTGGTATGACGGGGGGATTGCGCTGCCAGACCTGAAATTGTATTACTGGGCAGCGCAGCTGAAAATTATAAATCAATGGATCCACGCCCCCCAAAATGACCCAGCCTTCAGAGCGGACAGGGCACAGTTGGGAGCGTATACCCTGCTAGCCCCCCTGTACGACCAACGGGTAATACGCAGACTGATGGGACCCACGAGACTCACAGCTGAGATTTGGCACAAGGCACTGACGACACTAGGTTGGAAAGGGAGAATAACTAAACTTACCCCCCTGTGGGACTCCCGGCAGCTGGGGAACTTACGGAATAGCAAGGGTTTCTCTCAATGGGATGAGATAGGCCTATCCACGGTGGGAGACTTATGGGAACGAGGCACGGTGATTCCATTTGCACGGCTGAGAGAACAGTACGAGCTAGGAACACGAGAAGAGTTCCGATATGCTCAGATTCGGCACGCATTGCTTACAGCCATCCCCCCAGAGACGGAGGTACCAGAGGCCTCACCGCTTGAAGACCGCCTCCTTACGGACTTTATGTTAGAGCGAGCAACTTCACTCACGTACCGTAAGTTAATCAATAATTTGCCAGATCCCATGACCAAACTTAAGGAAAAATGGGAGGGGGACGTAGCAGCTATGGACGAGTCTGAGTGGAATGAAGCAGTGGCTTCGCCCAAAGAAGTAGGCATCTCAGCTAAGTTCCGGCTCATACAGCTCAAAATTCTGCATAGAGTATACTACACTAGAAAGACACTACACCACATACACCGCGCCCAACACCCATTTTGCCTTCGAGGGTGTGGGGAGGAAGGGACATTCTTCCACACGATATGGGACTGCCCACGCATTCAAGACTACTGGAGACGTGTGTTGCGGTACACAGACATAATATCGACTCCAAAATATCGTTTGGACATAATATCGACTCCAAAATATCGTTTGGAGAAAATATCGACAGGACAGAATATCGACAGCCAAAATATGGTTTTTAAGGTAAGTGAAGTAATATCGTTTTTAAGGTAAGTGAAGTAATATCGTTTTTATTTTTAGGGTTCAGGGTCAGTTTTGGGTTTTTGGGTAAAGGGGTATTTTTAGGGTTCAGGGTTAGTTTTGGGTTTTTGGGTAAAGGGGTATTTTTAGGGTTCAGGGTCAGTTTTGGGTTTTTGGGTAAAGGGGTATTTTTAGGGTTCAGGGTCAGTTTTGGGTTTTTGGGTAAAGGGGTATTTTTAGGGTTCAGGGTCAGTTTTCAGTTTTTGGGCAAAGGGGTATTTTTAGGGTTCAGGGTCAGTTTTCAGTTTTTGGGTAAAGGGGTATTTTTAGGGTTCAGGGTCAGTTTTCAGTTTTTGGGTAAAGGGGTATTTTTAGGGTTCAGGGTCAGTTTTCAGTTTTTGGGTAAAGGGGTATTTTTAGGGTTCAGGGTCAGTTTTCAGTTTTTGGGTATTATTTTATTACTATATAATATGTTTAATAAATATGAAATAAAAAAATATTTATTTAACTTTCATTAATTATTTAATTATTATAAGTTAATTTAAGTAATTTTAAGTATATTTTAGTAATTAATTATTAATATTAATTTAATTTAACACTGTTTTTAGTAAATACGATATTTTTTTACAACTATATTTTTGTAAACAATATTTTTAACTCAATATTTTTGTACTTACCTGTTTGTAGATAGAAACTCGATATTTTGACTGTCGATATTTTCTCAACGATATTTTTGATGGTCGATATTCTGTCCGTCGATATTCTTTCAGTGATCCGTGTGTTGCGCACCATTTCACAGACTATGGGGACCTCTCTGGTCCCTGAACCACGAAAATGCTTACTTAATGTGTGGGATCCTAATGATTTGTCTAGACATGGCCAGCAATGGGTTACCTTGGGCATGGTAATAGCTAAAAGAGACATAGCGCAAAAATGGGGGGCGGCAGAGGTGCCGACGAGAACACAATGGTGTGAGAATATGGACAGGGTAATGGTCACGGAAAGGGAAGTGTATGCTAGCAGGTCCTGCCCGAGAAAATGGAATAAGATTTGGACCCCGTGGAATACATACAGAGGAGGCATTTGTGAACCCTTACTGGAAGACGAACCGATCTCATCGGATGAGGAGGGGGAGGACGATTAGAGATCCCAGGTAGGGGGCGAGTATAGGTGGGGTAGGGACTGCGGGAGACCATGGGGGACGGGAGGGTTGGAAACGGAGGGACAGATAGAGCTTCCACCCCGTAGGAATTTCCATGTACATTTACCATCGGTATTGCACAGTGTGTATGATATTGCAGACTTAAGTGCAGATTAATGTGTCAGAAACTTACCACGGCACGAGGTATGTGGACTAACTCCAGCACGTGATGACCTTCTGTGATTTCTTTGTTGATCTTTTATGTTGTTTATTGTTGAAAAAACAAAAAGCCAAACCTATTTAATTTAGTACATTGATTGTGAATGACGTTCCTTTGCTGAAGTGCGGAATAACCAAATCACGGACACAGCAACAACTGTATGAACCTCCCCAATTTTAGCCTATTTTCGCACTGATATAGCGGCCGGCCCGTTGGGTTGTAGGCCAATGGCTGTGTAAAATGACAAGGAGCAATAAAGGTTTTTGAAAAAATAAAAAAAAATAAAAAATAAACACCATCACACACCCGTTGACTTGCAACAAAATCAAACTCAATGTAACCGGGACCTGTGACAGTACGAACCTCGTCTATATGTTGAAATGCCCATGTGGGCTAGTATACGTGGGCAAGACTGCCAGGAAAATTAAAACACTTATAATTGAACATAAAAGTAATATCAGACTCAAATTATCCAAATCAACAGTGGCAACGCACTTTGACGAGTTTAAACATGATGACAGCCAGTTACGCTTTTGCATATTGGAACAAGTACCAGTGTTACCTGGGCGAGATAATGCCCAACATCTATTAAGAAGAGAATTATTTTGGATACACCGTCTATCATCGGCACAGCCCAAAGGATTAAATGAACGTTTAGAATTTAGTTGTCACCTTTAAATCAATTTAGTGCATTTTTATAAGAAGTACAGATATGTCGTAAATCCACCTTGAAAAATATGTTTTTAATGGTCACAACTCATGTTCGTTAATTTTTTTCACCACGTACCCTGATTTGTAGTCACTGATTTACACAGTTCACCGAACATTCTTTCATTTACATACATGGTTTGCGCCACCTCGCTATACTACAGATCGGTTCACTGTGCACTCAATAAAGTTTTCGTATTCATGGTTTTTTGAAGGCACCGCATTGTACACTGCACGTAACTGGTCAGCCTATCCGCGGCAGGCTAACGCACCGCAGGGTCACCTGACATCTGACCCCCCAATTACACGCAAGCTTACGTATATTAGTTAGCGTCTCAATATGGCGCTACACGGACCGTCACCTCCGCATGAAAGTAGAACGAGAGGAAGGTTTTGTTAAACCGTTCGGGTAAGGATCTGCACTAACGGCGACTCGTACGCACTTGCACGGCGTGATTCACTTCTCGTGTGTAACGTAGACTTTATGTCTTTGCAGATCATTTTATTGGAACAAGTTACAGTGGGACCGGGCGTCTCTTACGAGACAGGTTAGATTTCGAAGTGGTTTTCACGGCACCGTTACTACGCAGACCGGTCGACCCCTGTCTCTCGAAAATATATTAATTAGGCACAGGAAAAAGAAAGGCAAAGACCAGGCTGGAGGACACACGCAGCCTTCACCCTTCCCTCTTCCTGTAGCTCAGTGGTCCCAGGGCTTCAGATGGACAGCTGGGTGACTGCTGTTCAGTTCCTGGGTCTCGCTGGCTTGGCTGCGCTACAAAAAGGAGTTGAACCAAGCCAGGGAAAACAAGGGGCTGACTTCAGCTCCTTCACACAGCTCTTGCTGTGAGCTAAGCTGTGAGCAAAGGTTTCAGAGCCAAGGGGATTTCAACTTCCTTGGGCTCGGTGAGGCCTCTGCTTTACGAATTAGAATGTGTTCTAATAGCTTTAAGGCCAGCCTTAGCTGGACTGTACCAGCCCTTAAAGAATCTCTCCCTTGGAAAGGCCCTCGCCTTTGGTTTAGGCCTTTAATGCTGGGGCCGGCCTTTAATGACTGGAGTTGCCAGCTAGGGTTGTTTATAAAGCTATATTATCAGTGCATCTAATTCTACTGTAACTGGTGGCATGAGGCTAAAACATTACTATAGCTTGTCCTTGCTGACACATCATAATGGGGAAGACAAGTGGAACAACTTCACTTGGTCTTCACATAAAGCCTAGTACAATTTTTTACATTTCTCTCCTGTTTTTCCACCTGTGACAGATGTGTCCTTTCATACTTGCATCCCCTTACATCATGGTATAAGGACATTTCCTGGTTCTATCTGCTACTTGGACTGAGGCTTTTTCACAGCTTAAAAACAAGGATAAGCAACTGTGCTTGATTCCACTATAGACATTTTTAAATCTCTTTTAACTAGATTGTGATAAATTCGCATTACTTGCTTTTATATAAGCATCTAAAAGTTTGTCAAAATTACATGACATTTGGGACATTAACATTTAGCATTTAGCACTATTTGTCAGTGTTAAATCCATCCCTGCATCAATTTTAGACACAATAACACATTTGTTATTCAAAATAGTCTAAAAAACAGAATCACTTTGAAGAAAAAAGTTGCTTTAGGTCTATTGTTCCCATTAGTAAGAGGTACATGTATACTATGAAGGTGCATTAATATTATTTTTTTACACCAAATGGTGGATAAGTACTTGAAGTGACATAATAGCGTAATTCTAGGAATTCATACCAAGCCTAACACAAAATCCTTAAAATCGTAAGAATTATATGGGCCTAATTGAAATTCTGCCCTGGCCTAGTTTATCATGTCAGTTTAAGCTGTTTTGCAAACTCCCAAAAACAATGTGATGGGGATTATATAGTTATTAACTTTTGAGACTGTAGGCTGGATTTAGATTTTTTGAGGGGGGGGGTTACTCCATCACAACAGTGACGGCTGTCTCATCGGCTGAACTATAAATCTGATTATAGCCTATGGGATTTATATTTCGGTAGACGGGGATATCCATTGTGACGGAGTAAATAATCGGCCAAGATCTTAATCAGGCCCTTTGTTTTTTAATATTGTTTTGATCCCTGCAAATATTCTGAACTCAGTAACTCAGTAATTTGTGTTGTACCTTTAGACAATCTCTTCAAACCTGTCTTATCATAAATTCCTAAGAAATCCCTCAATGAGCATGTTTGTCCATCTGAGATGTAAACATTGTCCCCTTTATTGCTGTAAACACATGACTGGTGGTTGTTTAGTTGGTCTTAAGATCATAATATTACTTTTACTCTTGCTCTGAGGCAATTGAAGGAGGCTTTCCATTCACTGAATTCACTGAATGTGGATAGTGACAATTCTAACTTATCACTATCTCTCGGAGAGGATCTGGTTTAAAAGCCAAAGCTGACAATTTTGGAACTGGAGACCCAAGTTCAAGTCTTGGCCCTGGCTCAACATTCTTTGATTCTGGGCAAATCACTTAGACTCCCCATGCTTCCAAAAAAATTCCCTTCTGTATTGTAACTGTTGCTCAAATAAAGCGCTATATGAAAACTTCTAAAAAGTCTTTGGAGGGGGGACGCAGGGGGTTCTTTTGGTGAATATATTAGACTAGTGTTATGGAATATAGCTGGTATTGCCTCTAAGATGCAAAAAATGTATTGGTTAACATGTCTGATTTCCCATTGTATTTCCAAGAAACCTGGGCCAGGGACAGCGTGTTATGCGTGAATAGTCCTCCTTTGCCAGCTATTCTGTCTTGTTCAAGAAGAGCTAAAGGTGGGCTAAATATTTGGTTCTCCGTAGCCTTCATTTGTGCCATAGTAGAGCATCCCACTGGTTGAGCCTCTCTCATTGCTTGTCGATTGTTCACCTCTTCTATTCCTTCCTCATTTGACAAAGAAGACTTTGTTATTTTTGCCGGTAACTACAATGGTAAATTTGGGGCAATGAATCTCTACTCAGAATCGGTATTTGATGATAGTTGATCTAGTGGTATCCCCCAACTTAAGTCCGATCAAGGGTAGTTGTTAGTGGATGTGCTGACAGCTAAAAATTTATACAATTTAATTGGTTCAGGTAACGTCCCTACCATTGATACTAGGAGTATTTGTTTCTTAAAATTTATGTAAATATATTAATCAATGTCATGTTGAGGTTAACCCTTGAAGTAATGATTGTTCAATCAACCTACAGTTTCGGCCTTCTGCAACTCTCAAGGAAAATGTGATCTACCCATTTGTGTGGAGTACAGCTGTAAAAAGCGGTATTTGGTTAACAAGGAGACTTTGACAAACATAATAGTGAGTTTTAATTTTAATGAAATGTTACATATTTAACAACAGGCGTCTCATGACTGCAGTGTTTATGAAGCTTTACAAACTAACTCTAACTTTGTCATTGATTTATTAACATCTAGGAAGATTGGTCAAAGAACTTTTAAGAATAACAAATGATCACATCATGCTTGTTCAAGTGCATGTTTTGACCTCTGCCTCACCAAAAAAACTTCTCATTGAGACATGGATGACATTATGAAGTTTGTCACATCTTTGAAAAAACAATATTAATAAGAAAGTTGTGAGGTCAAGGATTTAGAGGACTTGTGACTAGACAGTGCCTTAAATAATCAGCTACCTGTTTTGAAAAGTTGTCAAAAGGATTCTTATAATGAAAACTCTCACATCCTCTCTATGTGTGCGACTCACTTTAGTAGGATTTATGGCCCCACTATGGAGGCCGTCAACAATAGTGTACAGCACTGGGTAATTTTATATGACTGATAAAGCCAGTAGGGCTATAGGGCAGTTGCACTAGTATTTACCATTTTAGTTCATCAGTTAGACCCAGACTCTCAACTGTTTGTGATTCTATCACCAATGAATCATTTGTGACCAGGTTGAGCCAGGTTTTTTCCCTCATAACCAAAGTATGACTGATTAGAGACAAAAAAGTGTCTATGTCAGAAGGTAAAAACTTGAATGGACCTTACCGCTAATGTATCCGACCTGGGCTCCCTCGTGTTTGCCATTAAACTTTCACTGTGTCCCGGTCAAGTGCAACCATATGTCCCAAAGTGATGCTTTTAGCTTTAAGGCACTACAAAGTGTTTATTCTTTACAAATTCATATTTCCTTTACATTCGTGTGGGATTTTTCTTGTGTAGTGTTTTCATTTTTTTACTGTTTGTGTGCTGCATAGATACTTTACACATTGCATCTAAGTTAAGCATGACTGCTTTGTGCCAAGTTACCAGAGGATTAAGCAAAGGTCAATTTGGTAACAAATGTCATTCAGGCTGATAGAGATTATGAGTGTTAACACCCCACTCAATCATCAGCTAAATTTCACACAGTTACCACACGGGAACTGTAAGTTTGCATACAAATGTACTACCACCACACACTGTGCTATGCAATTCATAATCAGCCTCTACATGAAGTCTAGGAATGCAGGGAATTCTGTCACATATTTGAGACCAAATAGGATAGCTACATGAAGACTCAATATTGTACTTCTAGGAAAAGTATCACCATAAACCACAATGAGATCTGGGGCTTAAACAAGGAGACTCGTCATACTCACTATTGTTTAATATTGACATGGACTCTGTGTGAGCTTCTAAAAATCTCAAAACAATTGCAAAAGATGTACCTTTTGGGGGATTCAGAGAACAACTCACAGGTCTGCCCTTTGTAGATGATATAGGTTTACTAAGTGACTCAAAGGAAGGTATGAGTACTAATTTGAAGAGCAATTGCAAATTCAGCAAGGCAAAACCCTGAAAATCAGGGGTAGATTTATCCAAGAATTTCACCAGTACAAAACTCCTGCAGAAGGACGCAGAATGAACAACATCTTTATCACCTATTTACTTTCTATTTTAGAACATATTTTTGTGCGGAAAGTTATTAGTTCTTTGCACTGATCTGCATTGCTTTGCATCAATCGTTCATCCCTTGGGTGGTACATGTACCTACCCATACTACCACAAATGGCTTTGGGTGCAAAGATCTATGTGCTAAGATTTGTAGACAGGGATTTGTGCAAACAATAACACCACCTTGTAGCAGCCATTAACTACGAAAATACGCTTATTTCTTCTAACTTCTACCAGATTGAATGTGAGCCACATTGCACAGCACATCTCCAATGTGCTAAAAGTCTTAAAGTGTGCTTTAGCATAGTGTTGTGTACAGGAACAGTAACCATCCAGTATAAAACCAATGCTAGAAATTATAAAAACATCTTTGCAATATGGTGCAAATGTACATGCATGATGTTAGGCGGTGTCGTGCTCTCTCCTTCATGCACAGAGCAGCACAGCAACTAGTTTGTTGTGGTATAGTTGAGTAGATATCTCCTTAAACGCTCAAAAGACACACAGAATCTTTATAAGACATCACAAGTAGCAGCACTACACGTAGCTTCACGTAGTATGCTTTAAACTTCAAACTTCGCATAGTACACGTAGTCTGCGTAGCATAGCTGATGACACTGTGTACTTGTCTGTACTGGGCAAAAATTGCAAAAAGCTTCCTGTACATGATCAGATATGATAAAATAAGTATTTCTATCTTTATATGCTAAAGTGCATATAGTACTTTCACAATGGTGAAAATGAAAAATTGGCAAGCAGTGGGAGATGAGATGATTTTGGGATCCTCCCTAACCTAGGGAGAGTACCAAACAGATGCCTTGAAAACAAAAAAGCACATCTTATTGAACGATTTAGTTGTGGTCCCATCCTCTTAGGACAAACCCGAACACAGTTATTGGCGAAAAAACATTCCCAACCAAAGGCCCTGCAAAGCATTATGGGATGAGATTAGCAGTGGGCAGTGAATATTATATAGTGTACAATATCAAAAGAATTCTACAAAGAGCTGCAGTTCAACTGGTGGTTACTAGATGTCCCTCACGAGTCAAATGCAAATGCTTGATGAAAGGGTTTCAATGGTTTTGCATTTGACTCGTGAGGGACATCTAGGGACGACCAGTGGAACTGCAGCTTGATGTAAGAATAATTTCAATGCTTTGCATTTGACTCGTGAGGGATATCTAGTAACAACTAGGTGAACTGCAGCTCTTTGTAGAATTATTTTGATATTGGATACTATAATATTCACTGCCCACTGCTAATCTCGTCCCATAATGCTTTGCAGGGCCTTTGGTTGGGATTGTTTTTTTGCCAATAACTGTGCTTGGGGTGGTCCTAAAATGATGGGATCACCAGTGAAGTTCAACAAAATGTGCTTTTTGTTTATGCTCTTTGTGTTCAAGGCATCTGCTTGGTGCTCCCCCTAGGTTAGGGGGGACCCCAAAATCATCAGCTCTCTCATTACCTAATGTTTTCATTGTTAAAGTTCATTTTTGTGAATTGGTTGTAAGCTGTTAAGCATGTAAAATTGCTTTTTCAAAACATCTGAAAATATTGTTGATTTAGATGCTACGCGCAATTTGCGTAGTTTTAAGCCCAGGGTTAAAAAAAATGCATACCATGCACATGGACTTAATATTATTTTAATAATAAAGATTATTTTTAAAATAATCTTTAATTACTGTTGGATAAAAGATTATTTTCCAACAGGGATTATATTCCCTGTTGGAAAATAATCTGTTAATTATCCACAGTCAGAGTCAAGTCAGGGACGCACATTTATCATTCTCTTTGAGCTTCTCTTGAGTCTACATGGGCTAATCAAAGTCAAAGTCAAATAACTTTATTAGGTTATAATACACAGATAACCATGAAAGTACAGTAAAATCACATCATATGATAAAAAGATATTTCAAAAACAAACTGTCCAAATTCATACAAGTTCATAAAATAAGCTCATTACAATTTCAGAGATTATTGATTTCCGTGAGATAAAAACATTTTTAAGAAAAGCCGAAACAGATGCGACAGTAAATATGTTATCAAGTTTCTGGATTGCTAAAAAGGCAGGTCGGCATTGTCTAAAATCCATATACATTAATATTGGCATTATCCATCTTTTCCTCGGAATTGTACAAAACTTACAAAAGAATAAAATATGGATATCCGATTGATTGGACAGGTCGTCACATGGACATTTAACAATTCGCATTGACCAATCATTCACATTAGGAACACTTAGTAGCCTAAAAAAGATACCAATTCTGAAACGGATTAATAGAAAACTTTCAAAGTCTCTCATCTGTAAGTTAATGTATGGCTGGATGACATTTGCGGTCGTTATCATTTGATGTGAAATCACTGATTTTATAGTAAACTCCACATTGTCCCTACGATCCTCCAGGTAAGTTATACACAGTTTTTTCGGCACTTTCCTCTGGATCTGGGTCATAGACAAGGGGTCTTCATAATAGTCCAGATGACCGACATTTACGAGAAACGTCTTAATATACTGTAACCATTTCATCTTATGTACACAATCAAGATTTAAAGCATCCTTCAAAATGAAACGGTTAAAAGAACATTCCTCTGAGGTTCAAACCCTATGCCACAGTAGGTCTGGTTGCACCTTAATGATGTCTTCCAAATACGGAAGTCCAAGTTCAACATGGCAATTATGGGTGGACACACTATCCGGTACTGATAATAAATATCTAAGAAAAATATTTTCAGTCACCTGAAGAGTTATCACATTTGAATCCCCCCAAATGCCCGCACCATATGTAGCAATCGCAACACACCTTGCTTTATAAATGCATAAGAGTTCTTTAAGGGATTTCTTCCACATTTTTTAACTAAACGATTTAAGGCTATTATAGACTTGGAGTACAGCAGCCTCCTAGTTTTAACTGCGTTACACCATTGACCAGACCGATCAAACAAAATACCCAAATAGGGAAAGGTTTAGATGAAATCTAATGGTTTGGAATCAACATACATAGTTTTCTTTGTCTTGTTTGTCCCTGAACCGCAGTTCATGCAGAAAGTTTTAGTACAATTGATTTTCAGATCCAAGTTGGTCTTGAAAGTAGTAAACAAAGTAATCATTGTTTGCATTGCCAGTGGGGTCCTTACCATCAATACTGCATCGTCTGCATAAATTAATGCTGGAATTGGACGGTTTGATGCCAATTGCATGTCTTGGCATTCCTGCAGCAAAGTTCCTTCTAAATCATTAATATAGATGGAGCATATAAAAGGGGCAAGGACGCATCCTTGCCGTACTCCCCTAGCAATACTGAGCATCCTAGTACATTCGCCGTTCTTTCCAAATCTTATAGATGCCCTAGCGCCGTCATAAAAATCCCTGAGGAATTGAATGATGTTTTCCGCCAACCCAAACGTTCTGAAATTGACCACAACTTACTGTGGGTAACACAATCGAAGGCGGATGTTAGGTCTACAAAAGTTAAAAACATCCTACCACCTTTAGCTTTAATATATTTTTCTAGAAGTATATACAAATTAAGGCACTGGTCCACAGTGCCAATACCTTCCCTAAAGCCATATTGGAGGTCACTAATTATCTTATGCTCATCTGCCCATATTTGTAACCTATTTAAAATCACTCTACCAATGATTTTGACTGTCGAGTGTAATAATGATATAGGGCGGTAGCACGCGCAACTAGTCCTGTCGCCCTTTTTAAATATAGGAACTATAATCGACTCATACCATGTCGATACCAATCCAACTGAACAGGAGGCATTAAAAAGTCGAGGGAGCAATGGCGCCCATAGAGTCATGTTGTTTTTAAAAATGTCCACCGGTACACCATCAGGGCCCGGTGCCTTTCCCCCCCAGGCTTAATTTAATGCTCAAAATTACTTCCTCCAGAGTAAAGTTCAAATTTATGGTACTCATTGGAGGACTAATCATGCCCTGCTCTGCTTCTTCATCAAACAGTCCTTCACTCAGAGCTGGTGCACTATAAAGCATTTAAAAAACCTAACCCATTCAGCTTCGGAAATGGCAATCTCAATCCTTGGCCTAGCGTTATCGTTAAAAAAGGGTGCATTTACTGCCTTCCAGAAAGCTGTCATGTCTCGGGATTGTGAAGCATCGCATAATGCTTCCCATGCTTCCCTCTTCAATACATCCTTTCTCCTTTTTAGAGCTGCTTTATATGCCTTACGCAAGTCCCTGATAAAAGTCTGATCCTTATCTGGGGTATTTAAGGCACGTTTAAGGTTGGAATACGCCTTGGCACATATTATGTCAAACCAGCAAGATCTTTTCCCATTCTGGCTTCTTGCTTCTACCCAAAGGCTGGCCTTAATTTGTGTGGCAATAATCTTAAAGTTTTTAATTATTTCGGAGTTATAAGCTGCCTCTCTCAAAAAGTATTAAAACTAGGTTCGCAGGACCTAATTAATTTACAAAGGAAGTCATCGGGCACTACCTTGGACCACTTTAGTGCGTAACCATTTTGTCTTTGTAAGGCAACGTTACTCAGAGGACACTTAGATATTTGATCATGCTCAGGGTCGAAATATGGATTTAAAATTTCAACGCTAATAGAGAAGTGGTCACTTAGAGGATTCTCTAACATTTTAAAATTTAAAACATTATCTCTGTAACATGAGGATATCATAATAAAGTCAATTGTCGAAAATACCCCTCTGCCGTTGAAAGTTGGGGAAAATGACATCTCGGATTGGCACATTTTATTTGCGAACCCCAAATCACATGCAAAGATAATTTCATTGAGAAGATCCCCACAATCAGTGTGATCAAAATGGGTTAAATTTGTTTCTCTATCCAACGTAAGACCACAAGTCCCCTTTTCTCCCCTCTTGCATGGTGGACTGTTAAAATCACCCCCCCCACACAACTACGGACTCTTCAGATTCCCTACCTAGCAAACTGTTAATGGCAGTTTTCAAAGTTTTCAATACCACTGGGATGTCGTCCGGGGGAACATTATTATAAAAGTTCACAATTATGAAGCATCATTTTTTCTTAATATGTATCCTAACCATATGATAAAAACAATTATTATACAGAATCTCTATTTTTTCACAGTTAAAAAGGTTGGATACATAAGTGCAAAGCCCACCTTTGGCTCTGCCATGTAATTAGCCTACAGCCGGTGTGAATATAGTTTTAAAACCACTCAAATGGTGCACTTCCACCGCCCATGTCTCTTGTAAACTAATTATATCGTATTCATTCATAAGTTTCACCCAATTTTGATTGTCTAATCTCAAACCGGCAATATTCCAGTACATGATGGACCAAGTGTCTTTATTCGGCTTAAATATCTCACTACTAGTAATCCCCACATCTACTGGATGGCTGTGGTTGTAATCTTTATTCGATCCATTCTCCTTAATTACTGTTTCAGGGACTATATCAGAATGTGATGATTCCATGATATCTCTAGTTCCCAAAGATTGCTGGATTGGGCCTAGTATAGTGTAATTTTCCTTTGCCGTATCAGGTAATCGGTTTTCGGGGGATTTAACAATTGCCTTCTCCAAAGTTGGTCAATCTACTCCCCCGAGCCCAGATAGAGATTCATAACGGTTACCTGTCGGAATGTTAAACTGATTTTCCAAATAGAAGGTGGGGCCTCCTCGCTGTGTGTTATAGGAAAAAGGACCAATGTATGTGGAAAATGAGGGGGGATAAAAGTAGCTTAAATCGGAGGTACAAATACCTCCCATATTTCTATGGTGGAAAAAACCACTTATATACTGTACCACGCGTGGATCTCTAACATTATCTATGATACAGTCCCCATCCATGTCCTTAGTTCTGTGGCCTACCCAGCTTACTCTGCGAACATTTAAGATTTCACCATGTAGATCCGGTCAGAGGGGTCTGTTTCTACTTAACCAAAACGTTACCTTATTTTTTAATACATGGTACGTTTCAATTTGATCATATTTCAACACCTGATAATACAACTACAGAGGGGAATGATTCCGGGGGAAGAACTATTCTTTGACAACAACCATTTCTTTTATCTCCATATGTTAAAGCTTTATCTAATATAGTGATTTTGCTCAACTTCCCTACATCTGCTGAACCGCTGTCTTCTCTTACCCCTTGTCCCTCTAAGAGGCCGCCTCTATCTTGGGCCTTCGGTCTACTTGGTAGTATATGATCACTCCCTTGCATGCCATTTACTGGCTGAAGTGAATCATTAATTGGTGTTACCGAGGCCTCAGAGGGTCTAGTTAGTTGTTTTACAGCCTGGGTAGTTACTGTTCCCTTTTGAATAGACCCAGACTCTACTAGTTTACCCAAAAGTGCAGAGTTAGCTAGAGGTGCATGTTCAAGCAGCCCTAGCTTCTCGCTGATCCTTTTGGATCTTTCCATCAGTGGGAGGATTAGAGATTTAACCAGATGTTCCATTTTTTCCAACAAACCCTCTATGCTTTCGGCCATGATTGTAGATGGCTCTACCACACTTGCAGGGGGAACTTTGGGTAGGGGAGCGATATTCTGGGATTGTATGGTATTAATAGCAGTGCCCAGGTCATGCTGGAGTTTGGATAATTGCTAACAGCACTATGGCATTATTGCACTTTTTGCATTTAATTATTTTATCCTAATTGCCCATCGATTTAGTTGTATATCTATTCTGATATAAATGATTATTTTGGGAGTACATAACCTGAATCTTATGTCTAAGTTGCTAATAGAATAATGTTTCTCCCTTTACTATCTTTTTTGTACTGTATACTATGCTCTCCGCACTTTATGATATATGCTGCTTAAATGCTATCTTGATAAATTAGCTTATTTATATATGTTTTTAAACTGTCTTAAATGCATTTTTACCTGTATGTACTTTTATGGATGTATTGATAATCCGAATAAAGATCATTTGACTTGACTTGACTAGCAGTGCCCAGTTTCGATTTTACCGCTACCTTAGGTTTTGGTCTTCTTTGCACAGCGTCCCTTTTGTAAGTTCCCTCCCCGTTTCCTCTTGGCATGAGGGCCCATGGCTCCTGATCGATTGGGTAGTTGAGAGTCAGTAGAGTGTATATTTGTTAATTGAGTAGATACAATAAGGCCTGGATCAATTGATGTATTAACTAGAGTAGAATCAATATTGACAATAATGGTACTAGAGTCTAGTACAACTGATTTATTAAGTGGATATTGGGTACTTCTATCTTCCGGCGAATTAAGTGTAATCACTTGGTCTGGGGAGGTTGCTAACGCTATACCCCCCAGTAAAGATCGCCTCAGATACATGGGTTCTAGGGACAAATGGCGTTCAGTTCATTCAATTTCGTGTTCCAGGACCGATGTGGCCCTGGTTATGAACACATCTAATGTTCCAGTTACCCCCCCTCCCCTCCAGTTATTAGCTGGCTTATTACCTTTCCCATTTTTTAAAGCCATCTGCCCCAGAAAAATGTACAATCAAAAAGTGAATTGCCACCAATTATAGAGACAAATATTTAACAGAGTTAAAATAATATAATGTCTTACGGTGATAGCAACGTTCGGGGGGTGGCCCAGTCCAGTCTCGGATGGTCTCGGATGGGATCAGTGCGCGTTCCACGAATCAGGATGCGTGCACAAAGAAATACAAGCAAGTAGGAGGGGCGGGAAGAGGCACACAGCTGCGGGCAAACACGGGACTGCTGGTCCTCGCAGTCCCATCATCTCAAATGCCCCAAAGTCCAGAAGTCACCAGAAAAACACTGCGAGCGGCTTCCGCAAAGCGGGGGCCGCGAGTAGTTTTTAAAGTCCCAGCGGAGGAAGGCGGGAAGAGGCACACAGCTGCGGGCAAACATGGGGCTGCTGGTCCTCGCAGTCCCATCGTCTCAAATGCCCCAAAGTCCAGAAGTCACCAGAAAACCACTGCGAGCAACACCCGCGAAGCGGGGGCCGCGCATAGTATTTTAAGCCCCAGCGGAGGAGGGCAGGAAGAGGAACACAGCTGCGGGCAAACACGGGGCTGCTGGTCCTCGCAGTCCCTCGTCTCAAATGCCCCATAGTCCAGAAGTCACCAGAAAACCACTGCGAGCGGCTCCCGCGAAGCGGGGGCCGCGAGTAGTTTCTAAAGTCCCAGCTGAGAAGGGCGGGAAGAGGCACACAGCTGCGGGCAAACACGGGGCTGCTGGTCCTCGCAGTCCCATCTTCTCAAATGCCCCAAAGTCCAGAAGTCACCAGAAAACCACTGCGAGCGGATTCCGCTAAGTGGGGGCCGCGAGTAGTTTTTAAAGTCCCAGTGGAGGAAGGCAGGAAGAGGCACACAGCTGCGGGCAAACACGGGGCTGCTGGTCCTCGCAGTCCTATTGTCTCAAATGCCCCAAAGTCCAGAAGTCACCAGAAAACCACTGCGAGGGGCTCCCGTGAAGCGGGGGCCGCGAGTAGTTTTTAAAGTCCCAGCAGAGGAGGGCGGGAAGAGGCACACAATTGCGGGCAAACACGGGGCTGCTTGTCCTCGCAGTCCCGTCGTCTCAAATGCCCCAAAGTCCAGAAGTCACCAGAAAACCACTGCGAGCGGCTCCCGCGAAGCTGGGGGGCGGGAATAGTTTTTAAAGTCCAGCGGAGGAGGGCGGGAAGAGGCACACAGCTGCGGGCAAACACGGGGATGCTGGTCCTCGCAGTCCTGTCGTCTCAAATGCCCCAAAGTCCAGAAGTCACCAGAAAACCACTGCGAGCGGCTTACGCGAAGCGGGGGCCGTGAGTAGTTTGTAAAGTCCCAGCGGAGGAGGGCGGGAAGAGGCACACAGCTGCGGGCAAACACGGGGCTGCTGGGCCTCGCAGTCCCATCGTCTCAAATGCCCCAAAGTCCAGAAGTCACCAGAAAACCACTGCGAGCGGGCTACTCAAGTCTCACATTCTTAGAAACACCTTCAAAACTCCATGCAATGTATTTGACCTCATATCTTGCAAATTATTTTTTTATAAAGTTTTAAAAAGCGCAAAATTGACCCAAATGTATTGGGTATCAGAGCGCTTTACATATCCCCATTTGCATTACATGAGGACAGATTCATTTTTGTTAGGCACCGGGAGATTAAGTGATTTGTCCAGAATCACAGGATGCTCAGCATCATTGTCGAGACTTGAAGTCGCTTCCCTAGATTCGAGGTTGACTACCCTAGCCATTAGGCCAACTCCTCTCCCCATTTCACCTGCAAAGGGACCTTGTTGTTTATTTGTGTCTCATCCAATTACACTGTCAATAGTCAATAATCCAAAATGGCTCAGTCAATGGAGGTTTTGCATTTAATTCTGTTTTTTTGTTTATTTTCTTTATTGTATTAGTACTTTAATTGTTCTTAATGAGGCATATGGGTACTGGCCAAACACAAACGGGTACTGGAAATGAAATCGTTTTGAAAAAGAACATGTATAGGACATTTTGTGATGCACATCCCCTCAGGTGTAAATGTTCAAGCAGGTACAGTACACAGTACAAGACGACCCAAGTAAAAGCACATGTGTCTGGATCACTTGAATCAACAACCTGTCTTTATGGATAGAAGACTGTTCATAACATGACCAAGTCCCAGGATTCCTAGATCTTACCAGGCCAAGTGTTTGATACAGGGATATCTGTTCAGTTTCGGCAGTGCAGAATGTTAAAAAACAGTCAATCATACATTGGATTTTCAGAAGAACATACATTTAAGATTGTGCGCCATTGACGTGATTGATTGTAGTTATATCACACTCCTCAGCCCCCCCAGCCACTTGATCTGGGGAGGGTGCTAATGCTATACCCCCTAGTGAAGATCGCCACAGATACATGGGTTCTAGGGACAAATGGCGTTCAGTTCATTCAATTTCGTATTCCAGGACCGATGTGGCCCTGGTTATAAACGCATCTAATGTTCCAGTTACCCCCCCTCCCCTCCAGTTATTAGCTGGATTATTTCCTATCCCATTTTTTAAAGCCATCTGCCCCAGAAAAATGTACAATCAAAAAGTGAATTGCCACCAATTATAGAGACAAATATTTAACAGAGTTAAAATAATATAATGTCTTACGGTGATAGCAACGTTTGGGGGGTGGCCCAGTCCAGTCTCGGATGGGCTCAGACGGGCCCGCTCTTGGCCCGGGCTTCGCCCAGCACGCGCCTGTGCGCGTTCCGCGAATCAGGATGCGAGCACAAAGAAATACAAGCAAGTGGGAGGGGCGGGAAGAGGCACACAGCTGCGGGCAAACACGGGGCTGCTGGTCCTCGCAGTCCTATTGTCTCAAATGCCCCAAAGTCCAGAAGTCACCAGAAAACCACTGCGAGGGGCTCCCGCGAAGCGGGGGCCGCGAGTAGTTTTTAAAGTCCCAGCAGAGGAGGGCGGGAAGAGGCACACAACTGCGGGCAAACACGGGGCTGCTGGTCCTCGCATTCCCGTCGTCTCAAATGCCCCAAAGTCCAGAAGTCACCAAAAAACCACTGCGAGCGGCTCCCGCGAAGCGGGGGCCGCGAGTAGTTTTTAAAGTCCCAGCGGAGGAGGGCGGAAAGAGGCACACAGCTGCGGGCAAACACGGGGCTGCTGGTCCCCGCAGTTCCGTCGTCTCAAATGCCGCAAAGTCCAGAAGTCACCAGAAAACCACTGCAAGCGGCTCCCGCGAAGCTGGGGGGCGGGAATAGTTTTTAAAGTCCAGCGGAGGAGGGCGGGAAGAGGCACACAGCTGCGGGCAAACACGGGGATGCTGGTCCTCGCAGTCCTGTCGTCTCAAATGCCCCAAAGTCCAGAAGTCACCAGAAAACCACTGCGAGCGGCTTACGCGAAGCGGGGGCCGTGAGTAGTTTGTAAAGTCCCAGCGGAGGAGGGCGGGAAGAGGCACACAGCTGCGGGCAAACACGGGGCTGCTGGGCCTCGCAGTCCCATCGTCTCAAATGCCCCAAAGTCCAGAAGTCACCAGAAAACCACTGCGAGCGGGCTACTCAAGTCTCACATTCTTAGAAACACCTTCAAAACTCCATGCAATGTATTTGACCTCATATCTTGCACATTATTTTTTTATAAAGTTTTAAAAAGCGCAAAATTGACCCAAATGTATTGGGTATCAGAGCGCTTTACATATCCCCATTTGCATTACATGAGGACAGATTCATTTTTGTTAGGCACCGGGAGATTAAGTGATTTGTCCAGAATCACAGGATGTTCAGCATCATTGTCGAGACTTGAAGTCGGTTCCCTAGATTCGAGGTTGACTACCCTAGCCATTAGGCCAACTCCTCTCCCCATTTCACCTGCAAAGGGACCTTGTTGTTTATTTGTGTCTCATCCAATTACACTGTCAATAGTCAATAATCCAAAATGGCTCAGTCAATGGAGGTTTTGCATTTAATTCTGTTTTTTTGTTTATTTTCTTTATTGTATTAGTACTTTAATTGTTCCTAATGAGGCATATGGGTACTGGCCAAACACAAACGGGTACTGGAAATGAAATCGTTTTGAAAAAGAACATGTATAGGACATTTTGTGATGCACATCCCCTCAGGTGTAAATGTTCAAGCAGGTACAGTAGACAGTACAAGACGACCCAAGTAAAAGCACATGTGTCTGGATCACTTGTATCAACAACCTGTCTTTATGGATAGAAGACTGTTCATAACATGACCAAGTCCCAGGATTCCTAGATCTTACCAGGCCAAGTGTTTGATACAGGGATATCTGTTCAGTTTCGGCAGTGCAGAATGTTAAAAAACAGTCAATCATATATTGGATTTTCAGAAGAACATACATTTAAGATTGTGCGCCATTGACGTGATTGATTGTAGTTATATCACACTCCTCAGCCCCCCCAGCCACTTGATCTGGGGAGGGTGCTAATGCTATACCCCCCAGTGAAGATCGCCACAGATACATGGGTTCTAGGGACAAATGGCGTTCAGTTCATTCAATTTCGTATTCCAGGACCGATGTGGCCCTGGTTATGAACGCATCTATTGTTCCAGTTACCCCCCCTCCCCTCCAGTTATTAGCTGGATTATTCCCTTTCCCATTTTTCAAAGCCATCTGCCCCAGAAAAATGTACAATCAAAAAGTGAATTGCCACCAATTATAGAGACAACTATTTAACAGAGTTAAAATAATATAATGTCTTACGGTGATAGCAACGTTTGGGGGGTGGCCCAGTCCAGTCTCGGATGGGCTCAGACGGGCCCGCCCTTGGCCCGGGCTTCGCCCAGCACGCGCCTGTGCGCGTTCCGCGAATCAGGATGCGCGCACAAAGAAATACAAGCAAGTGGGAGGGGCGGGAAGAGGCACACAGCTGCGGGAAAACACGGGGCTGCTGGTCCTCGCAGTCCTATCGTCTCAAATGCCCCAAAGTCCAGAAGTCACCGGAAAACCACTGCGAGGGGCTCCCGCGAAGCGGGGGCCGCGAGTAGTTTTTAAAGTCCCAGCGGAGGAGGGCGGGAAGAGGCACACAACTGCGGGCAAACACGGGGCTGCTGGTCCTCGCAGTCCCGTCGTCTCAAATGCCCCAAAGTCCAGAAGTCACCAAAAAACCACTGCGAGCGGCTCCCGCGAAGCGGGGGCCGCGAGTAGTTTTTAAAGTCCCAGCGGAGGAGGGCGGAAAGAGGCACACAGATGCGGGCAAACACGGGGCTGCTGGTCCCCGCAGTCCCGTCGTCTCAAATGCCGCAAAGTCCAGAAGTCACCAGAAAACCACTGCGAGCGGCTCCCGCGAAGCTGGGGGGCGGGAATAGTTTTTAAAGTCCAGCCGAGGAGGGTGGGAAGAGGCACACAGCTGCGGGCAAACACGGGGATGCTGGTCCTCGCAGTCCTGTCGTCTCAAATGCCCCAAAGTCCAGAAGTCACCAGAAAACCACTGCGAGCGGCTTACGCGAAGCGGGGGCCGTGAGTAGTTTGTAAAGTCCCAGCGGAGGAGGGCGGGAAGAGGCACACAGCTGCGGGCAAACACGGGGCTGCTGGGCCTCGCAGTCCCATCGTCTCAAATGCCCCAAAGTCCAGAAGTCACCAGAAAACCACTGCGAGCGGGCTACTCAAGTCTCACATTCTTAGAAACACCTTCAACACTCCATGCAATGTATTTGACCTCATATCTTGCACATTATTTTTTTATAAAGTTTTAAAAAGCGCAAAATTGACCCAAATGTATTGGGTATCAGAGCGCTTTACATATCCCCATTTGCATTACATGAGGACAGATTCATTTTTGTTAGGCACCAGGAGATTAAGTGATTTGTCCAGAATCACAGGATGTACAGCATCATTGTCGAGACTTGAAGTTGGTTCCCTAGATTCGAGGTTGACTACCCTAGCCATTAGGCCAACTCCTCTCCCCATTTCACCTGCAAAGGGACCTTGTTGTTTATTTGTGTCTCATCCAATTATCAATCAATCAATCAATCAATCAGGGCATTTATATAGCGCACTACTCACCCGGAGGGTCTCAAGGCGCTGGGGGGGTGGGGGGGGGGGGTCCGCTACTGCTCGAACAGCCAGGTCTTGAGCTGCTTCCTGAAGGCGAGGTGGTCCTGGGTCAGGCGGAGGTGGGTCGGAAGGGAGTTCCAAGTCTTGGCAGCCAGGTAGGAGAAGGACCTTCCTCCTGTGGTGGCTCTTCGGATGCGGGGGACGGCGGCGAGGGCGTGGCTGGTCGATCGAAGCTGGCGTTTGGGAGCGTAGAAGTTGAGGCGGCTGTTGAGGTAACCTGGTCCTTGGTTATGTAGGGCTTTGTGTGCGTGGGTGAGGAGCCGGAAGGTGATTCTCTTGTTGACCGGGAGCCAGTGCAGGTCTCTAAGGTGTCCGGAGATGTGGCTGCGGCGGGGGATGTCCAGGATGAGTCGTGCTGAGGTGTTCTGGATCCGCTGGAGTCTCTTCTGGAGTTTGGCGGTGGTTCCAGCGTAGAGGGAGTTGCCGTAGTCCAGACGGCAGGTGACGAGGGCCTGGGTGACCGTCTTCCTGGTCTCGGTGGGGATCCATCGGAAGATCTTACGTAGCATGCGCAGGATGTTGAAGCATGACGAGGAGACGGCGTTGACTTGTCTGGTCATGGAGAGGGAGGAGTCCAGGATGAAGCCCAGGTTGCGTGCGTGGTCTGTTGGTTTGGGTGCGCTGCCCAGGGCGGGGGCCACCAGGAGTCGTCCCAGGCGGAGGGTGAGGATCCCAGGATGAGGACTTCCGTCTTGTCTGAGTTCAGTTTCAGGCGGCTGTTCGACATCCATTTGGCTACATCTGTCATCCCTTCGTGCAGGGTGGCTCTGGCGGTGGCGGGGTCGTTGGTGAGGGAGAGGATCAGCTGGGTGTCGTCGGCGTAGGAGATGATGTTCAGGTTGTGCTGGCGTGCGATGGTTGCGAGGGGGCTCATGTAGACGTTGAAGAGTGTTGGGCTGAGCGAGGAGCCTTGAGGAACGCCGTAGATGACTTCGGTGGCTTCCGATCTGAACGGGGGAGGCGGACTCTCTGTGTCCTTCCGGCGAGGAAGGAGGTGATCCACTCCAGTGCCTTCTCCTGGATTCCGACGTTGCTGAGGCGCTGTACTAGGGTACGGTGGCAGACAGTGTCGAAGGCCGCGGAGAGGTCCAGGAGGATGAGGGCCGCTGTTTCTCCGTTGTCGAGCAGGGCTCGGATGTCATCGGTGGCTGCGATCAGGGCGGTCTCGGTGCTGTGGTTGGCCCGGAAGCCAGACTGCGAGAGGTCGAGGGAACCGTTCGTCTCGAGGAAGGCGGCCAGTTGCTTGTTGACGGTCTTCTCGATGACTTTTGCAGGAAACGGGAGCAGCGAGATGGGGCGGTAGTTCTTGAGGTCGGTGGGGTCGGCTGATGGCTTCTTTAGTAGAGCGCTGAGTTCGGCGTGCTTCCAGCTCTCCGGGAAGGTAGCGGTGTCGAAGGAGGTGTTGATGATGTCCCGCAGGTGGGGTGCGATGACAGCGTCGGCCTTGTTGAAGACGTGGTGAGGGCAGGGGTCTGTCGGAGATCCGGAGTGGATGGAGTTCATCGTGCGGATGGTGTCTTCGGTGCTGATCGGGGTCCAGGCGCGTAGGGTGGTGGTGGGGGGCGGTGGTTCGGACATGGCGTGCGTCGGTTTAATGCTGAAGCTGTTGTGTATGTCCGCGATCTTGTTGTGGAAGTAGGAGGCGAGGGAGTTGCAGAGGTCCTGCGAAGGGGTGATGTCGTTGTTTCCGGCGTTGGGGTTGGAGAGCTCTTTCACGATGTTGAAGAGTTCCTTGCTGTTGTGTGCGTTGTTGTCCAGTCGTTCCTTGAAAGCGGTTTTCTTGGTGGCGTGGATCAGCTGGTGGTGTTTTGGGGTGGCGAGCTTGAGGGCAGTCATGTTGTCCGGTGTTGGGTCTCTGCGCCAGGTTTTCTCGAGTGCTCTGCAGTTCTTCTTGGAGCTCTTGAGTTCGTCATTAAACCATGGGGCTTTCTTGCTGCCGGGTCTGTTCGGCGGGGTCTTCAGCGGGGCTAGGTCGTCTGCGCAGTCGCTGATCCATTTCGTGAGGTTGGTGGCCGCTTGGCTGGGGTTCGTTGTGCTGGTGGGAGGGTTCTTGCTCAGGGAAGTAGCGAGCTGGTCTGCAGAGATCTTATTCCAGCTTCTGCGGGGAGCCTGTTGCTGGTGATGGTGGCGCGTGGTCCTTCTGAAGCTGAAGTGTACGCAGCTGTGGTCCGTCCAGTGGAGTCCCGTGGCGTGGCAGAAGGTGATGTCCTTGCTGGAAGAGAAGACCGGGTCGAGTGTGTGTCCGGCGTAGTGGGTGGGGGTGTTGACCAGCTGCTTGAGTCCGAGGTTGGCGAGGTTGTCCAGCAGGGTGGTGGTGTTGCGGTCGTTGTTGTTCTCCAGGTGGAAGTTGAGGTCCCCGAGGAGGATGTAGTTAGCGGAGAGGAGGGCGTGCGGGCTGATGAATGCGGCGATGTCTTCGCTGAATTGTGTGCGTGGTCCCGGGGGTCTGTAGATGAGGGTGCCTCTGAGGGTGGTCTTGGGGTTGACGTGGATCTGGAAGTGCAGGTGTTCGGCGGGTGCGAGGGTGTCGTCGGTGTTGGTCGTGATGTGGATGGTGTTCCTGTGGATGATGGCGATGCCTCCTCCTGTCTGGTTGACGCGGCCCCTCCAGATGATCTTGTAGACCTCTGGGATTGCGATGGCGATGTCGGGCGCTGAGGAGACGTTCATCCAGGTTTCCGTGAGGAAGGCGACGTCTGGGTCTGTGGTGTCAAGCAGGTTCCAGAGCTCGCCGGCGTGTCTGTGAACGGAGCGGGTGTGGAGCAGGATGCACTTCAGGTGGGTGTTTCTGGTGGTCGGCTTGGTGGGTGCTGGTGTGGTGTGGGTCCGGTTGCAGGTGAACTTGCAGGAATGGCAGCTGAAGGGTCCGTGGGTGCTTCTCGGTGTGGCTCGGTAGCAGCCCGGGGTTCGACCGGTGTTGAGTGCGTTGAGTTCGGTGGCGTCGTAGGTCCGTCGGGTCGGCTTCCGGCGGTGGGGGCCAGGGGTCCTGGCGCTGGGCGCGGGCAAGGCGCAGACGGGCTTACCTTTGGCGCACCTTCGGCGCTCAATCGGTGCTCCCGCTGCGCGCGTCCGCTGCGTGCGTCCGCTGCGCGGTCGCTCTGGGGGCGTCATAAGTAAGGAGCCGGGTGGGCGGGTCAGCTGGGTGGCGGGAGCGGGGCGGCCAATGGGCTGGTGGTGGGCGGGGCCGCAGGGGGGCAGCGGCGGGAACCTCTGGGCGTCCGGCGGCGGCGGGTCTGTCCCTGGGTCAAGCGGCGAGCGTGGGAGGCAGGGGGAGATCCGGGCGGCCCAGCGGCGGCTGGGTCGTCAGCAGAAGCAGTAGGCAGGCAGTGGCAGCGGCAGGCGTGGGAGGCAGGGGGGTGACCCGGCCTAGTGAAAGGCGCAGTGGTCACTCCCTGGCTGACCCCGCAGGACCCCTTATGTAAGGAGCCGGGTGGGCGGGTCAGCTGGGTGGCGGGAGCGGGGCGGCCAATGGGCTGGTGGTGGGCGGGGCCGCAGGGGGGCAGCGGCGGGAACCTCTAGGCGTCCGGCGGCGGCGGGTCTGTCCCTGGGTCAAGCGGCGAGCGTGGGAGGCAGGGGGAGATCCGGGCGGCCCAGCGGCGGCTGGGTCGTCAGCAGAAGCAGTAGGCAGGCAGTGGCAGCGGCAGGCGTGGGAGGCAGGGAGGTGACCCGGCCTAGTGAAAGGCGCAGTGGTCACTCCCTGGCTGACCCCGCAGGACCCCTTATGTAAGGAGCCGGGTGGGCGGGTCAGCTGGGTGGCGGGAGCGGGGCGGCCAATGGGCTGGTGGTGGGCGGGGCCACAGGGGGGCAGCGGCGGGAACCTCTGGGCTTCCGGCGGCGGCGGGTCTGTCCCTGGGTCAAGCGGCGAGCGTGGGAGGCAGGGGGAGATCCGGGCGGCCCAGCGGCGGCTGGGTCGTCAGCAGAAGCAGTAGGCAGGCAGTGGCAGCGGCAGGCGTGGGAGGCAGGGGGGTGACCCGGCCTAGTGAAAGGCGCAGTGGTCACTCCCTGGCTGACCCCGCAGGACCCCTTATGTAAGGAGCCGGGTGGGCGGGTCAGCTGGGTGGCGGGAGCGGGGCGGCCAATGGGCTGGTGGTGGGCGGGGCCGCAGGGGGGCAGCGGCGGGAACCTCTGGGCGTCCGGCGGCGGCGGGTCTGTCCCTGGGTCAAGCGGCGAGCGTGGGAGGCAGGGGGAGATCCGGGCGGCCCAGCGGCGGCTGGGTCGTCAGCAGAAGCAGTAGGCAGGCAGTGGCAGCGGCAGGCGTGGGAGGCAGGGAGGTGACCCGGCCTAGTGAAAGGTGCAGTGGTCACTCCCTGGCTGACCCCGCAGGACCCCTTATGTAAGGAGCCGGGTGGGCGGGTCAGCTGGGTGGCGGGAGCGGGGCGGCCAATGGGCTGGTGGTGGGCGGGGCCGCAGGGGGGCAGCGGCGGGAACCTCTGGGCGTCCGGCGGCGGCGGGTCTGTCCCTGGGTCAAGCGGCGAGCGTGGGAGGCAGGGGGAGATCCGGGCGGCCCAGCGGCGGCTGGGTCGTCAGCAGAAGCAGTAGGCAGGCAGTGGCAGCGGCAGGCGTGGGAGGCAGGGGGGTGACCCGGCCTAGTGAAAGGCGCAGTGGTCACTCCCTGGCTGACCCCGCAGGACCCCTTATGTAAGGAGCCGGGTGGGCGGGTCAGCTGGGTGGCGGGAGCGGGGCGGCCAATGGGCTGGTGGTGGGCGGGGCCGCAGGGGGGCAGCGGCGGGAACCTCTAGGCGTCCGGCGGCGGCGGGTCTGTCCCTGGGTCAAGCGGCGAGCGTGGGAGGCAGGGGGAGATCCAGGCGGCCCAGCGGCGGCTGGGTCGTCAGCAGAAGCAGTAGGCAGGCAGTGGCAGCGGCAGGCGTGGGAGGCAGGGAGGTGACCCGGCCTAGTGAAAGGCGCAGTGGTCACTCCCTGGCTGACCCCGCAGGACCCCTTATGTAAGGAGCCGGGTGGGCGGGTCAGCTGGGTGGCGGGAGCGGGGCGGCCAATGGGCTGGTGGTGGGCGGGGCCACAGGGGGGCAGCGGCGGGAACCTCTGGGCGTCCGGCGGCGGCGGGTCCTCCCTGGGTCAAGCGGCGAGCGTGGGAGGCAGGGGGAGATCCGGGCGGCCCAGCGGCGGCTGGGTCGTCAGCAGAAGCAGTAGGCAGGCAGTGGCAGCGGCAGGCGTGGGAGGCAGGGGGGTGACCCGGCCTAGTGAAAGGCGCAGTGGTCACTGTCAATAGTCAATAATCCAAAATGGCTCAGTCTATGGAGGTTTTGCATTTAGTTCTGTTTTTTTGTTTATTTTCTTTATTGTATTAGTACTTTAATTGTTCTTAATGAGGCATATGGGTACTGGCCAAACACAAACGGGTACTGGAAATTAAATCGTTTTGAAAAAGAACATGTATAGGACATTTTGTGATGCACATCCCCTCAGGTGTAAATGTTCAAGCAGGTACAGTACACAGTACAAGACGACCCAAGTAAAAGCACATGTGTCTGGATCACTTGTATCAACAACCTGTCTTTATGGATAGAAGACTGTTCATAACATGACCAAGTCCCAGGATTCCTAGATCTTACCAGGCCAAGTGTTTGATACAGGGATATCTGTTCAGTTTCGGCAGTGCAGAATGTTAAAAAACAGTCAATCATACATTGGATTTTCAGAAGAACATACATTTAAGATTGTGCGCCATTGACGTGATTGATTGTAGTTATATCACACTCCTCAGCCCCCCCAGCCACTTGATCTGGGGAGGGTGCTAATGCTATACCCCCCAGTGAAGATCGCCACAGATACATGGGTTCTAGGGACAAATGGCGTTCAGTTCATTCAATTTCGTATTCCAGGACCGATGTGGCCCTGGTTATGAACGCATCTAATGTTCCAGTTACCCCCCCTCCCCTCCAGTTATTAGCTGGATTATTCCCTTTCCCATTTTTCAAAGCCATCTGCCCCAGAAAAATGTACAATCAAAAAGTGAATTGCCACCAATTATAGAGACAACTATTTAACAGAGTTAAAATAATATAATGTCTTACGGTGATAGCAACGTTTGGGGGGTGGCCCAGTCCAGTCTCGGATGGGCTCAGACGGGCCCGCCCTTGGCCCGGGCTTCGCCCAGCACGCGCCTGTGCGCGTTCCGCGAATCAGGATGCGCGCACAAAGAAATACAAGCAAGTGGGAGGGGCGGGAAGAGGCACACAGCTGCGGGAAAACACGGGGCTGCTGGTCCTCGCAGTCCTATCGTCTCAAATGCCCCAAAGTCCAGAAGTCACCGGAAAACCACTGCGAGGGGCTCCCGCGAAGCGGGGGCCGCGAGTAGTTTTTAAAGTCCCAGCGGAGGAGGGCGGGAAGAGGCACACAACTGCGGGCAAACACGGGGCTGCTGGTCCTCGCAGTCCCGTCGTCTCAAATGCCCCAAAGTCCAGAAGTCACCAAAAAACCACTGCGAGCGGCTCCCGCGAAGCGGGGGCCGCGAGTAGTTTTTAAAGTCCCAGCGGAGGAGGGCGGAAAGAGGCACACAGATGCGGGCAAACACGGGGCTGCTGGTCCCCGCAGTCCCGTCGTCTCAAATGCCGCAAAGTCCAGAAGTCACCAGAAAACCACTGCGAGCGGCTCCCGCGAAGCTGGGGGGCGGGAATAGTTTTTAAAGTCCAGCCGAGGAGGGTGGGAAGAGGCACACAGCTGCGGGCAAACACGGGGATGCTGGTCCTCGCAGTCCTGTCGTCTCAAATGCCCCAAAGTCCAGAAGTCACCAGAAAACCACTGCGAGCGGCTTACGCGAAGCGGGGGCCGTGAGTAGTTTGTAAAGTCCCAGCGGAGGAGGGCGGGAAGAGGCACACAGCTGCGGGCAAACACGGGGCTGCTGGGCCTCGCAGTCCCATCGTCTCAAATGCCCCAAAGTCCAGAAGTCACCAGAAAACCACTGCGAGCGGGCTACTCAAGTCTCACATTCTTAGAAACACCTTCAACACTCCATGCAATGTATTTGACCTCATATCTTGCACATTATTTTTTTATAAAGTTTTAAAAAGCGCAAAATTGACCCAAATGTATTGGGTATCAGAGCGCTTTACATATCCCCATTTGCATTACATGAGGACAGATTCATTTTTGTTAGGCACCGGGAGATTAAGTGATTTGTCCAGAATCACAGGATGTACAGCATCATTGTCGAGACTTGAAGTCGGTTCCCTAGATTCGAGGTTGACTACCCTAGCCATTAGGCCAACTCCTCTCCCCATTTCACCTGCAAAGGGACCTTGTTGTTTATTTGTGTCTCATCCAATTACACTGTCAATAGTCAATAATCCAAAATGGCTCAGTCTATGGAGGTTTTGCATTTAGTTCTGTTTTTTTGTTTATTTTCTTTATTGTATTAGTACTTTAATTGTTCTTAATGAGGCATATGGGTACTGGCCAAACACAAACGGGAACTGGAAATGAAATCGTTTTGAAAAAGAACATGTATAGGACATTTTGTGATGCACATCCCCTCAGGTGTAAATGTTCAAGCAGGTACAGTACACAGTACAAGACGACCCAAGTAAAAGCACATGTGTCTGGATCACTTGTATCAACAACCTGTCTTTATGGATAGAAGACTGTTCATAACATGACCAAGTCCCAGGATTCCTAGATCTTACCAGGCCAAGTGTTTGATACAGGGATATCTGTTCAGTTTCGGCAGTGCAGAATGTTAAAAAACAGTCAATCATACATTGGATTTTCAGAAGAACATACATTTAAGATTGTGCGCCATTGACGTGATTGATTGTAGTTATATCACACTCCTCAGCCCCCCAGCCACTTGATCTGGGGAGGGTGCTAACGCTATACCCCCCAGTGAAGATTGCCACAGATACATGGGTTCTAGGGACAAATGGCGTTCAGTTCATACAATTTCGTATTCCAGGACCGATGTGGCCCTGGTTATGAACGCATCTAATGTTCCAGTTACCCCCCCTCCCCTCCAGTTATTAGCTGGATTATTCCCTTTCCCATTTTTTAAAGCCATCTGCCCCAGAAAAATGTACAATCAAAAAGTGAATTGCCACCAATTATAGAGACAAATATTTAACAGAGTTAAAATAATATAATGTCTTACGGTGATAGCAACGTTCGGGGGGGTGGCCCAGTCCAGTCTCGGATGGGCTCAGATGGGCCCGCCCTTGGCCCGGGCTTAGCCCGGCACGCGCCCGTGCGCGTTCCGCGAATCAGGATGCGCGCACAAAGAAATACAAGCAACTGGGAGGGGCGGGAAGAGGCACACAGCTGCGGGCAAACACGGGGCTGCTGGTCCTCGCAGTCCTATCGTCTCAAATGCCCCAAAGTCCAGAAGTCACCAGAAAACCACTGCGAGTGGCTCCCGCTAAGCGGGGGCCGCGAGTGCGAGTCCTCCATACGTCATGTAGGCGCCATTGCTGGGCCCAGTTGAGGAGAGCCTTCGTGGTGTTGTGTGCTTGAGCGTTAGGTGGGGGTGCAGTGGACCTGTCTAAGTGCACGTCTAGGCAGCAGGCATTTAAAGGGGCCTAGATAGCACTGTGCGAAGACACCCGGCGCTGTCTCACGAGCTTAACAGGGCTATAGGGAGCAGTTCCACAGCTGAAAGACAGGAGCTGGAGGTACCACAGGCCGCTGGTTCTACACAGCGGACCAGCCCAGCGCAACACAGGCCCACACGCGTTCCCGGAGTCACCAAGGAACACACTGTACAACACATTGAGGAACAGTTGGCAAACGGGGCTCTTCTCCTGTCCTCACGAATTTTTGGGTGCGTGTCCACTGCGATCAAGTACCATGACGGGCAGGTGCAACAACCTCCGCACTTGGAAAAATATGCCTATGTAAAAGAACCCCAGAATGGTCAACCGAACGAAGCACCACGCACATCATCCCAGACGACCAACCCGCCTGGTGACGCCGAACAGGTCACCCTGAAAGACGTTATGGCGGCATTGCACACAATGCAAACTTCAATGGGCACTATCTCCACCGATATCTCCCTGATAAGGGCGGACTTTTCCAAGTTGTCAGACCAATTGAATGAGGTGGAAAAAGCTACATCGGGGCTAACTGACGACACGGCGGCCTTGAAACACAAAGTACAGAAACTGGAAGATGACAATCTGCTATTAAAGGCGAAACTTGAAGAACAGGAAGGCCGCTCACGGTGCAACAACGTAAGCCTGGTCGGTGTACCGGAAACAACAGGACCTATTCGTAGAAGATTTGATCCAAACTAAGCTGCAACTGAAGGGCCTGTCAAATTATTTCTCAGTAGAACGTGCCAACCGGGTGTCAGGGGGGAAACCAAAACCAGGGGCACCACCGCATCCAATCTTAGCGAGGATCTTCAACTTTCACGACCGCGATGCCATCCTGCAGACAGCTCGAATGGCTCCACCAGTCAAAATTGAAAACGCAGAGGTCACCTTCTATCCAGACTACACGGCAGCGGCGGCACAACAACGACGAAATTTCACCGAAGTGAAAAGGGAACTCCGTTCTAGAGAACTCAAATACTCAATGCTCTTCCCAGCGAAGCTGCATGTTGAAGCGGAGGGAAAAACTTGTTTTTTTGAATCGCCCAAAGATGCGCAAGACTGTTTGGAGGGCTGGCGGCAGACAGGGAAACCCAGGAACTGGGAAGAAAGACAAAATAACCGATAATGGAAAAGACAGAAGCCCACAACAAACTGCATCACTGAAGCGACGCTATGACTTGGCTTTTTAAGGATTAAGGACCTCACAGGCTGCCACGCTTCACAACACAGCAGTAGGAGACTATGATATGGACACGGCCCGAGATTGGGTGGGGAGCGCAGGGTGGTGGGTACTGTTACATTGACCTTCCTTACAATGGGTCGATTAAGGACGTGATACACAGGCAAGTTATGAAGACTCCTACAGGTAGGACCTACCGTGATGTTGGTAGCGCTGCATGGACATTGATGGGTGGGAAGGAGGCTATAACAGTCACGGTAGTCTCACCCTCACGAACACTACATTTTGTTCTGGGAAGTAAGCACTCTGCTCAGTTGGGGGTGGTGGATGGTTCTGTATCCGCCGGACAGGGAGGCAGGGTGGGGGGGGTTGGGATTTTGATAGCGATAAGTTTCGGTTTGTTTTGGTCTCTGGTGAACAATGAACACTTTCTTCAGGGACTACAATTGTTTATCGGGGGCCATAATGAGCAATTGGAGATGGGGACAGTCACAGATCCGATGGGGGGGAGGGCAGGGTTTGGGATTAGGGGCCAAGGATTCTTAAAGCAACTGTTACAATGTTTACGTTTAATATGTTACGTTATTTCAAGGAACAAGTTTACGTGTCAACTATACAATCTATGCGCACACGGAGCAGGTCATGTACAGCAGGTATCAACAGTAGTCACTGACCATAGGATATACATATCAAGCACGACGTGACACCACATGAGGGGCGGGAGACGAACACTCAGTTACCAGTTCAGCCGGGCCCCCCCTTGTCCATAATTTCATGGAACGTGAATGGGTTGGGTCATAAGATTAAACGAGGGCTGGTCCTACCGTACCTGAAGCGCAAGGGGCCCTCAATTGTTCTACTCCAGGAAACACATTTGACAGGAACAACATGCAAGGAACTAGATAGATGGGGCTTTAAAATGGCAGCTCACACGGAGTTCACATGTGGCTCTAGATGGGTGGGAATCCTGGTCCATAAGAGCTCCACATTCATGATTAAGAACACTTGGACTGATGCACAGGGACGATTTGCGGTACTAACTGGGCAGTGGGAAGGTAGGTTGTATCACGTGCTCTCCATTTATGTTCCCCCTACACTTCACAGGCAAGCATTTCAGGACCTTGGGAGGCTCCTGCTGGACCTTCCAGAGGGAGAACTGATCATGGGTTGAGACTTTAATACAGTAATGGATCCGACCATCGACCGCCACCTGTCCAGGGAAGCAAGCCGCTCCAATCAAGCCCTGCAAGATTTCATACACGCAATGGGAGTGACTAACATTTGGCGACTTAAGCACCCAACAGAGCGTCAATACACATTTCTCTCCGGGGCACACATGAGTCTCTCCCGAATAGATTATATATTGACACTGGGTATTACGCCTGAGAAAGTGAAACAGGTAGAGCATCTACCGAGGGGCATATCAGATCACTCTCCAGTCCAACTCATATGCACTGCCCATATCCCTGGCAGACGGAGGATCTATCCGCTTTATCCTGGGTTCCTAAAAAATGCCAAGATTGCAAGGGACCTAGTTAAATCCACTACACAATACTTTGCAGAAAATGTTCAGTCAGTTCAATCCCCCAGCACACTATGGGAGGCATATAAAACCGTTATTAGAGGGCAGGCCATCTCGACGATCACGAGACACAAACGCTCACAAAGAGTGACCATAGAAGAACTAGAGGAGGCCACCCAGCAAGCGGAGAAAGCTCACGCCACAGACCCCACTGAGGTTACGGCACACGCTGTGGCACTGGCTAGCCAAGAATTTAAGACTTATGCATGGGAAACAGCAAAGGCCAAAAGTACCGATACCTTCCACAGAATTTACGAATTGGGAGACAAAACAGGGAAAATGCTGGCATGGATAGAAAAACGCGAAAAAGCAAGTAGATGGATAGCACAAATTTGTCTAAAGGGCGGTACTCTCATAACAGACCCCGAACGTATTGTCGAACAGTTAGCTGCGCATTTTGAATCAATATACACACCGCAGGCGGTAACCACAATAGAGGACAATACACATTTCTTGCAAGACATTAGGATGCCTACGCTTTCCCCGGAAGCCAGGGAAGACCTAGATGCTGACCTCTCGTCGGAAGTATTGGGGCGGGCACTGGCGGCACTCAACACAGGGAAAGCAATGGGTCCAAACGGGCTACCAGTAGAGCTGTACAAAAAAGTGGCGGGTCTGATCACACCTCACTTACTTAACATGTACAATGACTGCCTGGAGGATGGCAGGCTGCCACGGGATAAGGGAATAGCCACAATTGTGGCATTGTACAAACCGGGCAAACCTGCGCATTTGGCAGCCTCTTACCACCCAATATCGCTAATGAATGCGGAAGCCAAAATACTGGCCAAAGCGTTGGCACTCCGACTACAGCCACACCTCAAGGACTTGGTTCACCCGGACCAATCAGGGTTCATGCCGGGACGTAACACCTCCCTTAATCTACGGAGGGTGCATGACGTTATGGCCCGTACACCAGAGATACAGAAAGATGCAGCCATCCTTTCCTTGGCCGCCACTATGGCCTTCGATTTAGTGGAATGGCCGTTCCTCTTTGTGGTACTTCGGAAGTTGGGACTTGGCCCGAAATTCTGTGCATGGATACAACTTTTATAAACGGAACCCCTCGCGCAAGTAGTAGCAAACGGAAGAATATCAAGAGAATTCCAACTAGGAAGGGGTACCAGGCAGGGATGTCCGCTGTCGCAGCTGCTATTCGCCCTAGTGCTGGTACCGCTCGCTGCATGGATCAGGCAGGACGTCTCCATTCATGGAATGAGATGGGAGGAGGACTGGGAGGATCGTATCTCGCTATATGCGGACGACGTGCTCCTATATTTAACATCCCCGGCGAGATCATTAGTGTTCCTACTAGACATTTTCACTGCATACGGGAAAGTATCCGGCTACACTATTAACTGGACGAAATCGCTACTCTATGTATTGCACGGGCCTACACCCAAAATCCCGGCGGGATGCGAACTGCAGATCGTGACCAGAGATTTCAAGTAATTAGGAATATATGTCACCCCATCAGAGTCCATATTCATGGAAGAAAATTTAATGAGGCCCCTGGAACGACTCCGAGCGGACGTAAAACACTGGAGATCCCTCCCGCTGAGGTTCCTGGGTAAAGCTGCACTATTTAATATGCTAGCCCTTCCGAGATTCCTATATGCCCTACAAAATACCCCATTTCCTGTCCCCCCTAAGTATTTCAAATCCATTGAAGCAGAAGTAACAACCCTATTGTGGGACGGTAAACCCCCCCGGATAGCACAACACAAACTGGTCCGGAGTTGGTATGACAGTGGTATTGCTCTACCGAATGTTAAACTCTACTACTGGGCATCACAACTGATGACAATAAATCAATGGTTGCACGTCCCACAGGACGAACCAGCATACAGGTTGGACCGGAGCCTCCTGCCGGCAGACCGAATGATGAGGGCGCTTTACACCTACGGAAAACAGGAAGGACTTACAGGACCAACGGCAAACATGATTAAAATATGGCACGCCGCACAGAGGGCCTTGGGATGGGAGGGAGTGTTGACACAAGCCACTTCCCTCTGGGACACGGGAAAACTGGGCATACTGGCGAACACAAAGGGATTCAAAGAATGGGACCTAATTGGTATCTCTAAAATAGGCGACCTATGGGCGAAAGGAGAGATAATATCATTTGAAAACTTGCAAGCGAGGTATAAGATGGCAGACTCGGAACGATTCCGTTAAATACAGATACGACACGAATTACAAAGTGCAATTCCCCCAGAGACCAAATTGGTGGAATCCTCCCCTCTGGAGGATAGGCTCCTCACGGACTACATGGAAAAAAAGGCAACCTCCTACACATACAAGAAAGTGATCAATAATCAACCAGACCCCCTGATAGCACTAAAGGGAAAATGGGAGACTGAATTGGGAGATATCGAGGAATCTGATTGGATGGACGCCTTAGCATCAGCCCGAGAGGCAGCGATCCCATCCCGACTTAAACTCATTCAACTGAAAATATTACACCGAACATATTATCCTCGCACCACGATATTTAAACTGGGACACACACCAGATCACCTTTGCCTCAGAGGGTGTGGAGGTATTGGAACATTTTACCATATAATATGGGAATGCCCTATCATAAACCGCTATTGGTCAAGAGTATTAGCGATAATTTCAGAGGTGGGAGGAGCAGAAGTGATATATCGATTGATGTAGCCTGATTACTGTGTTAAGTTAGCATGAGCTTTTTGTGAGTTTAAACGCCATTTTTCCTTTCTGCTGCTTTTTGCACACGACACACATCTGCTGCTTCAGCTTTGAGCCTAGTAAAAAAAATTCGGTTCATACGAGAATAATATTTTGTTACACTGATATCAGCCTTGCTTGGAGAGCTGTGTCTGTACAGTGAGTGCTGAAACCTTCAAGGATATCTCAACACAGTAGTTGTTATGAGCACTGATCTTCGCACATCCCTAGACATAACATACATGCAGCTGCAGCCAAGTTCTGGCTTTAGGCGCGTTTTATATTGCTTTGCACAAGAGCATAACACACACTTGATGGTGCTTCGCATGCAGAGAGCTGGTTGCTGATGATGTGATCCCTTACCACTTGGATCTTGAGGTATGGGGCCGCTCTGCTAAAGCCCACAAGAGACCTTCTTAGATATAATATAATATACTAGCTAGGGAGGGTGAGAATTAGGTTTTGTTAAACCCTATTCATTTTAGCATAATACTATGCTTGCACCGTTTGTGTTATTTGGACTAGTGACTATGCTGATTACTTTGTTTCTTATAATATGTTTGCTTGTATTAGCTAAGATACTGCGCTTGAGAGCACTGCATTAGTGAATAAACATTTCAAATATGCACGTGTCCTCTTTTACTCCTTGTTCTGGATTGAAATGATTGTATAACGAAAGAGTGTTCATGTGTTCCACGTTACCTGAGGTGTACTAAGTTTATGTTCTGGTTTGTTTAAGCATTGGGAGTTTATGATGACCAATGAGACACTGTAGCTAGTCTGGTAGGAGATTTTTGGGTACTAAGGTGAGTTTTGGGACATCCTAATTCACTGAGGTTCCAAGCCTCTATGCACAGTTCTGTCTGAGCACGGAATCCCTGCGACAGAAGTTCCCTGTGATCCCAGGTGTTGCCTCCTCAATATCTGGTAGCCCACTGACTTAAACCTAGCCTTACAGAACTGGGCTACATTGGGGGCGACAATCGCGAAGCGAAACATAGCAAAATACTGGGGCTCCGCGATAACACCTACACGTACACAATGGGAACGAGACATGGATATTGCGATGGTGGCTGAGAGGGCGGTTTACAATCACAGGGGCTGTCCCAAGAAATGGACCAGAATATGGGGTAAATGGAACGAATTCCGTGGGAACATATGTGAACCTCCTTTACAGATCCCCTCCCCAGAGGTCAGCCCCTAACTACACATGTACACGAAAGGGCTTGCATGCAATAGCACGGCATGACAGTTACACACGTATAGCTGATGTGTGATGATACCACTGGCTAGCCTTTATTGTAACTGAAGTAGTTTCTAAATAATCATGACATGTACCTATGCACTGTACTCTGCTTATTGGGCTTTATGTCACCAATGCTAAAATCAATTGATTAGCTGTACGATTTTACTGCCTGTATGAAACTGTCTTGACACAATAAAGGTTTTTGAAAATGTAAAAAAAAATAAAAAAAAATAAACACTTCTTACCCCACCCATGGTGGCGGCGTGTTCATACTAACGAGAGGTTGGTCGACACTGGGATTGTGATCAAAACAGGAAGAGATGGCGGGCTCTGATGGTGGAGGGGCACAGTGCAGACGGACGGCCCTGGGAGAGGAAGGAGACAAGGGGGCCCCATTTAAATTCAAAATTCTTATCATTATCCCTGAAAATATCAGCCAAGCTAAGCAGTCTCCAAAGACGAGAGTGCCATAGGGATATAGCTGGAGCCTCCCTTCTCTTCCAGGCGGCTGCCAGGGTGACCTTAGCTGCCCCACACGCACCACTCTTAAAGTATGGGACTCAATTTCGGGCGACGACAGGTGGACTTCTTTTCCATCCCCATTCACTCCAATCCATTTCAATCCAGCTTTCCCCCCGGCCCAACATGAGGGACCCTTTGATGCCTGGAGAAGGGGAGGCTGCTTAGCTCTAATACATGTGTTCCACAATTTTGATCCCCTTACTTTTGATCAATGTCAAAGGGACTTTGAATTGAAGAACACGGAAAGATATCAGTATATCCAATTGATGCACATGGCCCTCACACCTCAGATACGGGAGGCTGCTACTCGACCTCTCACAAAATTTGAGGCCTTTCTCACCAAGACTGCTAACATGAAAGGGGTGATCTCATTTATCTATAGCTTCCTCCTTAAAACTTTTGAGTTTTGGCCTCTGCCGCACGCAAATCTATTGTGTGCTGCGAGGACTATGCCTAGACCTATCCCTCAACTATGGTCCAGAGTATTGTTGCTTTCCACACGCCCCCGGTAAATTTCTATGTGGGAAGACTTAATTCACCGTCCTATTTCCGATGAGGAATGGACACATCTATGGTCCGATATCGCACGCTTAAATCATTCCTCAGAACTCAGAGAACTGCCGCCTGATTTTACGTATACATCAATCATTGAGCAGACCAGTGCTGAGTAGAGGAGTGGAGGGAAGTGCCTACATCTGCCGTCTGTAGGTGGACTGGCTCTGGATCCCGCTCTTGCTCCTGAACGATTGCCAGCATTCTCCCTTGTACTCTTGTCAGAGATGAATAGCAACGAACAAGCAATGAACAGTGAGTGGTGAGTGACAAGTGGCAAGAGGTGTGTGGCGTGTGGCGAGTAGCTAAGATTGATCGGTCCCTAAGTCGCTGAGCCATTGGAGTCTGTAATAAGTCTGTAATACAAAATCTGAGAAATTATAGAAAGAGGAAAGTGACAATAGACTTAGACCCTCTTGAAGCACCCCTCGGCCCCTGAATTACTCCGCATGCCTAGACTACAGCCCTACCCGGTGCCCGGATGTTAATCAATCGGTTAATTAATTAATTAATTAAGTAACCAGCAGTACCGGCAGATTCTGTACGGAGGTGTGATTTTTGGGTGTTTTCCCTTGGAGGTGTTTGGTGGTGTTTTTGTCCTATGGTCTTGTCACTGGCCCGTTTGATTCTCTGACAGAAGCAAGACTTCTTCACCTTGAAGGGTGTATTATGAGCTCAGGAAAGGAGCAGCCACCTTTCCCTCCTATCAAAAGGAAAAGAAAAATACAACAAACACCAATATTAGATACGTTTAAAATAGAACAGGCAGGTGACATACACTCCTTTAAATCATCTAAGGTCCATACATTTGGGAAACTGGGAAAGTCGCTGCGCTGTCAAAGTTTGACTTTATGAAAGATCCAACTGGTGCTATGCTAACATTGCTAACTAACTCATGTGATCTTCAAACTCCAATTAAACCACTGAGTAGAACAAATATTATATCCCCTAAGCAAGGAGTAAGTGAACCAGGCCACCCTGAGTCTAAAGCTGAAGTCGAACGAATGTCAAATTGAACTAAGGACCAAGTCAACCATTGGGGTCAAATAACGGACATAGAGATGTTAACTATTCCACTTACTGGTCGTTCACAACAAAAGGACCCAAAATGCACAAATCTAACAATGGGAGATACTCAGCAATTACTACCAACTTAGGCAGCCAATACCAATAGAAGTGCAAGTAAAAATCAGAAAAGCTAACGGTATAGGGGAACCATCTAATTTGGGCCAAATAAATCAATCAGACCAAGAAGCTCCAAATGAACTAAATAGTGGGGTGAAAATCATAAGGGAAGCAAATACCCCACTGAAATCGGATCTTACTCTGTCTAAAATAAATTCAGTTCAAAAACAGCACCAGCCGAAATGTAATCAAAATAACGGATCTCAAATTAATAAGGATGAATACACCAGCAACCCAGAAACTCTGCAGCGTTGGAGTACTCCGTATCAAAAAGATGGTTTGAATAGTAGTCCATAATTCATTCATGACGAGGAACATGATTTTCAAGGACCGCTAAAAGAGGAGTATAAGGACCTATCATTCATAAATGGGAAACACCATAGCCAAGGTACTTAGGTACCAGGAAGTGGGAACGCGGGAGCAATTTGGGATTTATTCTTCAAAACCTCGCAATTAACTCTGGAAGCTTTAACATATCAGTCCAACAAAAAGGAGGTCCAAATAGATCTCTTGAGCACTACGGCATCCTCTGTTGCCGGAACTGAGCAGAAGATAACACCACAAAATAATCTAATAGTAAGGGCACAATCTCAGCCAATATCTACGTATGCAGAGTGTAGTTGTGCCCCACTAATTAAACTGGATACCATTCCGGATATTTTAAAAACAATAATTGACGATGTAAAAGGGAATTTTCCTGATGCGGGAATTCAACCCATCAAGACCGACTGCCCCTCTAAAGATACAATAAAATTTAAAAACAAGTTGTTGTTAAATAAAAAAAAGATGATAAAACAAAAGATCAAGAAGTGATAAACCTATGCTCGACACAATCAACAATGACAGACGCGGCTCCGGAAGTTCATCTATCAAAAAGACAGAGGAAAAAACAACAGAAAGCAAGAAATAAAGCTTCTAAAAGTATTTAAAAAAACTAATGCATCAGATATAGTGAGATTGAACACTGGAAACAACCATGACTAAATATCATATTGTGAAGGTAAGGGTAAACAAATGTCTCCAACAAAACCCTTCTACCCTCTATTTAATAAGGATCTATCGGAGGTACAAGCAGTTATGAAAAATAAATGCCTAAACAAGTAAGCTGATAGTATAAAAATGATAGAGAATGGGAACATTCAGTCCTTAGAAAAGCTGCAAGTGGAGGAATGTAATAAACAGGTGGAGAATAAGCCATAACAATTGGAAACAAAAAGAGCAAAGAGGGAGAGTATCAGAGGGGATGAAACAAATAGAGATTTGTTAAAAACCTGGAAGGATATTAAATTACCACAAGATCTGGGAACCGAAACGAAGCAGTTACATAAACATCGACAATCATGGTCTCAAACTGTTAGTAATCATAATGGAAGGTTAATTGAGCATGCTCAAGGTGAAAATAGCCTGGAACAAATTAAATTAAATAACCCAGATCAAAAAGGAGTGGTGCAGGTAATTTTTGCGATGGAATATAAATCTAGGGGTAATAATGATATCTTGACTCGTGGGAACATATTAAAATTGTGTAATGCAGTACCCTCATTAAAGGAAATTAAATGTACCGACATAGAATCAATTGAATTCCTCACAATCAAGAATAATCGCGAATCGATATTAGTAATTTGGACATCTTCTACTGCCGCCAGCCTTATTATGCAAGAACATAATCGCTTTCAGGACTTGGGAATAAAAATAACAACTCCCCTGCAACGTCCTTTTGTTTCAACAAAATTAAAAAATCATAACCAAATGAGAACCGAGAATAATAAGAAATACTCAATATTAAAAAAAACCCTAGATATGACCAACGGGCATCTTTTAAAATCATTAGAGGAAAAAATAGGAGACTATTATTTGACACTGTCAAATTAGGTTGGCTAACAGCAGCCCTCCATAATGTCAGGCAGGATTGACATCTACAATCTGAAGTTCCTTTAAGGGGGCCAACAATTATGAATGAAAGGCTCAGATTATGTTCGTGGAATATAAATGGGGTTCAAGCAAAGATTCAGAATAACCAACTAGCTACTTTGTGCTGTTTTCAAATCATTTGTTTACAAGAGACTTGGGCTTTAGTTCCTTTTAGATTGGAAGGGTATAGTGTTATTACTCATTAGCTAAGAGAACAAGTAACTATGGCAGACCTTGTGGGGGTTTGGCTATTTTTATATCAACTGAGCTAAATATGGAAAGTGAAATGGACGTCCCAAGTCAAAAGGATTATCTAATTGTCAAAATATGATACAAAGAACAAAATATAATTAAATCTCTTGTAGTAATCAACGTATATAATTACGAAGAACAATGGCGACCAATTTGATAATTATGATATTGCAGCAACTGGACAATGACATCCAACCTGAGATTATTATTACCGGTGATTATAACATGAATATGCTATGGTCTTATGATAAAGATGTTGAAATACAATGGCAAAATTACTTTTGGTCAATTCCATAAGTAATTTTGCCATATCCAATGTTGATTTTCATCAACAATGGATATGAGGGATCATCTATCAAAAAGATAGAGGAAAAAACAACGGAAAGCAAGAAATAAAGCTTCTAAAAGTATAAAAAATACAAATGCATCAGGTATAGTGATATTGAACACTGGAAACAATCATGACCAAATATCATATTGTGAAGGTGAGGGTAAACAAATATCTCCAACAAAACCCTTTTACCCTCTATTTAATAAGGATCTATCGGAGGTACAAGCAGTTATGAAAAATAATTGCCTAAACAATCAAGCTGCTAATATAAAAATGATAGAGAATGGGAAAATTCAGTCCTTAGAAATGCTGCAAGTGGAAAAAAGCCATCACAATTGGAAACAAATAGAGCAAAGAGGGAGAGTATCAGAGGGGATGAAACGAATAGAGATTTGTTAAAAACCTGGAAGGATATTAAATTACCACAAGATCTGGAAACCGAAACGAAGCAGTTCCATAAACATCGACAATCATTGTCTCAAACTGTTAGTAATCATAATGGAAGGTTAATTGAGCATGCTCAAGGTGAAAATAGCCTGCAACAAATAAAATAAAATAACCCAGATCAAAAAGAAGGAGTGGTGCAGGTAATTTTTACCCCGGAATATAAATCTAGGGGTAATAATTAAACAACTTGCAAACATCCGGACCCAACACAAGATGGCAGGAGTATGCAAAGCATGTGCATCTACAGCATATGCCTGAGGATTAATGGCCCCAAATCCCTGCCGTGGTATCTTGTCACGTTGTGGCTGAGTGTGCCATGTGATGTGGCAGACTTTAGTGCTTGGTGTGATTTGGTCATTTTTGACAAGGTGGAGTGCTGAACGGTTAGGCTAATTTTGATTTTCTTTGTTTTGGGGATTGTGTGAAATAGTGCGGTACCTACTGTATGATGTAAACAAATTACATTGCTAATATACCATAAGGATGTGGGGTGAGTGCTATTAGGGCCTAAGCCTTGCTGATTATATGCAGAATAACAGGTCTGGGAGGTCACTACTGACTAGGGCAGGTTAGCAGCTGCACAGGCCTTGGGCATTGATCCTATTGAGGATAATATGTGACGGGCACTGGTGACTGGAGCTGGCTAGCAACAACGTTGGCCTCTGTTATTTATTACAAGCAGGGTAACAATACATGTCAATATTGACTGAAACTGGTTGGCAGTTGAGTTAACCTCCGGTTATGAATATTTGCAGGATTTAAGGTACAGGGGTCACTACTGACTGGAGTTACTTAGCAGGATACTAGGTCTCAGGGAGCCAATACTGACTGAAGCTGGTTAGTATGATCACTAGTCCCAAGGTGCTACTAATTACTCAAATTGGCTATAATGATAACAGGTCCTAGGGGCCAATACTAACAGGAGCTGGCTAGTAGGCTTACATACAGGTCCAAGGGGCCACTACTGACTGGAGCTAGCTAAAAGAATAACAGGCCAAAGGGTGGTGGGGTGCGAGTGGCACCAGTGACCGGAGTTGGCTCGAAGCATTGACAACATTTGGTATTGATTAAATACAGGATTCCAGGTCACAGGAGGCACTGCTGAACACAGCTGGATAGCAGCAGTGGTGGCCTCTAGGAAGAAGGAATTGAGAAAACATAACTGGATATACTGGTTTCTTTAATACCGATAATTGTTTACCCATCATACACATCAATGCCACAACCTGCATTGATATATTACATTACCAAATTACAATATTCTTATATTAATTTGAGGTGTCTGTTTGCCTTAATATGCCTGCAAAGTTATATGATTCTATTAGGGCGCAGAACCATTTTATTTAGTGATGTCCATCTGCACACTTTCATGCATCTTGTAGTAAATTGAATATTGACAAACGGAAGTGTTATTTCCAGAAACAGTGAATTCTGCAGCTTGTCTGTGTATCTTTTATCTGCACCTCACCGACTAGCATTATATAGTCCAACTTGCTTTAGGGTGGATGCTGTCGTCCATTGCAAAGACAATTGTCACTTCTTAGTTTGCTTGGCCTTTTGCTATTTTTGCATTAAATGTATGATAGATGTCTTCGCCTCCAGGTGTGTTGTGTTTTATTTTACATATCATAAGAGATGATGAGGAAAATGGCAGTCCAGAATACACATTCTTCATATAAATCAACTCACAGAATACTGTTCTGGAGGCTCAGTCCCACAGACATTATCTCTAACTGAACGCTGGCACCCTAGGAAGCATGTGCTTTTCAAACCAGGTGCCGTCTGATGCGGCGTCCTCGCTATTGGATAAGTCAATATGTCCTGAATTTTAGGAGGGTTATCGAATCTAGTGCACTCTGTTAGGCAGCGCTCACCTGTGGTAGTAAGAAGTTAATAGGCACCTTATCACCTATGCACGGTGCAGGGCTTTGAGTTACAGAGCTCCTCACGCTGTGGAGAAGATTAGGTCACATTTACCCATTTTCCCATATTTGGTCCTGATGAAATGCCAACAGATTGCTCCATGACTACACAAGGCATGAAAAACGTTGACCTGAAGTATAGACCCCAGCTTACCAGCAGGTCCATAGGTGATTGACACTTTCACACAGTGATAGGGGCCATTAGTTCCTCAATTTCTCTGCCACCGTTTTTAATCTCAACATGGACCAGGAAGATCACATTAACCGCATCGATGCTGATGACGGAACCGCTCCGTCATCAGCCACGGTGTCGCTGTGCTGATGATGGAGCGGTTCCGTCATGGCCCGCCGGACGCGCCTGCGCGGCGCTTATTTCGCGCCTGCGCGGAGCGTTCTATTGAGCGGGCGGGGCCATGACGGAACCGCTCCGTCATCAGCACAGCTCACCCGAGGCTGGTGACGGAGCGCTTCCGTCACCAGTGTGTGGGCGCTGAGAGGCCCCCTGTTACATCCTGCATAGTTTCTTGGTCTTTAATTACTTCCCCTTTAAGTGCATGAGCCTTTCTGCACAGTATTCTAGTTCTCAGAACTTTCTTAATGATGCATTCTGTATCTCAATGTCAGTTGTTATTGGACTTGTAGCTGACTACATGATGCTGTGCTGCTGAATAAAACTACTTGCATTTCAACCTGTTCCCTGGATTATTACAAAATTTGGCGACGAGGACTCCAGCCATCTACAGCACAGGAGCGGAGTGAACCCTATTTTACTTCAATTTTGACCTTTTTATGGATTTTTAAGGATTTTTGCCTTTCCTGAAGAAATATTCGCTTAATATTCTTCACAATCGTTCTTTTATATTTCCTTGGAATTTTGCCTTTATTTTCCCACCTTCTAAGAAAATCTACGTTTTGCTTTACATGAGTTACATCTCATTTGACTTGTGCATCCTTCAAATCTACCAACGCACAAGTCTCGCTGAAGATTCCAGCTTGCTGCCTGCTGCCCAGCCGCGGAACATACTTCATACTGAAGTTCCAACTCACTGCTCGGATACCGTTGCTAAGCAAGCTCCGTGACGTCTGTGCCGCGTTGTGACGACTCTGCGTCTTCCTGTTACCAGCTTGTCACCGACGTGCTGCGTTCCATCTGCAGATCCAATCGCTGTCACACGCAGCACATGCAACGTCATACGCACGGACGCTGCGTACAACGTGCAGCCATTTTGTTTATTCTTGGTTTCCTAGCAACGCTGAATTCATACGGAAGCTACTTTCTCCGTTTTCTTCACAGCGGAGAAGCGGTTTACATCAGCGTTTCTTCAATTAAACACAACGCTTGATATATTAATACTCAGCGCCTCATAAACATCAAATTCCTGCTTTGTGGAACCGCTTTGTTTTCTCTATGCACAAAGGTACATTTTATCAACATTACATCCAGGAACTTTCAGTAATATAACGACAATTATTATTACATCAGTATATTTGTGCCAATTCACAGATTATTACCCATCATCTATTACAAGGCATTCAGAGTGTATAACACGCTTCTGACTGACAATTTCTGCTAAGTTCTATTTACAACGTTTCCTTCAACAACAGTTAATTTTGACTGTGTTCATAATACCTTTTTACATTTACATTTACATGCAATTCATAACTTTACTGTATTATTTCACAATTTACTGTCATTGAATTAATTAATATGCAATTTGATCCCCCTGCAAAATTTTTACAAGTTAAGGGTGATCCTCCCTTGCCTTGGGCAAGATGGAAAGAAGAGTTTTTCAATTACATGAAGGCTATTGATGGAGAGCGGATGGGTGCAGAGAGAAAGAAAAGTATTCTGTTACACTGTTTGGGCTCAGAAGGGCAAGACATTTTTAGAACTTTGCCCCTCATTGTACTACCTTCTGGAAGTGGAGATAATCTTAATGTGTACTCTGAAGCACTTGCCAGACTAGAGAAAAGATTTAAACCCACTGCAAATATAGCCCTTAATCGTTTCAAATTTTATACCAGAGCACAGGAACAGAATGAATCGTTTGATGATTTTCTCACTGCCCCGAGAGCATTAACTTTACGCTGTAATTTCGGTACAATGGCCGATGAGATGATAAGGGACCAAATTATTGTTCATGTTAAAAACAAAAAGGTCCAAGATAAGTTGTGGTATTTAGGTGATCCTACCCTGGAGGAGAGTATTGCCATTGCTAAGTCTACAGAAATGTCCGAAAAATGGATGAACATTGTAGAGAAACAAAATACCAGTTCTAGTAAAACCAATGTTGAAGAAGAAGTATGTCTTGTTAAGTCCAAAAATGAGGGAAGAGATTGGTCTACTACACATGGGGGGATTAAAAATACGCCAAGTAGCAAATTTAGAAAACCTGATTATAACAGTAATTCAGTTTCTTGTTTTAGATGTGGAAACAGATCTCATATTGCCTCTTTCCAAGGTTGTCCTGCCCTAAATAGAACCTGTACTATATGTGGGAAAATGGGTCATTTTGCGAATGTCTGTAGAGAAAAACGTTTCAATACACTGGGGCGAGCGGGGTTTCCACGTCCTTTTTCTAATTTTCCCACTTCTGCCAAAGTTTCTTCTATTAATACTCCTGAAACCACAACACAAGAACTGGATACAGGATATGTTGTCTCTATCATCCAAAGTGGTACTGTTGTTTCAATTAGTAAGAAATCACCTAAGTGTATGTTTAACATTTTGGGAATTGAAGTTGAATTGATGGTAGATTCGGGATCCCCATGGACCATTATTACTAAGCAATATTTTAATGAAATGTTACAAGGTGTATGTGAATTTTCCAAATTACAACCATCTGATATTCTAGCAGAAAGTTTTAACGGAGGCGACATTTCTATTGAAGGGTTTTTGTGTGTCCCTATAACTTTCAGGGGTAGGTTAGCTCACATCAAACTATACAATGCTATCAAAGGTATAAATGTTTTAGGGTGGCAAGATCAATGGGAACTTGGCATCAAGTTGAATCCACGTGCTAAAGATCCCATTGAGCTTTGTAGCGACCGAGAAATGGTTAACACCATCAGTGATGGGGAAGGAGATGTCACTTCGGTATGGAGCAATAAATTTAATAAGGTGTTTTGTGATCAACTGGGGAAATTGAAAGGGTTTGCACACAAAATAGTGTTAAAGGATGGAGCCATTCCAGTCAAGCAGAAATTAAGAGGTGTACCTCTAAATATCAGGCCTGAGTTAAAAGACATGTTGGATGACCTATTAAAAGAGAACATCATTGAACCTATAGAGTCCTCAGAATGGGTTTCACCCATAGTTCTCGTACGCAAATCGGATCAAAAGTTGAGAGTCTGTATTGATTTGAGAGCTCTCAATTCCAATATTGTTATAGACTGCCATCCGCTCCCAAATATTAATGAACTTGTTTCTCTGTTTGATGGTGCGCAGATTTTTTCTACTTTAGATCTTAGGTCAGCGTACCATCAAATAGAGCTGACTGAAGATTCCAGGAAATTCACTGCCTTTATTACACCCCTGGGTTTATTTCAATACAGAAGAATGCCATTCGGTTTAGCTTCGGCTGCTTCTGTTTTCCAGCGTGTAATGTTTCAGATATTCAGGGATCTTGATGCATTTGTTAAATGCTTTCAAGATGATATTTTGATCTTTTCTAAAAATACTGATGAACACACTACACATCTTGATGAGGTTTGTTCCAGATTGCAAAGCCATGGTCTTACTATTAAAGCACATAAATGCAATCTATTTAAAAAATCTGTTGAGTATCTGGGGCATACCCTTTCAGGAAAAGGTTTGATTCCAAAAAAATCCAATGTTGAGGCCATTCTCAATGCCCCGGCTCCTAGTACTAAGGAACAACTTCTATCTTTTTCAGGAATGTGCGAGTACTACAGCAAGTTTGTTGCTAACTTTGCCACTAAAATGGAGCCTTTAAGGAAATTGTTAAGGCAGAAGAATGAGTTTGTTTGGGCCTCAGAGCAAGAGAAGGCTTTTAATGAGATAAAAAGAGATATTGTAAATTCACCTACTTTAGGACCTTTTAGGATGGGCAAAGAGTGTATTATCACTACAGATGCGAGTTTATACGGTTTGGGGTGTGTATTATCTCAGACTGATGGTGTGTCAGAGTGGAATGTTGCTTTCTCTTCCAGGACCTTGAATGAAACGGAACGCAGATATGCGAGAGCTACTGTCATGTGTGTGGGCAATCGAACACTATAGGATCTATATTTGGGGAAGCAAGTTCATATTAAGAACTGACCACAAGCCCCTTATTCATATTCTTTCAGTAGGTGGAGGATGGAACTCTACAGCGAGAATTGCACGCTTAACATCAAGGCTACAAGAGTATAGTTTCACAGTAGAATATATACCAGGAAAGAAAAATGTCACAGCTGATTGCCTATCACGCCTTCCATGTCTTAGTGTGGTTGATGGTATATCTGGGTGTAAAGATGTGGATTTTGTGTCTAGTTTGCAAGACTTTATAGGTACACAGTATCGAGAAATTACTGAACAATTTTGGCTCAAGTGTCAGGAGAAGGATGATAGACTGAATACTTTAAGGAAATATTTGTTGGAAGGTTGGCCCAATAAAGCTAATGTCAGAGAAGATATAATGCCATTCTTTAATGTTGCTGATGAGTTATTTTGTGAAGGGAATTTAGTTTTTAAAGGTGACAAGTGTGTTCCACCTGTTGGAGTTCAGGATCAAATACTCAAGTTAGCACATAAGACTCATCCGGGAATTTCTGCAATGAAGCGGCTTATTAGATTGAACTTTTGGTGGCCGGGTTTGGACAGGTTTGTGGATCGTGTAGTTAGAGAATGCAGTGAGTGTTGTGACAAAGATAAAATGTTGAAAGTCTTTGTTCCTCCTCTTAAATCTGTAGCGTGGCCTGAATTTCCGTGGAAAAAAATTGCTTTTGATATCTCTGGTCCTTTCAATATTTTACCTGAGTCCTCTCGTTTTGCTCTGGTAATTATAGATTACCATTCCAAATGGCCAGAAGTGAAATTCGTATCTAAGATTACTTCTGAGATCATTATTAAGTTTTTTCAGGAAGTGTTTTCCAGAGAGGGTTGTCCTTCTGTTTTGGTGTCAGATAACGGAGTTCAATTAGTCTCGTCAGAGATGCAGTCATTTTTACAGTCATGTAATATCAAACATGTCAGAACTTCCCTATATGAACCGCACGAAAATGGGCAGGTTGAGCGTTTTAATCGAGTATTAAAAAACTTTGTTGTTGATTCCATCAAGGAAAAAGGTAACTGGTTGAATGCTCTTAGAGAGAAACTTTGGAACTACCGAATAACTCCCCACACTACCACTGAAGTGAGTCCCTTCAAACTATTAAAGGGCAGGGATCCAGCATCTGTCATCTGTCCTTGGTGGTTCAAGGAGAAATGTAAGGGTTTTGGTGAAGATACTGTGGATATTAAGAATTTAGCAGACAAAATTTCTTGTAAACAAAGGAAATCGTCTGAATGGTATAACAAGAGGTGGAAAGTAAGAGAGCATGGATTGGCTGTGGGTGATTGGGTCAAGATTTTGAAACCTTCTTTTGTCAATAAGGGAATGAGCAAGTATGGCAGACCTATCCAGATCAAAAATGTTTTTAATAACTCTGTTATCACACAAGATGGAAAGGTCTGGAATGTAAGCAAAGTTGCAAAGTGCCCTGTCCAAATGGATATAAATAACCATGATGTGAATACTCATTTTGGTTCTCATAATTGTCATGGTTTTGCACCAGATTTGTGTTCTAAACTTCCTCCTGACTCTATTGCCTCTAGGATTAAGGAGAATTCCCGCACTCGTAAGACACCCATGTCTCTACGAGACTATGTATAAAACATTGCTTTGACTGTTCACGATTTTATCACGATTTTGTATATATGTCTAATTGTTTTATGATTTTGTACATATGTTTCATTTCTAGTTTTTAAGGGGGAGATGTGTTACATCCTGCATAGTTTCTTGGTCTTTAATTACTTCCCCTTTAAGTGCATGAGCCTTTCTGCACAGTATTCTAGTTCTCAGAACTTTCTTAATGATGCATTCTGTATCTCAATGTCAGTTGTTATTGGACTTGTAGCTGACTACATGATGCTGTGCTGCTGAATAAAACTACTTGCATTTCAACCTGTTCCCTGGATTATTACACCCCCCCCGCCCACTTAGCGCTGCGGCGGAATAGCTGCCGCAGCAAAGGGGTTAACTATATTGTGGCAACTGGTCGATAGTTGATCTTATATTCAGACTTCACCAATCTCACATCTTTTGACACAACATCCTCTGTCCTACTATGCTCCTCCGGCGTACTTAATAAAAGATCTCCGACAAAGTGCCCTCTGGTGGTGCCCGCCAGGCATTGTAGCGCCGGCCTGGTGAGGAGTATAAACCAATGATGAAGCATGTCACCTTCAGGTGAGTGAACGCAACTTGTCTTAAAAGCACATGCTTCCTAGGGTGTCTGCGTTCAGTTACAGATAATGTCGCTGGGACTGAACCTCCGAAAACAGTATACAGTGATTTGACTGTTTTATGTTGCTGCTACAAGCTCCTTACCTGTGCGAGTTATCTGGAACGATGCAGGGACAGACCCAAACCAGCCACATGGTGAGATCAATGACAAATACTGAAGATTTAACAGAGCTTCCAAGCTGGAGACCATTACTTAATTGACCTTCAAAATAAAAGACACGTTTTTAGTATTCTGGTGACTCATGACCATAAAAACCAAAGATTATAAATTCAATATTGTGTCAAATACTTAAAAAATGGAACTGGATGTGATGAATCGGATGTTGTCCCAGGTCATGCGTGACACCTTCCACCACTATAGCCCGCCGTAGCGGGCTATACCGGCTATTAAAGGCCCGCTGAATCGTTAAAGGCCCGAGCCGAAGGCGAGGGACTTTAACGAAACAGCGGGACTTTAATTGCTGGTATAGCCCTGCTACGAAGGGCTATAAGGCTATTAGAACATTCTGCCACTAGAGGGCAGAATGTTCTAACAAATTAAACAAAGGGTTCTCGAAGCTCGAGGGGATATGTATCCCCTTGAACTTCGAGAAGCCTTTGTAGAACATTGGAATGTTGCTCTGCGGGCCTTTACCGGCCCGTAGTAGCAGGGAGAACTCCATTGTCTACAATGGAGCTCCCAACATTCCAATGTTCTAATATTGCTTATGGGACTTCTAGTTTTGTTTTTCCCATTAAAGGATGGGCTCTAAAGTCCCAGTGTTCTAAGCGATGTTGGTCAAAATCAGAGGCCTGACGGAGGATGAAGCATGACACTGCTCTGCATAGCAGTGAGATGACTGACAGTTCCCCAGCCCTTCCATTCTTTGACAGACAGAGGCTCGTTGGCAATTCTTATTTTTTTGCAATGACAAAGAAACTTTTATTGCAGCTTGTGTCACTGAAGAGATAAAACACCTGGACGTGTTTCATTAACTACTGACAAACATGAACAATCAAGAGCATGAGTTTCTGGAAAACTATCAAGCCCCCAATCAGAATCAGCCGTCCTTCACACCCAGGAATTCTTGAGGCTTTGGAGAGGGTGAATTACACGTGGTATAAGAGGAACACTACATCGACTCAAAGCTCACTTCTCAGAGATGTACTGAAATGCCAGCTTCTTGGCACACTTAGCCAGCTCTTCACCTCCTCCTCCTCAAACTGTTGACCAGCTATCAGGGCAAATGAGCCTGCAGCAAAGCATCGCTGGCTTGGTTCCATACCGGACCAGGCAAGGTGGTCAACTCCATACTCCTCCAAGTCAGCAAGCACTCTGGTCGAGCCAGTCCCCACATGAATGTTCCTCATCACAACTATTTTAAGGGTACTAAGTTATGTTTCTGGCAAATGATTGAGTCAAAAATTGAAAGTTTTACTATGAATGCTGAAAGAGAAATCATTACGTTTTTCAATATTTCTGAGTCTGCCTCAGTACACAGGAGTATTATTTCTCTACAACAGCAAATCATGTCTGTGCCCTGCAGAAAGCATGTTTGAATGAAACATGGAATGCATTGCAGCCAAAAATCCATGCAACAACATAGAGTACAAGATAACTTGTGTTATTATTCCAGCAAAACAAAATGCCATTCCTAATGTGTACGTCATTTTAAAGACAAACCCAGAAAAATGTACAGTCAGTGTTGTTCTTCTGCCTGTTAAAAGACAATCTCCATTAATGTGTCAGGAAATAAAATACTATGAGAAATCCTACTCTATGGCAGGGTGCTGTCTGCCACTATATTGCAGGTTACTTGCAACATAATCTGATTTATACATACATACTCCAGGGTGCTGCCAGCTATCAGGTCTGCACACAGCAGACTGGAGCCACTCAGGAAGGAGGTAAGCTCTTCATTTCATCTTAAGCCCTTAGGTTACATTCACAGCCTGATGGGTCCGGAGAACTTTATCCTCGCTCTAACTGCGCCGACGTAGCCCAACATAGTCTGTGTTGTGTGCTGGGTGATGCCTGGCATCTTATTATCGTTGGTGGATGGATGAAGCTCTGATAAGAGCTACTACAAGAAGAGCAGAGAAACAGGACCACAGATCGCCACAGAGTGATAACTGCCCAGAAGCTGAAGAAAGAACTCTGGAACAGCAAACCTCCTACACCCTGGAGATTCTCCAGAGTAAGCAAATGATGGTAATGAAATGCAAATTGCAGCATTAAGGTCACTGTAACACTGGGCAGGGGACGAGAGGAAAAGAACCGGATAATGTTGAGTGGTGGCGTAGTGAACTGGCGTCCTCCCCCTCTCTGCCTCATTATCAGCATGACTGGAACAGGGGAGAAGCCTGTTCCTGGGAACTAGCCGACGAATTGGATGACGGCCCTTTAACTGGAAGACACACGAGTACGCAGCTCCGCCCCCTGATGACGGCGCGGGATTCCTAGTGGGTAAAAACGCGGAAGAAGATGTCCTGGCGTGTGACGTCACCGACCGAGGATCGAGAGTGGGAGAGCGGCCCGGAGGAGCAGAGAACGGAGCTTTTGGAGGCGAACGCGAGGACGACAGGAGTAAGCCAGGAGGCCACTGGATCCGTGAATCGCCGTGCCACACTCCCGAGGGAGGAGTGTGGCTACAACAGGTACGGCAGCGTTTGGCGGGCTGGGTAGGAAGACGGGGTTCTTCTAAATCGTAGCCGCGTGTATGCCAGAATATCTGCCCAACCTTTCTTTGTCCTCATCGTGTAAATATACCCCTCCTCACCAGTAATCATGCCTCTGCACCCTCGCACATTTAATTAAGTGTTGAGCACCTTAGCACGGGTGTCCCCTGCACTTGCCCGGTTCCCTGTGGGAGAGTCCAGATAGAGTACATATCCTGACGATCTGTACCTGTTTCTTTTCCCTGGCGGAGTCCAACTAGGAGTTAGTAAGAACGGAAAATCCCCTGAAGTCTGCTTCTTAACCATCTGGAAACAAGACCATAACCAGACGCCATCACGGACCCCGGAGCTTTTCAGAGAGACACCTTGACAACCCGACATAAAAAGACGTTTTCCAAAATAAAACCTTACCTACCCCGAACTGGTCTTAGGTCTCTTCTTGATCCCATGCCACAACTGGTGTAAGAAGTGGGATATCCCCCTTCCATCCCGCAACAGAAGAAGGAGCAAATAATACAACACCGTGTAAAGGGACAAGAAAAGTTAGAATGGGCGGTAGAAAGACAAATGACGTCGGCTCAAGCAGACAGGGAAGTTTTTAAGAACACCATTACAGCCCAAATTGAAGGCTTAAATAAGGCGGTCCAACAACCCAGTGCTTTACCCGGTGGGGAACGAAGAGCCACCCCAACGCATCCCTCAGGAGTATCATTACAAAAATACAACGCAGGGGAGGATCCAGATGCCTTTCTGACTAACTTTGAAAGAGCAGCCCAGGCCTGTGGTTGGGCAGAAGAAAAATGGCCCTTCTTTCTGGCCCCATTGTTAACCGGGGAAGCTCAGGCTGCATACCAGGTGGCCAATGCCACAGGGAATACGCCATATCAAGAGATCAAAGAAATAATCCTGGACCACTTAGGATTAGATTCAGAGGCCTATCGTGTACGGTTCAGGAAAGAAAAAGGAATTCCTGGTGAAAACCCCAAGACTCTATATCTCCGGTTAAAAATGGCAGCCGATAAGTGGCTGAAACCCGAGAGCAGGTTCAAAGAAGAGATAATGACTAGTATATACTTGGGACAGTTTCTGGAAGCGTTACCATACGGAAGCCAACGTTGGCTTAAGCAACATTATGGCCTTACTGCCCAACAAGCCGTAGAGATGGCCACCAATTGTTCCCGAGCGCAGCCTAGGTCTCTCCCTTGGGACCAAGAAAAAACTACAAAGATGTCTGCAGTACCAAAACCCGAGAGGAAGTTCAAAGTCGGCCCAGAGCAGCCAAAAGTGAAACCCATAAGAAAGGAACCAGTTTTCAAAGGCCTCCAGTGCTTCGAGTGCGGCGAATGGGGCCATATCGCTAGACTCTGTCCCAGAAGAAAGGCCCCATGAAGAACCAATGGAGGTGGGGTACATACCTAAGGCCGTGATGTACACCGCTGAGATGGGACCATCTATGTAAGGGTAACAGTCAATCAACGACAAATAAGGGCGCTGTTGGATTCAGGATGCAGGCAGTCCGTGATCCAAAAGAAACTAGTGCTACCCCAACAGCTCACTGCAAAATGACATTCCTATGCCCTGGTCCTAGTGGACTACACAACTAGGTTTCCGGAGGCCTTTCCCTTAAGAATCCCCAATGCTAAAATCATAGCTGAGAAATGTATAGAATTATTCTCGAGGGTGGGATTTCCAAAGGAAATCTTAACAGACCAGGGGATCCCGTTCGTCTCCAGACTGATGAAGGAAGTCTGTAAATTGCTAGATTTGTCTCCCATAAAAACCTCAGACTACCACCCCCAAACAGATGGGTTGGTAGAAAGGTACAACAGGACCTTGAAAACCACCCTAAAAAATTTTTTCTCTATTGAACACAAAGACTGGGACCAAGTCCTACCGTTAGCACTATATGTACTGAGGGCCCAGGTACAAAGTAGTTTGGTTTGCTCAGCCTTTGAACAGCTGTATGGCCGACAACCTTGGTCCCTCTTGGAAATAACAAAGGACACTTGGGAACAAGAGAAACACCATGAACAGAAACCCCTACTAGGGAATACTCAACAGCTGAAGTCCAAGCTCAGCAAACTGAGAGATTTGGCATACTCTTCCTTAGAAAATAGCCAGAACAGGCAAAAGAAATATTATGACAAAGGCAAGAAATGGAGAACCCTAGAAAAGGGAGACTGGGTTTTAGTGTTGTTACCCTCCCCCACTAATAAATTCAGGAGTGAATGGCTGGGTCCCTATCCCATAGTAGACACCATAGGGAGAACCACTTACAGGGTCCAGATCTCCCCTTCGAGGAGGCAGACCTTTCACATCAATCTATTAAAAAAATGGATAGGTCCGATACCCAAGGTAGCTCAATTCGGAATCCCTACTGAGTCAGAGCAGAGCACCTTAGAACAACTGCCTGTTAATGAAGAACTTACATACGCCCAGAAAACTGAGCTCCAAAACACCTTACATCCCTTCTCTCCAATGTTTTCGGACCTGCCAGGATGAACACATTTGATAGAGCACAAAATAGAAACAGAACCAGGGAAATGTGTTAAACAAAAACCCTACAAGGTGCCGGCAGCATAATGACAGGATATAAAAAGGGAAGTACAGGACATGCTCAAGTTGGGGGTTATCCGTCCATCTAGAATTTACTGGTTGTCCCCTATTGTAATGATTCCTAAACCGGACGGGACGACCCGGTTCTGTATGGACATTAGAGCTTTAAATAACATCTTCTCCTTTGATGCCTATCCCATTCCCCGGGTGTCCCCTGCACTTGCCCGGTTCCCTGTGGGAGAGTCCAGATAGAGTACATATCCTGACGATCTGTACCTGTTTCTTTTCCCTGGCGGAGTCCCACTAGGAGTTAGTAAGAACTGAAAATCCCCTGAAGTCCGCTTCTTAACCATCTGGAAACAAGACCATAACCAGACGCCATCACGGACCCCAGAGCTTTTCAGAGAGACACCTTGACAACCCGACATAAAAAGACGTTTTCCAAACTAAAATCTTACCTACCCCGAACTGGTCTTAGGTCTCTTCTTGATCCCACGCCACAACTGGTGTCAGAAGTGGGATATCCCCCTTCCATCCCGCAACAGAAGATGAACCAAATCATACAACACCTTATAAAGGGACAAGAAAAGTTAGAATGGGCGATAGAAAGACAAATGACGTGGGTTCAAGCAGACAGGGAAGTTTTCAAGAACACCATTACAGCCCAAATTGAAGGCTTAAATAAGGCGGTCCAACAACCCAGTGCTTTACCCGGTGGGGAACGAAGAGCCACCCCAACGCATCCCTCAGGACTATCATTACAAAAATACAATGCAGGGAAGGATCCAGATGCCTTTCTGACTAACTTTGAAAGTGACCTTTCACATCAATCTACTAAAAAAATGGATAGGTCTGATACCCAAGGTAGCTCAATTCGGAATCCCTACTGGGTCAGAGCAGAGCAGCAGAGAACAACTGCCTGTTAATGAAGAACTTACATACGCCCAGAAAACTGAGCTCTAAAACACCTTACATCCCTTCTCTCCAATGTTTTCGGACCTGCCAGGATGAACACATTTGATAGAGCACAAAATAGAAACAGAACCAGGGAAATGTGTTAAACAAAAACCCTACAGGATGCCGGCAGCATGACGACAGGATATAAAAAGGGAAGTACAGGACATGCTCAAGTTGGGGGTTATCCGTCCATCTAAAAGTAACTGGTCGTCCCCTATTGTAATGATTCCTAAACCGGACGGGACGACCCGGTTCTGTATGGACATTAGAGCTTTAAATAACATCTCCTCCTTTGATGCCTATCCCCTTCCCCGGGTGGATGATTTAATAGAAAGGATAGGCGAAGCCAAGTTTATTACCATGCTAGACTTCACTAAGGGGTACTGGCAGGTACCCCTTAGGGAAGAAAATAAACGAAACACTGCCTTTGCAACAGAGGAGGGCCTATATGAGTTCAACGTCTTGCCCTTTGGGCTGCATGGGGCGCCTGCGACCTTCCAGAGGTTTATTTATTTATTTTATTTTTATTTTATTTTATTTATTTTCAAAGTTTTATATAGCGCGGACAAGATCTTTGCAGATATCATAGCGCTTTACAGTAGACAGAGGGTAAGGGAAATAAGCGAGAGACTAAGCAAACATGTGGATAACATAGAAATGGGTAGTAGGTGGGTAGCAGACTAGGATGGTAACCTAATAAACAGCTTGTGAATGAATAGACAATAAGATAAACCGGCTAGTAAAAATCTGATAAACAACTTAGTACAGTAGACAACAGAATAAGCAATAATACAAAGTCAGTCCACAGTCTTTGGAACAACCAAGAAAGGGTTCAGGTGCGACTAGCCATAAGGATGGCTTTTGCTTCTTTCTTAAAGAGTGCAGTGGAGGAAATAAGCCTAGTTTCGGGTGGGAGGGCATTCCAGATCCTGGGTGCCATTCCTGAGAAGGAGCGCTTGTAAGTTTTTACCTTCCGAAATCTTCGAGGTTTCAGGAGGAGATTCTTTGTGCTTCTGTTGTTTCTCGAGCCTCCTGATAAAGTCAGCTTTGAGTGAGGTAGCTGGGAGACTTGTGGTGTATAGCCAAGTGTGTCATACAGGCGATTTTCAGCTGTATTCTGGCTTCAAAAGGGAGCCAGTTCAGGGATTTTAAGTCAGGGGAAATATGCGAGTGTTTTCTAGAACCTGTGATGAGTCTCGCTGCAGCGTTCAAGGAGGCTCTTAGGGGTGCTGTAGTAGATAGGGGGAGTCCGCTGAGAGCCACGATTCCGTAGTCTATGCGTGGAATGACTAGGGCTTGAACTGCAGTTTGGAAATCCTTAGCTGGGAGGAAGGGTTTAAGTTTCCTCAGAGTGTTGATTTGGAAGTTAGCTCCCCTAGTTGCTTTGTTGATATGTTGCTGCATGTTGAGGTTGGTGTCAAGAGTGATGCCTAATGATTTCACGGAGTCCACGATGGTGGGTTGAACATTGAATGCAGTTAGGTGCTTAAGCCAGGTTTGAGTGGTGGAGATTTTCGCCGGAGGTGAGATTAGAAGGAACTCAGTTTTCAGAGTATTTAGTTTGAGATGATTATCGGCCAACCATGATTGGGTGTGTTTGAGCGTAGTGTTCAGAAGTTTGATGTCTTCCGGGGATTGTAGTTTGAGGTAGAGTTGAGTGTCATCGGCGTACATATGAAAGTGTACATTAGATGCTTGGAGCAAGGTGGTGAGCGGTTCCATGACTAGGTTGAATAAAGTGGGGGATAGTGAAGATCCTTGAGGGACGCCTAATGAGACAGGCACAGCTGAGGATAGCACGTTGTTGACCTTGAATTTCTGAGACCGGTGATGTAGGAAGGAAGTGAACCATTTGAGGACCGTTCCCGATAGACCCATTCTGGTGTTTAGCAGCTGAAGTAAGTTCTCATGTTTGACGGTGTCGAATGCGGATGAGAGATCAGGTAGGATGAGGAGGCAAGAGTCATTGCGGTCTAGGATTTGGAGGGCGTCGTCAATAATGTGTGTCATGGGGGTTTCAGTACTGTGTCTTGCTCAGAAACCCGATTGATGAGGGTTGAGGAGGTCAAACTGATCGATGTGTTTAGTCAGTTGGAGCTGAACGCATTTTTCCAGCAGTTTGGCCAGTGTGGGGATATTGGTAATAGGGCGGTAATTGTTAAGGTCAGCAGGGTCAGCTGTAGGTTTCTTGAGTATAGGCGTGACTTGCCCCACCTTGAGGGAGTCAGGGATGAGACCTTGTCGAAGGGAAGAGTTAATGATTTTAGTCCAGAGTGGGAGGAGCAGGGGGGTGAAGTCTTTTACAGCATTCGCAGGTAAGGGGTCAGTGAGGTGATTAGAAGGTTTCAGGGTGCCCAGCAGTTTGTTAATTGTTTCTTCTGAGTAGGTGTCGAAGGCTGACCATGACGCTTTGTTTTTAGCTTGAGTGGGAGTTATGCTGATGGGGTTGGAGTAACGGCAAACATCATTGAGGAGATCGCTTCTTATAGTATCGGTCTTTGTCTTAAAGAAAGAAGAGAATTCTTCACAGGTTGGTAAATCGCTTGAGGTGATGTTTGATTGTAGTGGTTGTTCCTTGGTTTGAGTTTTGACTAGTTCAAACAATTTTCTCGGTCTGTTTTTTGCCTGGTCAAGTTGGAGGCTGAAGAAAGCTGATTTTGAGCGCTTGATTTTCCTAAAATAAGCATTTCTCTTCATCTTAAGAGTTTTAAGGTGCAGTGCTGATGGATCGGATCTCCAGGTGCGCTCAGCCATTCGCATGGCACGCCGGTCTTCATTGAGTCTGCCATCATACCATGGGTTTGAGTTCTTGGTGGAGACTCTCTTCAGCTGCAGGGGGGCGACTTCATCGATTATTGAGGTCATAGAGTTGAGGTAGAGGTCGGTCAGATATTGGACGTCTGATGCGCCGGTGGGGGGAAGGAGAAGACTGCAGCTGTGAGAAGGCAGGGAGTTGGGGATGAGTTTCTTTAGGTCCCTTTTCCAGATCTTCGATTTGATAGGTTGAGCCGGGTTAAGTTTGACTTTTTCGTTGATGTAGAATGTGATAATGTGGTGGTCTGACCAATCGCAGGGTTGGATTGACCCCAGTTGGGTAGAGTCCTCTTTGGCGATGATAAGGTCAAGGATAGAGCCTTTGTCATGTGTCGGGCTGTTGCAGATTTGGGTGAGGTCAAGCGCATTAAGAAAAGTTTTAAGACTATTCATCACTGCGTCTTTCTCGTCGTTCCAGTGGAGATTGAAGTCACCCAGGTAGATTTGTGTGTTCTGTCGCCTGGAATTGGCTGAGATTGTGTCCATGAGGTGTTGGGTGAAGGTGAGGCTGTCACCGGTCGGGTGGTAAAAGACATGTAGAGAGCATACAGGTTTGCCCTCACTGTTAACGTCAAGGCAGATGAGTTCACAGGAGGTGAGGGAAGGGGAGGTGCCTTGAGCAACGGAGAGGTTGCTCCTAAAAATGCATGCGATTCCCCCGCCCGTCTTGCCGGTCCTATCGAGTCTAATGATGTGGTAGTTGGGGGGGACAAGAATGTCCATTATGGGTGTGGAAGATTCAGATAGCCAGGTTTCCATTAGAATGGCTAGGTCAAGGTCCATTAATATGATGAGATCTGCGATGTCGGAGGAGTGTCTAGGGGCTGATCTACAGTTGAGTAGGATACATTTGAGTCTGGGGGTGAAAAGGGTGGTAGAGGGTTCGAGAGAGAGGGGGACTTTTCTAAGGTTATCTGGGACGGAGCTTCTGTTGCTTTGAGTGGGGGGCCTAAGGGGATTTGAGAGAATCGTGGGTATGGAGAGGTGAGTGGTGGCAGTGTGGTTAACGGGAACTGGGCCATAAGAGCGGAGGAGGGTGTGAGTGTCGTGGACCGAAAGAGGATTGAGGGTGCGGCGGGGGCGGTTGGTGTGGCTGCGTGCCGGGATAACAGGCCAATGTGTGGAGGGTTGAGTGAGGGGGCAGTGTGGACGCTGTGGGACTTGTTGGACGAGGAGGTGGGGTTTATAGGGGGGCGTATGAGGAGGTGTTCTTTGATGGAGCGAAGTTCTTCTTTGACTTGGAGGAGGGTGGACATAATCATGTCCAGATTGGAGGTGGTGTTGGGGATGAGATCATGTCCAGATTGGAGGTGGGGTTGGGGATGAGAGCCGAAGGTGGATGATTGTAACTGGGGTTGGAGTGTGGGGGGAGGGGTGCGCTAGTGTTTGTGCAGGGCTTTGCGGTATTGGTAAGTAGGGTGGTATTAAGCCGGTGAGCTAGTGATTGGGTGATGGGAGTGAGAGGAGTAAGGGCGGGATTGTGGTAAAAGAGGGGGTGTTGGTCGGAGGCGGCGAGGGTGAGTTGGGGAATGAGTCTAGGCTAGGGAAAGTTAGGGTGCAGGTAGGGTGGTGGGGGCTGAGAATGGGGGGAGAGAGAAGGGGAGGAGTTATGGTAGGGTGGGTGTTGTGTTCTGAGAGACAGGTTGGGAGAGTGGTGTAGTAGGGGCTAAGAGCGGGGGGGGATAGGGTGGGAGAAGGTCATGTTGCGAGGAGAGGGAGATGAGTTAAGGGGGGGTGGGGAATACTGTGGGGAAAGTGGGAGGTGCGGGGTCGGGGGTAGGGCGGGTAGGAGTGTGGGGGACGTGAGAGGGGGAGTGATCTACGTCTGTAATTGTGGGGTGTGAGGTAGCTACAATGGGAGGCTGGGGGTGGGGGTGGGGCTGCATGTCGTTCTGATGCTGAGCACTGTTAGGCGGGTCAGATAGGTGATTCGAGGTAGGAGGTGTTGTGTAGTCCAAGGTGCTTGGATTGGAGGTCTGCCTGTTAGAGATATGTTCTTTGAAGGTGGGGAACAGGTTGTCGAGTAGGTCAAGGTTCTTATCGGTGGATTGGAATAGGATGATCCCATTGTTGTAAATGGTGATGGTAGCTCTGCCTGGGAAGTGTTGGGATGGTGTGCAATAGAGTGTTAGGCCATGAGCGGATTTTCTGGTGGTGGAGATAGTGAGGAGGGAGAGGAGCGTTTTTCTCCATTGTGCTCTACGAGTGGTGTAGAAGATGATATCGGTGCTTGTGGCTCCATTGATCAGTGAGAAGTAGGAGTCCACGAAAGGGGGTTCAGGGTTGGCCTTCAGTACGTTGTGTTTGAAGCGTTTGGCGTTTTTTTTGGTGAGCTCGGGCGGGTAGTTAATTTTGTATGTGTGCTTGCCCGTAAGTTCCATGTTAGGGGAGGTGGGGTGGGTCGATGAGGGGGGGGTGTGTGAGGTAGGTGTAGTTGTGGGGTTAAATGAGTAGGAGAAAATGAAATATGAATGACGCAAGATGAGACTAGATTAAAATTGAAAAGGAGAGTTTGAGTGAGGGTAGGTGTGGATACAGGGTTATGTGAACAGACAAAAATGAGATAAAATACAGTAACATAGAAATAAAATAAAGTAGAAATAAAATAAAATTGGGACTAACCAACAGTGTGATCTGTGCTGAGGATGACTAGTCTAAGATGGCCGCCACTGAGGACGACTAGTCAAGATGGCCACCAAATAGGAGAGCATGAGAGAGAAAAGTAGTCCTCTGTCTGTTGTGATGAAGGATTGGAGAGTCTGGCTTCCCTTTCTACTCTGGGGCAGGTCGAATTAGTCCAGCTTCAGGGTTGGCGGGGAGGAGATAGTCTTATCTCTGTTTTTGGTGGCCCCTGACCCCGTTATTTTGCAGCCTCGTGGTCATCTGGGGGTAGTGGAGGCATTTTTATTACTCCAGTTTATGGTCCCAGCCATTTTGGGCGATGGAGAAACCAAAAAGAAAATGAGGAATCCGGGAAATAGACGGATCAAGGCAAAACCCTTATCTATTGAGACCTGAGATCGAGGTCGTCCAGAGATGTACAGCTCAGCTAAGCGCAATCCAATCCAGGAACAGTCCGTGGGTCCGCTCGTGAAAGGTGCAGGCAGCAGGAGAGGGGATGCGGGGTGGTGAGAGGAGTGATGAGGAGTCCATGGCATGATCCGCTCCCAGCCCCGGTAACCAGCAGAGGGGCCGAGTCGAGACAGTGCACAGGCGAAGGACCGGGCTGTAAGTCTGGGCAGCAGGCAGCCCCGCGGTGCATACGTGGCACTTGTTAACTTTGTATATAGGCTTACTTGATTGATTTCTCGCTGTGTTGTCACTGGGGGTCTGCTCTAGCCGGGGCCCGATAACCTTGCCGCCTTGCACTCTGATCTGCCAGTGCTGCTTCAGAGCGCGGTCAAGCTGCCTCGGTCTCGACTCTGAGGGGTCCGCTATTAAAGCGCGTCGGCGAGAGACCGCCTTCCAGGTGCTTCCTGTGGTCTTAAGGGCTCGCGGCAGCAGCTGCCCCTCTCCCGCATCCGTCCCCGCAGCATAGACCCCACGGTCCAAACTCCTTAAGACCTTCGGGATCCCATCGCTGATCCACTCCGAGGGGAGAGCGTCACCACCTCTGCCTGCTGTCGTCAGGGGCTCGATGCAGCAGACCAGCAGGGCTCTTCCCCTGGCGTGGGGGGCCTCCCAGGGCTTGCTGTTCGGAGAGAAGGAATCACCGGGTCTCGTCCTGGGGGTGATGCGGGGTCAAGGCGGGTCGACCGGGTGAAGACGGACTGCTGGGAGCTGGGAGCTGCCTCAGAAGAGGGGAGGCCGGGGCAAGCCGCTCCGTCGTCTGCGGCAATACTTTGGTGTCCGTGTGTTGCCCTGCGGTTTCGCTCCGCTATTCTCTGGGGGCTGAGGAGAGCGTCCAGGACCACACCAAAACTCTGCCCTCTTCGCTCAGGCCGGATCCCTAGGCTCGTCGTTGCGGTCTCTTCATCAGACTGGCAGCGAGCACCGGCAGCGAGTCAGGCCCAAGCATGTGCAGAGTAATAAAATAAAATAAAATAAATAAAAATTAAAAAATCTAGAGCGGCATAGTCCAAGGTTAAATACCTGGGGTACATGTTGGGGGAAGGTGTTATAGCCCCTCAAGAGGAAAAAGTAAAAGCCATCATGAATACTCCCTTCCCCAAAACAAAGAGAGAGATACGAGCCTTTCTAGGCCTTATAGGCTATTACAGGAGATTGATAGACAACTTTGCGGTGACAGCAGCTCCGCTCACATACCTTTTAAGAAAGGATATTAAACCCTCCTCCATTCTAAATACTTCGGAGGAGGCTAAAAAAGCCTTTAAGACCCTTACAGTGGCCATCACTACAAGCCCAATTTTAATACCTTCCAACTTCAGTAAACCTTTCTCTTTAGCCACGGATGCTTCGGACATGGGCTTAGGAGCTGTATTGTCCCAAATAGGAGAGGATGGATTAGAACATCCGATCCTATACATTAGCCGGAAACTAAATCCTAGGGAGTGCAAATATCCCCCGATCGAAAGAGAATGCCTGGCGATAAGGTGGGCGGTGGAGAAATTAAAGTACTACCATGAAGGCAAGCCTTTTGTACTTTATACAGATCACGCCCCGCTACAATGGATAAATAGGACCAAAGCCCATAACCCTAGAGTATTCAGGTGGTTCCTTTTTCTACAACCTTTTTCTTATTCAATACAACATCGAAAGGGCACTGAGAATGGAAACGCTGATTTCCTATCCAGAAAATTCATTCTTCCCTATCGGCAGAAACCAGGGGGGGAGGAATTTAACACTGGGCAGGGGACAGGAGGAAAAGAACTGGATAATGTTGAGTGGTGGCGAAGTGAACGGACGTCCTCCCCCTCTCTGCCTCATTATCAGCATAACTGGAACAGGGGAGAAGCCTGTTCCTGGGAATTAGCCGACGAATTGGATGACGGTCCCTTTAACTGGAAGACACACGAGTACGCAGGTCCGGCCCCTGATGACGACGCGGGATTCCTAGTGGGTAAAAACGCGGAAGAAGATGTCCTGGCGTGTGATGTCACCGACCGAGGATCGAGAGTGGGAGAGCGGCACGGAGGAGCAGAGAACGGAGCTTTTGGAGGCAAACCCGAGGACGACAGGAGTAAGCCAGGAGGCCACCGGATCCGTGGAAGATGGGGTTCTTGTAAACCGTAGCCGCGTGTGTGCCACAATATATGCCCAACCTTTCTTTGTCCTCACCGTGTAAATATACCCCTTCTCACCAGTAATCACGCCTCTGCACCCTCGCACGTTTAATAAAGTGTTTAGCACCTTAGCACGGGTGTCCCCTGCACTTGCCCGGTTCCCTGTGGGAGAGTCCAGATAGAGTACATATCCTGACGATCTGTACCTTTTTCTTTTCCCTGGCGGAGTCCAACGAGGAGTTAGGAAGAACGGAAAATCCCCTGAAGTCTCCTTCTTAACCATCTGGAAACAAGACCATAACCAGACGCCATCACGGACCCCAGAGCTTTTCAGAGAGACACCATGACAACCTGACATAAAAAGACGTTTTCCAAAATAAAACCTTACCTACCCCGAACTGGTCTTAGGTCTCTTCTTGATCCCACACCACAGTCACACACTACAACATCTTTCCCTTTAAACCGAAGATAACAGCCTACAACAAGCATTTACAATGCAACGGTCTCGGCATTGCAAAAGTTAGAGCTATTAGCATTGTACATGAACGCGAGTTTAAGGTCTTGACTTTGTAAATGACAAGGTCTTTTATTTATGGTTTAAAAACCAAAACATAAATAAAAGTCATTGTCATTTACAATGCCAATAGCTCAAAGTCGCGTAATGTGTATGGCTAACTACAGTAGCCAGAGAGAGCTGAAGGGTTCTTATCGGTGACCGATGAGTCTTTTTGCTTCTTTTTAACTGCAGGAGCGTAGGCTGAGCCTGATAGATGGTGGGATGTTGTTTATGCTCTCAGAGTAAAGTGTATGGTGTAGAGTCTTGCATCTAATTCTTGACTTGGGGCAGAGCCAATGGAATTTTTGACATGTTTGTGTTTCCAGAAAATAAAACTCGTTTATTGATTCTTCTCTCTCTGTAGTGTGAAGTGGGTAAATGGAATAAATAGTCCAGTCTACTCTTGTCGCAATTATCAATTTCAGGTGATCTATTTCACCATGATTGGTCTAAAAGAGTCAGAAATGTTAATTGCTTGACCAATGCAATAGCGGAGGGAGCCCCCATACCAGACACATGGACAGGAGTAGAAACTATCCCCATCTTTAACAAGCCTTTTTGCAATGCAATAAGTCTCGCATTTGCGAGATTTTGAGCTATTGGCATTGTAAATGACACAGCCTTTTAATTATGTGCATAAAAACATGCAATAATAAAAGGCATTGTCATTTACAAGACCAATAGGTTAAAGTTTAATGCAAGACCTATTGTATTGCAAATGCTTTTTTTTTTTAGGTGGCAGGTCTGATACACTGTCATATATGGGGTATGTTGTAACCGACGAAAACACTTAATTAGCCGATTAACACAAAGCCATAATTTCCTCGATGTTAGATGCTTGAAAAAAATTTGAAAATACATCCCGTCCAAGAAAACAGCATTTTGCAATTCTCAGCTATTCAGCCATACAACCGCTGACACGCTCCTAAAGAATCTCACTGTCTCATTCTCATCTCAATTCAAAGTAATATGTTGGGAAGTCAGGTTGTTGAGTTAGTGAGGCAGGGGTGTGAGAGGATTTTGATATGTTTTTATTTTTTGAGGTGTAGCCAGTCAACTTGATAATCAGCTTTAGCCCTATAACAAACTTATGTTTTTAAGGAATGTATAGGAGTGTGTGGAGTTTTTAAAGTGGCGAAGATGATGAAGACTTGGTCATATTTCTCAGGGAGGGAGACCTGAATCTCCACACCACACAAGGGCCAGACATAAAATGGGAGCGCCTCTTGCATTTTTCTACTGTTACTGTATCCACAGGAAACACTCAGGCAGTGCCTAGAAGCAGCTGGGAAAGTAGGAGAAACTTGATTGCAAAAGCGCAGCAGGTTTCCTGCCACACACGTACAATGCTTTCTAGCTCAGAAGAATGGACACTTGATAAAGAGACTAGACAAGTGGTAGGATACAGCCTGGGCCACTGGAATTATGCGGCATGGGAATGCCAAAATATGCGTCAGGGTGGAGTAAATGATGCGTCAAGAAAAGGCAATATATGCAGTGTAATGCAGCATTTTTTTAAAAGAAATATTTTTCCATTTTAGCAGATTAAGCGGCAAATGATGGACTATGTGGCAAATACGGCAAAACTTTGACTCTGCAAAAATCGCTGTGGCCGCACAATAGCATAATTCCCGTGGCCCTGGAAACAGCATACGCACAGTCATTTGCAGAGTTACTTCAGTTCTGATGCTAGTGTCCAAATTTTGTATAGTCATCAAAACGTTAATCTGGAGAGATCAAATCCGAACGAGTCATACCAGAAAAAGACAGCTCTTATGAATGGCGGAACTGAAGCAGGTTCAATTGTCAAAAAATAAACATGATGAAACCTGGAGGTATTTGATATAACGTCCAGAATTAGATTCCTTCGTTTTAATACAGGGTGCTACAATTAACAGAAAAAAATAGAATAAGTGTATTAACTTAAAACAAGGAAAGCTAAACACAAGAAACAGTAAATTGTGCAAAAACACATCTAGAATAAGCCCGCCGTATGGATCTAGAAAGAGGTAACTCCAGACAGCAGAATCAGGAGGTTAAAGAGCAGTCAGAGAATGTAAGGAGGGTGATCTGGGAAAGTTGGAGAGAAAGGAGAAGCATGCAAATCTCCATTGAGAACCCTCTAAACTCAGAATGAGCGAGGACTGAACGGAGGGTGTGGAAAATAGAGCAGCACCGTCCGCGCTAGCAGGGTGTAGTGGGATAGGGGATAAAACAATGAAAGGAGAGCATAAAGAATAAGCCGAGCCACCCCGGCCTACCCCTTTAGACTAACCAGATAATCTTCGAATGAAGGGAGAAGGGTAATCGAAAGTAAAGAAACCTTCTGCTGCTGTCAGTCCTGTCTGCATGGGCTGTAGGGATCCGTGAGTTTAGTCCAGGCAACACAACAGCTCCAACGCAGTCACATACGGAAAGCGGGTGGAAATGTTAGAAGCTACTGATAGTGGACACCGGCATTGCTAAAGTGCCATAATCTGCGGTTGTTGGGAGAAAAAAATAAAACACCACAAAAAAAATGAAGTTTAAAAGTTTATCATGGCCAGCACCATCACAAATGAAATGCGGCCACCACCATGTTAAATTAGCAGCGCCTGTTACGCACTGAAAAACAATAATGTTAAAAGTTAAAGCGACGTGGAGATTGAACAATTTTAAAAAGCATTCCCATTTGTTAACCTGAATACGAGTGGCCTATAAAACAACCACTTTAAATGCAATATGTCTCGCATTTACGAGAGTTTGAACTATTGGCATTTATAATGCCAACAGCTCAAACTCTTGAAAATGGGAGACCTATGGCATTACAAAGAAGTGGCCCCCATGGTCTCGGCTGCTTGGAAAGTGAAAGCGGCATGGCACGCTGGATGTAAGGAAAGTTTGTCGTGCCTACAGCAGCGCAAAACCCATTAAAGAAATTAGCGCTTACAGACTAAATAAGACATCCCGTATAACATTAGTAATGAGGTGTATGGAGGAGGTCAGTTACATAAAACAAAATGACAAAAAAAGTTGAGTTGTAGCAACGGACGAGCTTTCAACATGGAGAGCGCTGGGGAGGGGCAAGAGAGAGGAAAAACAAGGAAGTCACTGTTACTCACGAGCCCAGCAGCCTCACCGGAAGTCAGGCAAAGTCGCCTGTGACGGGGCGGGGCTGCGTCCGGACCGGAAGAGAAGGCGGAGTGAAAGCATCTCGCGACGACAGAAGGAGAGCGGAGTCCCTCAGAATTCACCTGGTAAGTTGAAAAGGGCTGGGGGGGGCTCGGTTCCCTCGTTGTGTGTGTGTGTGTGTGTGTGTGTGTGTGTGTGTGTGTGTGTGTGTGTGTGTGTGTGTGCGTGTGCTTATGCATGTGTGCGACGGCGGGGGAGAGGGGGGGTGCACTTGTGTGTGTGTGCGCGCGCGTGTGTGTATGTGTGCGGGGGGGTGGGTGTCTCTGTGTGTATGTGCATGCGTGGGCGCTTGTGTGTGTGTATGCGCATGCGTGTGTGCTTCCCAGGAGACAGCGCCTGGCCACAGCGCTCGTTCGCGTGCGCGTGTCAGTTTGAAATCGCCTCCAAGGCGATGCGCGCGGCCTGGATTGTCTCCTGGGAAGCACACATGTCGACAAAAGGTTCTCGGCGGAGACGCGCTTCGCGCGGCTAGCCGAGACCTAATAAAGAACTAACCAAAAAGCAACAAAACTAGAAAATGCATTTCCAAAAGCTGCAAAAGAGAAACTGTTAATACAAATGAACAATATTAAACTTTGTTGGTACCTTAGTAATGTGCTTACTTCTGGGCTTCACTCCATCTGCAGCAATAACGCTCTGAAAGGAGAAATTACTGCTGTGAGTCTCAGAGCCTTCAGTATTACTGGTCTCAGTCACGAAGACTGTGGTGTCGGAAGATAACTTTCTCTTATTTGGCTTCATAGATCCTCCAGTCACGCCATTGCTATTAGCAGACAGGCCACTGTCAGCAGCATCATAACTTCAGGCAGACCAGCAAAGCGGATCTCACCACTCACATTGGGTGAACAGACTCACCTCTGCTACATACATCCACTCTGTTCTCAAATTTGCTTGGGGCTGCCAAAATGCAAAGAGCTGCAATATATCCGCCACACTTTCCTGACTACCTTGTTTTAAAAAGTTGTGACATTCAAGAGTGATTCTTGGTTCATCTCCAAGCTGAATTTTTTTAGAGGTTCTATTGCCACACAATACTTTTCCCATATTCCACTTTGTCCACAGGGTGCTTCAAGCCTGGTAGGTTATCACCTGCCTGTTTTGCAGATAATTTCAGATAGTTTCTGTAAGAAACTGAATTATTATTTACGGTAGATGAGGAACAATCACAACCGTTGTCAGAATGAACTTTCGAAGCCATTCAATTAACCTAGGATCAACCCCCTGGTACCTAAGCACGGAACAGGCAGGCTTAACTTAAGGTAATATGTCAAATATTTATGCAGAAACCAAAAAAGTCAAAGTCAAAATGCAAAACAATAAAAAAAAAAAAACCAAAATAGAAAAAAAAGTAAAATGTATTGAACAAAATGACACTAAAATGACAAAATCCAATAAGGGGAATGAGATATGAACTGTAACGCTGTAAGAATCACAAGGTGCTAATGGATGAGGAGCCCGGGCATGGATTCGTCTCTCTGGAGCGGACTGCCAAGTCTGAGGAAACCGGAGGCCACAGCCTGCAAGCACATAGTGCAGGAATTAGACGCAGTGGTCCAAGGAGGCATCTATGTGCTCCAGGCTCAGATAAGGCTGCTAGCCTACAGGGGGATTCACGGCAGGTTTGGGCGCAAAGTGCTTAGAGTATTGAGAACAAGCAGCAGATGCTCAGCAGGGCAATAGCAGACGGTCGAAGCCAGCAAGGCCCGGACGAGACTGAAAGGTAGTGACACCTCTGGCCCTCACCATCATGCAACAGCATAGTGGAGCTCAGCGGGAGGACAACCTGGTGACTGCCACCCACTGGGGCTGGGACCCCCACAACAAGGCAGGCTAGTCTGGTGATGTGGTAAGAGATATAGCAGCCATGTAATCAGCGAGAAGCAATAAGGATCAGAATCTAAAAGAGATGCTGACCAAGCTCCCGATGACCGGCAATGGAGAAGGGAGGCTCTCCCCTAGACACAAATCAGCCAAGATGCGGACACCTCTGAAGCCCCAGTTACCCACGCCTTTTTAGAGTCGCTATTCGGTGCATTACGAGGCGACTTGCAGACGCTGAAAAGGGAAATAGTGGGGGAGATAAAGGAGATAAGACCGGGGGATGCATAAAAACTGTACCTACAGATAACAATAATGTTTAAAGGCATATTATTTAATAGGGGAATTTCCTTTTGCATAATTAATTTTTATAACAATGATTTTCATTCTGTTCCAAATATGCATTGTATAAATGTGTTTATTTTATTGCATCTATTGGAAACTCCAAAGACTCTTTCAAGTCAGTAGGAATCTGTCTGGGGGCGATTTTAATGCTAAGCTATCTTACTCATGGTCAAGCGAATATTCACACAGCAGCAGACAAACATGCAATGGGGTAGAGAGCTAATGGACCATTTGAACACCCTTAACTTAATTAATGTTATGGAAATTGATGCAACTACAAAAGATAATGCCCCCCCTGAACCGACATTCAGAGGGAGGGGCTGTTCATCTGAAATTGATCATGTTTTTTTATGTCCCCCGCTTTTGAAGCAAGCTTGCTTAAAGCCGAAATTATGGCCACAATCTTTGGGGACCATATCCCAATACAAATAACGTTACAGATGTCTCCAGTTCCAACGCCTCAGACAGAATGTGGTGCCGGAGATCTATCACCATCCACAGATAACCGCAGACTGGGCTGGCGAGGCATTAATAACTGTTGGAGGGTTTTAATGTCCAGAGGTGGCTTGACCATCCCCACCATGCCCAGTCAACCAGGAGTAGCACATACAACCCCCCCCCTCGGAATCCCTGTGTATAGGCCTAGGCCAAGGCCCACTGCCTCAAGGTACTTTTTACGATATAATCTACTAGGCCCGATGCTCATGAAAATACATTTCTTTTTGTACACAACACAGCGATATAGCTTAGGCTACCACAGAACCACAGAAACTTTCCACAGTTACAAGTACAGGCGCTTCACACCCACACACGGGGGCCCAGCTGGCACGCCCTTGACATTTCACAAGTATTGTTCGCTTCATTTTTTACATATACAATGTTCCAACCCTCACCCCCCTTGAACATCCTTAATGACTGGAACCCAATCTCCACTGAGGACACCATCCGCCTGATGAACTCCATCCACTCAGGATCCCCCACAGACCCATGCCCTCACCACATCTTCAACAAAGCAGACTCCATCATTGCACCACACCTCCGAGATGTCATCAACTTCTCCCTCAACTCCGCCACCTTCCCGGAAAGCTGGAAACACGCCGAACTCAGCGCCCTTCTGAAAAAACCCACAGCTGACCCCACCGAACTCAAAAACTACCGCCCCATCTCGCTCCTACCATTCCCGGCAAAAGTCATCGAGAAAGCCGTCAACAACCAGCTCGCCGCCTTCCTCGAAACCAACAAATCCCTCGACTCCTCACAGTCCGGCTTCCGAGCCAAACACTGCACTGAGACCGCACTCATCGCAGCAACAGACGACATTCGAACTCTACTGCACAATGGAGACACAGTCGCCCTCATCCTCCTCGACCTCTCCGCGGCCTTCGACACAGTCTGTCATAGCACCCTGTTACAACGCCTCAGAAACATCGGAATCCAAGGAAAAGCACTGGATTGGATCACCTCGTTCCTTACCGGAAGAACTCAGAGAGTCTGCCTCCCACCATTCAAGTCAGAGGCCACTGAAGTCATTTGCGGCGTGCCACAAGGATCTTCACTCAGCCCTACCCTCTTCAACGTATACATGAGCCCCCTCGCGACCATCGCACGCCAACACAACCTCAACATCATCTCCTACGCTGATGACACTCAACTGATCCTCTCACTCACCAAAGACCCTAACACCGCCAAAACCAACCTACATGAAGGAATGAAAGAAGTAGCCGAGTGGATGAAGCACAGCCGTCTGAAACTGAACTCAGACAAAACAGAAGTCCTTATCTTAGGTACCTCCCCCTCCGCTTGGGACGACTCTTGGTGGCCAGAGGCCCTTGGAAAAGCACCCATCCCGACGGACCACGCACGGAACCTGGGCATCATCCTGGACTCCTCACTCTCGATGAACAGACAAGTCAACGCCGTCTCATCATCGTGCTTCAACATTCTTCGCATGCTCAAAAAAACATTTCGCTGGATCCCCATCGAAACTAGAAAAACGGTCACCCACGCACTGGTCACGAGCCGCCTTGACTACGGTAACACCCTATACGCCGGTACCACCGCAAAACTTCAGAAAAAACTCCAACGCATCCAGAACGCTTCAGCCAGACTCATACTAGACATCCCGCGTAAAGACCACATCTCCAGTCACCTGAAAGACCTCCACTGGCTCCCCGTCAATAAGAGAATAACATTCCGCCTCTTAACACACGCACACAAAGCACTTTACGAACTCGGACCCGATTGCATCAACACACGACTTTCCTTCTACACCCCCTCCCGCCAACTACGCTCCTCCAACCAAGCCCTTGCTGTCGTACCTCGCATCAACAAAACCACCATGGGAGGAAGATCCTTCTCCTACCTGGCAGCTAAAACCTGGAACTCACTCCCCATTCACCTTCGCCTCACTCAGAACCACCTAGCATTCAGAAAGCAACTTAAAACTTGGATATTCGACAAGTAATTCCCCACCCTTCTTCAAGCGCCTTGAGACCCTCTGGGTATGTAGCGCGCTATATAAATTATTTGACTTGACTTGACTTGACTCGCAGATGAGACCGCAGCGGGGCCTTGCGATGGCAACGCCTGCCTTTAAGTTCCGGTCTCACATGTATTTTTAGAGACAGGTACGCTTCGTATATCCTTTGTTTATGTTCTGCGGTCAGGCACAATAGACCACCCGCCCAAACACCTGACATCCTGGCCTGTCACTTCGATGTTCTCAGGACTTTAGCACCACCACTGTAGGCGTGTGGTCATGCTGTAGGCGTGCGGTCAAGCACCTGCGCCATTACCTACGTCAGTGCGGTCTGACCATTTTTTATCAGAATAGGTATAATAGGCCCGACACTCCACCAAGAGGTAGGACACTTCGACGAGTGCTCTGCACAGCGTCGTCCTTCTTATCTGACTTGGGACATCACGCCTATCTCTCAGGTTGTAACTCACAATCCAGATAACCTTTTTGCTTTTTAGCTCTCTCTCTGACTAGTCGCAGTATTTTCATCTACACCCATTTCCATGCATTTTTAAGGCCTCTTAGAATTTAATATATATATATATTAAATGTTTATTTTTACTTTAGAATTGTTTGCCTCTAGGCACTAGAATTTCATTGTGTGTTTGTACCTTTTTTTGATTCTTTGACTGGTTCCAATTGCGCCATTTTTCAATTGTCCTTTATTCACGCCTGTTTTATTCAAGTCTGTTTTATAACCTTTTCAGTAGTATAGAAATAATCATGTGGCTTTAATCCTGACGGAGTGAAGTCAGGCTCCTTAAATGGCCTTTTGCTTAGATAGAGAAATGATATGCATTTTGTGGTGTGTTTTAACCTAACAAATAAAAATGCCACTTCAACATGACTCCTCGGTGTCTCACATCTTTCTTCCTTGGTTCTCAGTGAAGCGATACTTTGGCAGCTCGTGACCACAGGTGACAACTAATCAAGGGGCAATCTACTCCCCCTTGTCATAACGCAGACCTATTCAGTTCTATGGTTAGGGGAAACACGAATCTAATTAACATCTGTTTAGAGGCCCTGTTCCACACCCAGTGGCTATCAGCGCCTTTACCGAACTCAGTGGAGCCATTAATTCCTTGCTGTCTAAACCCATTTGTACAGTACTGCGCAAACCTAGATGGTTCAATCAGGAGTGCTCAATTGCCAACAGGAAGCTCCGCAAGGCCCTATCTCAAAGCCCTAGGCGTAATGATTTGGTCAAGTCCTTAAGGTTGACATATAAGCAGGCTATTGCTAATAGGAAGGAACAAATATTAGGTGAGCACTGGGATGCGCTCAGAAATGCTGCCAGCTTAAATAATGGGAATATATTTTGGATTACCATTAAAGAGCTAAGATCAATGGGACAACCGTTCACTCCCATCAGCTGCAACATAATGAGCGCTACCTGGGAAAGCCACTTTTCCACTATTTACCAAGTGCCTGCTTTTTAATCCGACCCTTTTATTAACAGGGTGCCACCTGTAGTCTCATTATCAATAAACGAGGTTCGAGGAGGCTATACCTCAGATTGCGGGCAATAGAACTCCAGGCCCTGATGGGTCGCCCATCGATCTTATTAAATATAAACCAGATGGGTCCCACTGTTGTTAAATATTTTTAATATTCTAACCAATGCCCCACTGCCTAAGACATGGTCTACTAGCATGATCGTTCCCATTTTTGAAAAGGGCGATTGCACACAACCTTCTTGCTGTAGACCGATCTCCCTCATAGATAACACCCTTAAAATTTTAGGCAGAGTTTTATACACCAACATTTTAACCTGGACAGAGGACATCCAGATTTTAGAACAATGCCAACTAGATTTCAGGGGTAAAGTTGGCACAAACGAGCAAAGTCCTAATCTTAATTTGATCATAGGGAAGTACACTATTGCACAGCACTCGCCACTTTACTTAGCTTTTATGGACCTGTCCTCAGCTTTTGATTTTGTCAATAGGTCCCGTCTATGGTCCATCCTTTTAGAATATGGACTGGATGAGGCCCTTGTTCATTTTTTGGCCTATCTCCATGCGGACCTGAAAGCGCGGGTCAGGATTGGGGGTGGGGGAGAAGTTTCCAATTACATCAGTGTAGATAGAGGGGTCAGACAGGGGTGTGTTCTGGCTCCTTTTCTATTTATCATATATATAAACAATTGACATAAATCACTAATCACACTAACTAATGATGTTCCCAGAATTCAAGGCAAACCTCTACCAGTGCTTTTATACACAGATGATGCGGTTTTAATTGGTCGCACATCAAATGCACAACGCTCTTTAGTTCGACGTTTCACAGATTTTATGTCCGGCCTAGATTTATGCACACATTTTAAGAAATCTTTTATAATGCCTTGTGGGCCAAGGAAATGTCCTTTAAATGTTATCTCTGTGGGTGACCAAAAATGTACTTGCACTGCTACTTTACCTTATCTGGGAATGGTCTTCGCTGCGAACGGCACCTGGTGTGAACACTTGGCATATTGTAAAAGTAAGTTCTCGAGGGCTTTTAACTCAAACCTCAGTCTCCTCCGCCCTAAAAGATGGGGAACAATTCCAGCCCTTTTAAAGATTTTCAAGATCCTGTGTGTACCAATAGCTACCTATGGGGCAGAGGTATGGGGTGTTGCCAAATGCTCTTGCGTCCAATCAGCGGAAAATAGATTTTGTAGAAAACTCTTGGGCGCTCCAATCTCCACCCCTTATGTCAAGGTGAACTGAAATTAGGATACATTGAAGACATCATAAGGGCCCGCCCTGCACTATTTTGGCTATCCATAATGAAGAATCCCGAGGCTTCTCTCACAAGGGACATAATAGTTGATAGTCTTCGCTGTGAGAAAGGGATGGATATTCCATGGCTTCCTGGGGTAGTCAAGAGTCTAGAAAGCGTTAACCTTGGTAGACTGTTTGCTAATTCGAACACAGATGGAACAATGGACAAAAAAGTTTTAAAGACAGCATTGTACACACTTTATAGCGCGGAAAGGCTAGAAAGGGAATTGAATAATCAAACTGTTGCAAAATGTATATCCGTTGCGTACCCTGAGCATTGTCTACCAAGTTATATTCCACTACCCATGTCCCAATGGGAGAGAGGCTTCCCATTCCGTCTAAGAGCTGGGAAAGTAAGATATTTGCTTTGTTTTCCCTATAGCTATAAAGCAAAACGTGACTGCCTGCCATGTCCATGTGATGGTCACAGCGGTCAAACACTTTTACACTTTTTATTCTTTAGTAGATACTATATGAAATATGCACTATGGTTGCTAATTCTGTATTTTAAAAAATTGTCACCTATTAATTTAACAGACGCTCTTGACTGCAAATTTAAATTGGACAATGTTGAATTGATCTTGAGCATTGGCACCTTTTTGAGAGTAGCTACAGGTGCACGGAAATCTATGTGCGATCTATGAAGTCATTTATATTGTACTATTCACAATATGCACTTTACCTAGGTTTACTGTATTTTGCTACATTATGGATTGGATATTGCTATCTATTTCATTCAAAACATCTTTATTCGATTTGTGGAATCATAAAAGAAAAACAATGCAATATTTATAGATACATCATTTCCGTCCAATGCCATAATCCTTGAGAAAGTAAATTGCAGATTTTTGGGTATCATTAAATTTGTGCAAATACGCAATTCCAAGATAAGGTGCAGTTAGTAGAATCAGTGCAAATAACATGGCCATTAGGTTCTCGGGGCAATAGACAATTAAAATAGTAAAGTACAGTGCATATGTATCATAGTTGTATTCCCAAAGGTACTTGTGTATATGTTTATCACAGTAACAATTAAAAAAAGAAATAATAAGAACTACTACAAACAAAATACATTATAAAATATTAAATACTATATACAATAAAACGTTTCGGCGATTCAGTCCTGCAATACTCAATTAATGTTCTTTTATCCTCTATTGCAGAATCGTAGTAAAAATTTCAAACCCTTCTTCATTCTTATATAGTTGATAGCCAATAAAAATCTAAAAACTCCAACTACAGTAAGCTGGGTTTTATCTGTTTTTAAAATGCAAAACATATCATTATATCTCCTGACACCCATATTCCTGCCCAACGGCACAATCCATTTTTGTCTAGCTCTCATGTAAGTGGGGCAGAAGAACAAAACATGTGCTATATTTTCCTGCATACCCAGCTGGCACATTTTACACTCACTATCTTTCCCCCATTTCGGCAATTTTCCCATTTGGTTGTAAAGGACTTAACACGGAGGGTCCCATACCTGAATTTCAAGTACAATATTTTCGCCAATTGGGGTTCGATTTGGTCTAAAAATGCCTCAAAGCGGGGTGTTGGTTTAACCATCAGAATATTGTTTGTGAGTCAGCCAACTCCACAATTTTGTAAAACTTTGCGCGCAGTGAAGTTCCAATAGACCCTTCTGAGTTCCCTTTTTGATTCTGCGGTCAACCTTTCTGGGTGGTGCCGGAACTCACTAAGCCCCAAGGTCAAAAGCCATCTACGTATATTAGCCAGCCATGGGAAAGTAACATGGGTATCTAGTGCGATAAGTTCACTTAGTGCCTGCCTGTAGATATGGAGTTCATCAGTGGCCCATAACCTAAACCAATATGACAAAGTCATCCACACAGCCCTATGCTCGATGCGTTTTAACCCCAGATCGTACATGTAGGGGATCACCGGTGTATTTTGGGGGAGGGGGACCATCGCTCTTAAAACCCTGTTTTCTCCCAGGGTTAAGGTGGAGATTTGCTCTCCGCTCCACAGCGCCGAGCCATAGAGAGAAGCGGTTTGGGCCCTAGATTCATATACCTCCAATGCTGGGGTGATGGACTTGGTACTAGTTGCATGGAGCTTTTTCAAGATGGGCACTGAATTTTGCATTCAAATGGTCCCAGATTTTCTGACATGCGGGCACCATGAGAGCTTAGAATCTAGGGTCACCCCTAAGTAAACAAAAGTGTGAACCCTCTCTATCGCTACGTCATTCAGCATCATCTTTTTCTTAAAACTTTTGTGCGGCCTGATGGACATGTATTTTGTTTTTGATGGGTTTATTTCCAATCCTTTTTGTTTACAGTACACCACCAACTTCTTCAGAAGATTTTGCAGTCCCATTGGGGTCTGTGAGAGGAGGATGGTATCATCCGCAAATGTCAGAGCACATACATGAGAGCCACCAAACTTTGGGGAATCGTGGTTTGTGTCCAATAGGAAATCCACCATATCATTAACATAGAGGAGAAACAGGGTAGGCGCCAGGACACAGCCCTGGCGGACCCTCTCCTCACCGGTATCTCCTCTGTCAACTCCCCGCCCATACCCCAGCGCACTTTTGCAAAATTATCTTCATGTAATTTTATGAGTTGCACCAGCATGGTTTTTGGGACCCCTTGGTTTAGCAGATTTATCCACAGCAGATCTCTTGGAATTGAATCGAAAGCGGCCTTTAGGTCAATAAAGGCCATATACAAATTGCCGGATCTTAGTTTAGTATACTTCCAGGCAATGGTTAGCAGCCTAAACACCTGATCTATGGTGCTGATTCTTTTTCTGAACCCTGCCCGGCATGGGGATAATATGTCGTTGTCAACTAGCCAGTTGTTTAGCCTGTCCAGTATCTGCTTTGAATAGACCGTTTGGGTAATGTCTATCAAGCTGATAGGTCTATAATTAGCGGGATCGTCCCTACTGCCCTTTTTGTATATAGGGACAATCTCCGCGCCCTTCCATGATATAGGGATAGGCTGCCCTCTGCTAATTGCATTGCACAGTAAGTTGATATACGGTGCCCATACCTCTGGGTCATGTCTAAAGAGGTCTCCCCGGATGTTATCTGGGCCTGGCGCTTTGGACGGCTTAATGGCGGCTATAGCCTGCTTAGTATCTAAGATACTAAAATATAGTGGTTCAAACTCATTGGACATTGTCAGCTCTTTAATTATGCATGTTCTCGCTTGAAGGGGAACCCGGACATGCATATAAATGTGCAAAGTGTCTGAACCATGTTTTAGGATCTAGATGGTAGTCCTGGGCTGGCTTGCTCGACTTATTGCCGTTTGCAACAATTGATCTCCTGCCCTTGCTGCGGCTCGCAAGTCTTCCCAACCAGAGTCCTCCCAATGTCTACGTTCTTGTACAGCCTGTGGTTGCTGTGCTTGAGATTGTGTTCCTTTTGCCTGCGTCGCTTTTTTTCTATGGCTGCTATTTTTATTTGTTGCATCCTGTAACAGTTCTCTCATGTAACCTCACTGGTTCTATTGGTTCTATTGTACGGTGCTCTGACACCTTCGGGTAAGGTCCGCGCTTTATAAGAATGCATTAAATAAATGACCTCACCTGGGGTTTCATGTGGGTGCTGTGCTCTCTGTTGTGGGTCGGGTTCAAAGGCCTGCGGATGAACAACTGCGCATGCGTCAAGGACAGACACTGCTTTCCACAGCGCGGTCTACAGAGGCATTGGATTAGGTGCGCATGCGCGGAGGACAGACACTGCCTCCCGCTGCGGAGCGAAGGTTAAAGAGGGCCTTGGATGAACAGCTGCGCATGCGCGGAGGATAGACGGCGGTTTTTACTACAATCCAACTCCAGAAGTCGATGCAAGAAAGATTTCATTTAGTTCACAGCACGGAGCGCAGTAAAGGGCGACAGCTCAGAGCCAGCACAGGTGGGACTCAAAGAAGCACAAGAATGCCAGTGTCCGCGCGGGGACACAATGAATGAGATATAACTGCCTCGCGCCACAGCACAGGGTGAGAGGTATGTAAATGCAAAGCTCCTCGGTCCGCTCCTCTGGGGGAAATGTCTTTCCTCTGCGCATGCGTAGTGAGGCTGAGTGTTCTCTGTCCAGGGCAGTTCACAGTCCGTACCCCGTGCAAGGTCCTAACTCGGCGATAGGAAGTAGTATCTTCGCTCCGCACATGCGCAGCTGTGACGCGCGGTCCTGCGCGTGCGCAGCCGTGAGACCCGATGTTTTGTTTTGTTGAGCTCGCGCGTCCCTCCTGGGGGGAATAACACACCGGGCCCCCCTCCTCACGGGCAGCCGGGCCCCCGGTGCCCCCTCCCCTAGACCCTGCAGCCCCCACTGAGCGGGGCTCCAGCAGAGGTGAGCGAGGCCTCTGACCCCAGGGTGACGCACGAGCGCGGGGGCATCTTCAGGACACTGAGAGGCGACATTCAGGGCAGGGGCTGCAGTGGTTTCCAGACTCTGAACTGCGTCATACATGTGTGGCTTAAGAAAAGAAAGTGCATTCAAAGCAATAGTTCCACCATCTTTCTAAAACAGTGTACATATGCAAGCGTAGAACAACTGTATAGAGCGTTTTCCTACTATGCTTTCCTGTGTGTGTGTGTCTGTGTGTGTGTCTGTGTGTGTGTCTGTGTGTGTGTGTCTGTGTCTGTGTGTCTGTATGTGTGTGTCTGTGTGTCTGTATGTGTGTGTCTGTGTGTGTGTGTCTGTGTGTGTGTGTCTGTCTGTGTGTGTGTGTGTGTGTGTCTGTTGGTCTCTGTGTGTCTGTGTCTGTCTGTGTGTGTGTCTGTCTGTCTGTCTGTGTGTGTCTGTGTGTGTCTGTTGGTCTCTGTGTGTGTCTGTGTCTGTCTGCGTGTGTCTGTTGGTCTCTGTGTGTCTGTCTCCCATTCCCTGGAGGGAGAGTTTGTAGCTCCCCGTTGTAGAAGAGTCGGTCAAGAAGGAGCACACTGCACTGAATAATTTCTTTGTATGCACTTTTTATTAGTATTACAGGAAATCACAATAATCGATTGTCTCTTTTATACTCTTCTTTCCCACAGGGTCTTCCTCTTCAGTCCCTTAGTTGAGCCTCGGCCACCGTCGTCCCTCGGACAGAAGGAGATGGCTCAGGTAAGTGTTTTTGCTTTATGGTTTAGCCAAGGGAGGATTTGAGGGATAAATAATAGCTATGCATAAATGTGAAGGAGAGGGGGTAGAGATTGGAGTAACAAAAAAGAAAAAGAGTAGCCGATGATTTCTGCTCTTGTCTTTTTTTTCTGTCTCACTTATTTCCTTTTCCCTGGGTCCCTTTCACCCCTCAGCCTCCCCTCCCATCCCTCTCTGACTCAGCCCCTTTCCAAAAGCCCCATAGACGCCCACTCACCTGTAAGAGCCACGTCACTCCGGGGCCGTGGCGTGGTGACTCCACGTCCTTCAGTGAGGTCTGGTCTCCTTCTGTTTCGACTTTCCCTCCTCGCCAACAAGCTGTGACCTCCCCAAGGCTCCAGTTCTCTCTCTCGGAAGGCTGTTCGGTGTTCTCCGTTTTTCAGGTCTTCCCTGCTGGTTTCTCCGCCGTAGGTTATGGCTCACTTGAGCTCGTGGAATGCCTTTCTGGCGGCTTGGGGAGGATTTACCAAGTCTTAGTTCCTTTTCTCTTTCTTCAGTAGGTCGGTTAGTGGTGCTGCTATTTCAGAATAATTGGGTTTAAACCAGCGGTAGTAGCCTTGTAAGCCCAAAAAGGATCTAATGCCTTTTTTGGTGGTAGGGAAGGGGGTGTCTAAGACTGCTCTCAATTTCTCTTGTTGCAGAGCGATAGCCCCATCGCCCAATAAATAGCCCAAATATTTGACTTTGGTGAAGTTTATCCTGGTCTTTTTGGAGTTCACGTGGAGCCCTGCAGTCCTAAGTGCTTGGAATATCTTCCCACAATGGACGAGATGTAGTTCCAAGTTAGGGCTAAATATTATGATATTGTCTGTGATGGCTAAGGAGTACTCTTGATGTTGGGAGCAAACTTTGTTCATAAGTCTTTGGAACGTCACTGGTGCTCTGTGTAACCCAAAAGGCAGTGCAGTAAACTCGTATAGCCCATTAGAGGTGCTAAAGGCATTTTTTTCTTGGTTTTCCTGTTTAAGTGGTACCTGCTAATAGTCTTTTGTAAGATCGAATGTGGTTATATATTGGGCTAAGCCTAATTTCTCGATTCATCGACGGGTATGAGTGAAATTTCGAGATGGCATTGACTGCTCGGACGTTTATACAAAAACGGATGGAACCATCAGGTTTCAGAATTATGACAATGGGGGAGACCAGTTACTGCTGGAAGGTTTTATGACTCCTAGTTGTAACATGCTCTCTATTTCGTCAGGAACTGCGTCCCGCCTAACGCCTGGTATTCTGTAGGGGTTTTGTTTTATTACTTTATTTGGTGGGGTAACAATGGCATGCTCGAGTATTGTTGATTTTCCCAGGAGGTCGGAAAAGATGGAGGAGAAGGACTCTAAGAGGGTCTGAAGAGACACTTTTTGTTCCTCTGTTAGATGTTCGTTTATGGGCAATTTATTAAATGTTGAAGGAATGGGTTTTGAGTCAGACAAAATGTAATGGGTGTCTTTGGGGAGGGGTCCCAACCATTTCTTTAGTAGATTTATGTGGTATATCTGGGTTTTGTTTGAGGCAAGGCGCAACCGGTAAGTAGTGAGGCCTACCCTTTCAGCACCTTCATATGGTCCCTTCCATTCTGCCCGTTTTTGGCGTATAGAGGAAGGTAGGAATAGGAGCACCCAGTCATGGACCTGTAACTGTTGTCACCTCCTTCCTTTATTGTAAGACATCTGCTGGCTTCTTTGAGCTTTTTCTAGGTTTTTGTGACCAAAATCTCGCAATTTCTGTATGCGGTTTCTTAGGCTTTGGGTCTATTCTAGATGGTGTTGTGTCTCTTCTTGTTTCTCTTGTTCCCACGCTTCTCTTGTCATTTCTAGCAAGGTTTGTGGCTGTCTCCTGTAAAGAAGTTCAAAGGGAGAACAACCCAAGCTTCTCTGAACCTGGCTTCAAATAACAAAGAGGGCGAGTGGCAACAACATGTCCCATTCTTTCCCTTCGGTGGTTAGCATTTTCTTCATGGTTAGTGTTGGACTTGGCCCTTCTAGCAGGTTCACCCCTAAACTTTTTGCTTTTAATGGTGAACTAGTGATGGTGATTTTTGTGTTCTGCGCACTTTCACTGTGTCCCAGTGGAAAGTGCGTGCGCACTCTGAGTGCGTGGAGTAAGGTTGGCCTGCCCTCCCATAGGAATGCATGGGGAATGTATGTGTCCCTGGTAGTTCCTGATGCGTGGGGTGTACAGGCTCGAGTCTGGTATGTGCGGACTCGTGTGATTGAATGCTGCGAAATGATGTATGCGGCGTGTATGTGTCTAGTGTGGAAGTGCCACTTCTAGACATGGCTCTGTGTGTGCTGTAAAGGTGCTGGTGTGTGATTGGCTGGAGCTGGCTGGGATGCCAGGCTCCATGAGTCATGATGGGTCTGCCCGGTGGTGAGTGTGGAGATTAGCGTGCTGATGGCTGGGGAGGAGTGCACCTGGGTCCTGAATAGGGCTGGGCTTTCCCCACACAATGCTGGCTCCGCCCCCTGTGGTGCGTCTAACGACCCTAGCCTGCCTAGTGAATAGAGTGAGGGGCTGAGCACATCAAGGGTGCTCCCAGACCAGCTGCGACTGGTTCTTCCCCCACCCTGCACACAGACAAAGGATTTATTAGTATAAAAAGGGTCTGTGTCCCCTTGCAAGTTGTTCTTTCCTGATCTTACTGAGGGGGGCTGCTGCTGCTGCTGGCGCCAGGAGGAACTGCCACTCGGGACTGCCTTCCTGCCTGGAGGGCCCAGTGAGCTGGGCCCTGGCCCAGCCTTGCCCCCCCATCGTGCTGCATTCCAAGGACTTTCTCTGGACTTGTGCTGTCCTCTAGCGCTGGGAGCGCTGGAATTGCCTCCTAGCGCTTGGAAGCGCGTTATTTGCGCCTGGACGCGCTTTATTTTCTGGTTATAGCGCTGGGAGCGCTTTATTTTACCTCTAGCGCTGGGAGCGCTTTGTTGCTGGAGGCCGGTGCCCACCCACAACCATTCCCCCCAATCTGACCAGCACCTAGTCTTGTTCTGTGTGTTTTATAATACAGGAAGAAAATAATTTATCCTTTCGATTTTAAAGCGCCACAATTTTCAACAATGCCAGGTGGCACGTTACTTCTTTAAATCTCTGCCTGATCCCTTTGTCTGTGGTAGCCAACTTTTTGTGGGCCTGTATGTATGAAAAGTAGAAAGGCGCGAGGTTGGTTTTAACTAATAATTATATGCAGAAATTAGTAATTTGATGTAAACTAACTGGATTCGGTCTATGAGGCACAGGATGCACTTTATGGGATAAAATGTCCTGTAAAATTTATCTGATGTTCTTTTTAGATAATTCTACTTGCTATAGGATTTTAACTTGTTATGAACTGGGGCTGGCTGTTGATCACTGTTTTAAATTGTGCTTTTATGATCTGTATTTAAGAGATCGAATACAGATTTTATTGATTGATTGTTTGCATGTGTGTCTCAGAGTCTCACCCCCCTGTGCTCCCTCTACCTGCTGCTGCAGTGTCCCTGGCATGGCAGTGAGGAGCTCATGGTAATTATGATTCCTGAGTGGGGGCGGGGCCTGTGGGTGTCAAGGCGGGGCCTGTGGGGGCGGGGCCTGTGGGTGTGGATGCTCCGTCTCTGCCGGGGGCGGGGTAAGTGAATATGGGGGCGGGGCCTGTGTGTGATGCGGGGCCTGTGTGTGGGGCGGGGCCTGTGGGTGTGAATGCTCCTACTCGGGCGGGGGCAGTGAATGTGGGGCGGGGCTTGTGGGTGTGGTGTCTGTGGGGGCGGGGCATGTGGCAGTGGGGGCGGGGGCCTGTGAGTTGGGGGCGGGGAACGTGGGCGTGGTCAGTGGCTGGGGGGCGGGGTCAAAACAATACACCTACACAGCCTGGAGGCATTGACTGTTTCGTGTTCCTCACTGGAGACTACTTTGTCCTTACGCTTCAACTCTTCAATGTGTTTTTTTGGAACCCTAATCGCTCCAACTTTAGTTTGTATCGTGTAATTTTTGGTGGATTTATACTCTGTAAATATGTTACCATAATATCTAATCCTATATACTTCGCTCTGTTGTAAAGCGCTCTGACACCGCTGGGTAAAGTATGCGCTATAAAAAATGCCTAAATAAATCCAATGCCCTGCGACCAGGCTGTTGGAGGCTCGCCATGGCCTTGGGGCTCCCAGTCACATGTCCTCAGGTCTGTAGACTAAAGACTGTTGCAGCTTGCAACTCAGAACTGGCAATTCCTCAGGCTCCGGCGGGCTGCTTTTGGAGGCTTCAGGCATGATTCTGAGTGCCGCCGTAGTCCGCGAATCTCAAGTTGCACATTCTTACCTTTCTCCTGAGCCACCGCAACCACAGACTTTACCCACTTGCTGACCGCATCTATAAAATAAGTTTTTGACACAAGTGTGTCCACATGAGCATCTTTTAATTTGGCGGATCTGGGGTTTGCAGCAAATATTTTTTTTAACCCTTGCGTGCGTGCGTTGGCCAACAGCCGTCGCAAGCACTACCTCAGTAGTGCTGCGCACGTCCGTTGGCCTACACGGCCCCGGACGCGCATTCGAACGCCCACATCGCAGCGGAATTGCCACCGCAATAAACGGGTTAAAGCCATGCTCTTGTATTTACAATCAACAGAAGCTTGTGCAGTGAGGGCTGGTGCTGTTCCTGACCTCCCATTCATTTTGTGGAAGTGCCTGGACCAGTCTTCAGCGCGTTCCTTGCTCCCAAATGGTGCCTCTCAGGCCCTAGACCCTTGCTGTTGTTCGGTGGGCTCCTAAATCAAGCTTTTGAACTCTTCATGAGTGGAAATGAGCCCATTCGCACCGGAATCCCACTGCTCGCACGGAACTTCAGCACAAGCCCCTGCCGCCTATCCCCTTGCACGGAAAGCATCAATCGATCTGGAAGAGCAACAACGTAAAGCTCCAGCCCGACCTTCTGCGACACCTGGCCTGCTCTTTGTGCCATGTCCACCACCGCTATTAACTCTCTCCTTACTCCCTGCGACCCTCTCCAATGCGAACGGGGCTCTTGGCTCAAAACTTGTGAGGGTAAAACCTTCAGCTGAACTAATCTGGGGCTCTATCTAATTCGCGCTCCATCGTGATCAGCTTGAACTTTTTACTTTAACCTGGTCCAGCATGACCAGATTGCCTCGGTTGGCGCTTTATGTTTTTAGGTGCTGTATAGAAGTTTATACTTTAAAAATTCATATCTCCGGTTATACTGATTGGATTTTTGTCTTTGGGTTTCGATTTGTTGATTAAATTGAGCTCTATTTTTCTAACCTGGTGTTGATTTTGTGTGCTGTTTACGCTGTTTTACTGTTTGAAGTGTTGCACAAATATTTACACATTGCCTCTAATATAAGCCTGACTGCTCTGTGCCAAGCTACCAGGGGGTTGACCACAGTTTAAATATGGGGTTTGCTTGTGCCTTATACTGACTAGGATTGTCAAATTCTGAAAAGGAGCATACAGTTATTACTAGATTCCTAAATCAATTATGCTCAAGCATGTAATTAAACCTCATTTCCTTTGCAAACTATACAAATTATTATAAGTTCCACCAAATCAGAAAATACAGCGCAGAGTCTTGAGATTTCTTTTTTTCAATGTATTCTTTATTTGTACTCAAATGCATCAGCCCAGCCAACGTGTTTCGTCCAACATGGACTTCATCAGGGTTGGAATAGTCTTTTATAGAAGCTCACCAAGGTGCTATTTCTGTAATCAGATGTAGTATAGATATATAGGCAATCACCGTATCATTCATGATTGATTTAATTCCTTCGATCCATATTGAAATAGTTTTATTGAAGAACACCAAGTCGCTTATTCTTATTAAGAGATGCAATATCAATAAGCTGGTAATCACCATCGCATCCAGTCAGATAAAATCATGAAAGGATTATTGCCTTTGATAAGTCCTAGCATGTAGTCTCGTCGGGTATGCAAAGCCGTCTATCCGATCTGATAGACAGACGGTCTTGCATGCAGCGGTGATTGGCTATATATCTATCCTACATCTGATTACAGAAATTGCGCCTTGGTGAGCTTCCTTGCACCTGCTTCACTAATGATTGCTGCTCCTGTGTGGGCGTAGGGTAGGCTTCAGTGAGCTCTTACCCCTTATTTTTTTTTAAACTTTATTTTGCGTTTAGGTATGAGTAAAGAAGTACACTAGGACAAGTAAAATCCTTTGGCAAGTACAGGTAGACATAATGCACACTGTCAAGGGTTCAATCAATGCCGCAGAGTGATCACATGTTACATAAAGCAAGTCCCTCGACTGCTAACATATTTTCTGTTACAATCGTTCTTGACTCTAATTCACATAAACGGTGTTTACAAACATGACATAGGGATACATCAACTGTACCGACATCAAAAAAGGAGTTTAGCATCCGGTGTAGTTGATTATTGACATGTATCTCGGGACAGTCTAACCCACCCCTGTTGGGACTATGCCCTGTTCTTTCTGGGTAGGGGGTCTTGTCGCTGCGCCTCTAGGTATGTTCTGAAAGGTCCCCAGATATCTTTGGGCCTGGAGGTGGGGGGGACCGTTATTGCGTATAGGTCACTGTTTGTGGAACAAGACGCCATGCTCTTCAGCCATCCCTTCATCGATGGTGCTGTTCTGCCACCCCAATGAATGGATACCTCCCTTTTGGCCAGTAGTAAGCTTATGGCAACAAACCTGCGAATTGCCGGTGGGAACTGCTTTACATATCCCAACAGAGCAATCTCGGGCAAGGGGGTCATCGGTACCTTAACCATGCCACTCACTATCTTATGTATTCCTACCCAGTATGAGTGTTTGCGTGGACAGGTCCAGGCGAGGTGGGCGAAGTCTGCATTTGGAGCGTTGCATCTTGCACAATGGTGCCGTCCGGCAGGGTCTATCCTGTGGAGTCTGGAGGGGGTAATGTATATCCTACAAAGAAACTTAAAGTGTATTAGTTTGTGTCAGCTACTAAGGGAGACATTTTTCGTAACTGCACAGCAGGCAGCCCACTATTTGTCTCTGATCGGAATACCCAAGTCGGTCTCCCAGGCAGTGCGTACAATATGTCCATCTGGAAATAGATAGCCTATCTTAGCAATGTCAAATTTAGCGCATGTCTTCTGTATGAGCTTTTTGCTAGTTATAGGTATGTATCCATTTAGGGTTGGGGAGTGGGAGATCAGAAGAATAAAGCAATGGTGTGTGTATTATGCAACACAATTTCTCCCATGCCCAACTAGTGGGTGATGCGCTTTGGATATCTTTGGGGTCTTTGGGGAAACCCTTCGTTAATATCGCCGCTAAAATGTCCGGGAGGACTAAGTCAGACTCTGGTCGGAGGTATGGAATTCTGGCGTCAGGGTGGTACCATGTCTGTGAAAAACTGCACTGTGCAGCTAAATAGTACAGTTTTAAATCAGGGACCCCGAACCCACCTCTATCGCAGGGGACTTCCATAATCCGCCAGTTTAACCTGGCGTTTCCGCCACCCCATACTAATCTTATTAAGTGTGATCGAAGGGTCGAAAATAATTTATTCGTGAGAGGGATACAGATGTTTTGAAATAGATATCAAAATTTAGGAAGCACGACCATCTTAATGAGGGAAACTCGTCCAGCCATAGATAGTGGGAGCTTTAGCCATTTCTCTATTTGAGTCTCTAATTTGGAAATAGCTGTCCCGTAATTGCGGCGGATGATCTGCTCTGTTTCTAAGTGTATATGTATGCCCAGGTATTTAACCGAGTCAGTATTCCATTCCAGGGGGAACTCCAAGTCCCATATGTCTGTGCTGGCAGTGAGTGGAAAAATGACAGATTTGTTCCAATTGATGCCCAGTCCGGAATGTCTGCCAAAGCGCAGAACCTTCCGGATAAGGGGATCCAAATTAGTCTGGGGGTTGCGTACAAATAAAATCGTGTCATCCGCATACAATGATACTAACAATGGGCCGGTGGTGAACTGTAAACACCTATGAAGGTGTTTCTCTTGGAAGTGCCGTATTAGTGGGGCCATGGCTAAAATGAACAACAGAGGCGACAACAGGCAGCCCTATCTCATTCCGCGTGAAAGTGAGAAGGGAGCCGTCAATGTACCATTTAGTCAGTCGGGCCAGCGCTTGCCTATATAGCAGGGCAGTCGTGGCTACAAAACCAAACGGCATCCCCATGCGCTCCATGATGGATAAAATAAAAGGCCATTCAAGAAAGTCAAATGCCTTGTCTGTATCCAATAGGATTGCCGCAGCAGGGATTTCCGGGTTAATTCTATGCAGAGGGTTAAATAATGTGCGTAGATTGAAGGCTGTCGAGCGATAGGGTATGATACCAGACTGGGCCGGGGCAATTATAGATTCTATTAAGAGAGACAGGCGACATGCCAGAGCCTTTGCCAGCATTTTGTAGTCTAGGTTTAAGAGTGATAACGGTCTATAGGAACCGCACAGCAGGAGGTCTTTGCCATTTGGGGAGAAGAATGATGACTGCCTCACGCAGGGGGGGAGGTAATATCTGCCTCTCCAGGGCTTCTGCATATACTTTAAGGCAGAGGTCTTCAATCTGTGGGGCGCGACCCCCAGGGGGCTCGTGGAGTCCTGGGAAGGGGGTCGCAGATTCTGCAGAGTGCAGTTCCTGGCATTGGGCTGATCGAGGGTGCTCACGGCGGAGGCCTAATTCACACCGAGGTGTGAAAAACATCAACACCTCATTAACAAGTAAAAGGGCTTTTAAAGACCTGTCAAGTACTCGGTGTGGCTGTGTGTGTGTCCCTGAAGCTGTTTCAGCCGGGCCCACATACACGAGCTGGAGGGGGGAGGGAAGGGGGGGCTGGGGGAGCAGTCTGTAGTGTAGCCCTTTGAGTTCAATGGATGTTGCACGCCTGGAGCTGTGGGTCCCGTGACACCCCCCCCCCCGCCCCCAGCAGGGAGGCACAGAGATGGAAAGAAGAAGGAAGACGCAGAGAGATACTGATCCCCCCCCCCCATGAGAGAGGCACAGAAAAGGTGGGTGGATGGATGGATGTAAGGCTGAAGTGGATGTGTGAAAAGGTGGGTGGATGAATGATGAGTGGATGGATGAAAGGGTGGGTGGATGGATGAAAGGGTGGGTGGATGGATGAAAGGGTGGATGGATGGATGAAAGGGTAGATGGATGCAGGATGTATGGATGGATGAAAGGTTGCATGGTTGAATGATGGATGGATGTGTAAAAAGATGGGTGGATGAATGATGGGTGAATGGATGGATGAATGATGGATGGATGTATGGATGGAAGGATGGAAGGATGAAAGGGTGGATGGATGAAGGATAGATCGGTGAAGGATAGATGTATGGATGGAAGGATGAAAGGGTGGACGGATGAAGGGTGGACGGATGAAGGATGGATGGATGAAAGGGTGGATGGATGAAAGGGTGGATGTATGGATAGATAAAAGGTTGCATGGATGAATGATGCATGGATGGATGGATGAAAGGGTGGGTGGATGTCTGGATGAAAGGGTGGATGGATGAAGGATGGATGTATGGATGGGAGGATGAAAGGGTGGATGGATGAAGGATGGATGGGAGGATGAAAGGCTGGATGGATGTATGAATGGATAAAAGGTTGCATGGATGAATGATGGATGGAAGTGTGAAAAGGTGGATGGAGGAAAGATGGGTGGATAGATGGATGGAAGGGTGGATGGGTAAAGGATGGATGTATGGATGGAAGGATGAAAGGGTGGATGGATGTATGGATGGAAGGATGAAAGGGTGGATGGATGGATGGATGTGTGAAAGTGTGGGTGGATGAATGATGGATGGATGTGATGAGGTCTAACAGGCGCATTTATGGTTGTCAAAAGTTGATGATGAGGAGTACCAGTTTCTAGAAACTTTTGTCGGAAGGGGGTCCTTACGCCTGAAAAGGTTTTACAAGGGGGTCTCTGCATCAAAAAGTTTGAAGACCTCTGCTTTAAGGAGATGGGGAATCAATAAATCTTTATAGGCCTTATAAAAATCCGCTGTGAAACTGTTGAGCCCTGGGGCAGAGGAACATGCTCTCCTCGGAGATAGCCTCAGCGAGGAAGTCCTGCATAAACTTTTCGAGATACACTAAAGCGAACTCAGACAAATAACTCTCCTGCTCCGCCCTGTCTCAACCCAATCTAGTGGTGTATAATGTTTTAAAATAGGACATAAATTCCCCCTGGATATCCAGTGGGTCAGTGATCTGCTGTCCCGACGAAGTTCTCAACTCGCTAAAATGTCCGGGAGGACTAAGTCAGACTCTGGTCGGAGGTATGGAATTCTGGCGTCAGGGTGGTACCATGTCTGTGAAAAACTGCACTGTGCAGCTAAATAGTACAGTTGTAAATCAGGGACCCCGAACCCACCTCTATCGCAGGGGACTTCCATAATCCGCCAGTTTAACCTGGCGTTTCCGCCACCCCATACTAATCTTATTAAGTGTGATCGAAGGGTCGAAAATAATTTATTCGTGAGAGGGATACAGATGTTTTGAAATAGATATCAAAATTTAGGAAGCACGACCATCTTAATGAGGGAAACTCGTCCAGCCATAGATAGTGGGAGCTTTAGCCATTTCTCTATTTGAGTCTCTAATTTGGAAATAGCTGTCCCGTAATTGCGGCGGATGATCTGCTCTGTTTCTAAGTGTATATGTATGCCCAGGTATTTAACCGAGTCAGTATTCCATTCCAGGGGGAACTCCAAGTCCCACATGTCTGTGCTGGCAGTGAGTGGAAAAATGACAGATTTGTTCCAATTGATGCCCAGTCCGGAATGTCTGCCAAAGCGCAGAACCTTCCGGATAAGGGGATTCAAATTAATCTGGGGGTTGCGTACAAATAAAATCGTGTCATCTGCATACAATGATACTAACAATGGGCCGGTGGTGAACTGTAAACACCTATGAAGGTGTTTCTCTTGGAAGTGCCGTATTAGTGGGGCCATGGCTAAAATGAACAACAGAGGCGACAACAGGCAGCCCTATCTCATTCCCGTGAAAGTGAGAAGGGAGCCGTCAATGTACCATTTAGTCAGTCGGGCCAGCGCTTGCCTATATAGCAGGGCAGTCGTGGCTACAAAACCAAACGGCATCCCCATGCGCTCCATGATGGATAAAATAAAAGGCCATTCAAGAAAGTCAAATGCCTTGTCTGTATCCAATAGGATTGCCGCAGCAGGGATTTCCGGGTTAATTCTATGCAGAGGGTTAAATAATGTGCGTAGATTGAAGGCTGTCGAGCGATAGGGTATGATACCAGACTGGGCCGGGGTAATTATAGATTCTATTAAGAGAGACAGGCGACATGCCAGAGCCTTTGCCAGTATTTTGTAGTCTAGGTTTAAGAGTGATAACGGTCTATAGGAACCGCACAGCAGGAGGTCTTTGCCATTTGGGGAGAAGAATGATGACTGCCTCACGCAGGGGGGGAGGTAATATCTGCCTCTCCAGGGCTTCTGCATATACTTTAAGGAGATGGGGAATCAATAAATCTTTATAGGCCTTATAAAAATCCGCTGTGAAACTGTTGAGCCCTGGGGCAGAGGAACATGCTCTCCTCGGAGATAGCCTCAGCGAGGAAGTCCTGCATAAACTTTTCGAGATACACTAAAGCGAACTCAGACAAATAACTCTCCTGCTCCGCCCTGTCTCAACTCAATCTAGTGGTGTATAATGTTTTAAAATAGGACATAAATTCCCCCTGGATATCCAGTGGGTCAGTGATCTGCTGTCCCGACGAAGTTCTCAACTCGCTAAAATGTCCGGGAGGACTAAGTCAGACTCTGGTCGGAGGTATGGAATTCTGGCGTCAGGGTGGTACCATGTCTGTGAAAAACTGCACTGTGCAGCTAAATAGTACAGTTGTAAATCAGGGACCCCGAACCCACCTCTATCGCAGGGGACTTCCATAATCCGCCAGTTTAACCTGGCGTTTCCGCCACCCCATACTAATCTTATTAAGTGTGATCGAAGGGTCGAAAATAATTTATTAGTGAGAGGGATACAGATGTTTTGAAATAGATATCAAAATTCAGGAAGCACGACCATCTTAATGAGGGAAACTCGTCCAGCCATGGATAGTGGGAGCTTTAGCCATTTCTCTATTTGAGTCTCTAATTTGGAAATAGCTGTCCCGTAATTGCGGCGGATGATCTGCTCTGTTTCTAAGTGTATATGTATGCCCAGGTATTTAACCGAGTCAGTATTCCATTCCAGGGGGAACTCCAAGTCCCATATGTCTGTGCTGGCAGTGAGTGGAAAACTGACAGATTTGTTCCAATTGATGCCCAGTCCGGAATATCTGCCAAAGCGCAGAACCTTCCGGATAAGGGGATCCAAATTAGTCTGGGGGTTGCGTACAAATAAAATCGTGTCATCTGCATACAATGATACTAACAATGGGCCGGTGGTGAACTGTAAACACCTATGAAGGTGTTTCTCTTGGAAGTGCCGTATTAGTGGGGCCATGGCTAAAATGAACAACAGAGGCGACAACAGGCAGCCCTATCTCATTCCGCGTGAAAGTGAGAAGGGAGCCGTCAATGTACCATTTAGTCAGTCGGGCCAGCGCTTGCCTATATAGCAGGGCAGTCGTGGCTACAAAACCAAACGGCATCCCCATGCGCTCCATGATGGATAAAATAAAAGGCCATTCAAGAAAGTCAAATGCCTTGTCTGTATCCAATAGGATTGCCGCAGCAGGGATTTCCGGGTTAATTCTATGCAGAGGGTTAAATAATGTGCGTAGATTGAAGGCTGTCGAGCGATAGGGTATGATACCAGACTGGGCCGGGGCAATTATAGATTCTATTAAGAGAGACAGGCGACATGCCAGAGCCTTTGCCAGTATTTTGTAGTCTAGGTTTCAGAGTGATAACGGTCTATAGGAACCGCACAGCAGGAGGTCTTTGCCATTTGGGGAGAAGAATGATGACTGCCTCACGCAGGGGGGGAGGTAATATCTGCCTCTCCTGGGCTTCTGCATATACTTTAAGGAGATGGGGAATCAATAAATCTTTATCTAATGTTAGACGGGGACCCGGAGGGTCGGCCGAACTGGGGGAGAGGCCTCCGAGGAGGGCCGTCTCCGGCGATCGTACAGACAAGTCACTTCCCTCCCCACAGATAGACACCACACAAGGATGAGATCAACACTCTTTATATAGGGGTCTTGCGGCATGGTTATCAGCGGTACAGGAGATTCAGGACTCGGGGGTCCTCTCAATTCTAGTCTCTGTAGGGAAAAGGGGGTAGCGGGACAGTCTTGGTACCGGATCGGTACAGGAGGTGGCAGGAGGGAAGCTCACAATCCTCGAGCTTAGGAGTCTGCAAGGTCGGGCTGCGGCAGCGCCAGCTGGCTAGGAGGAAGGTCGACAACGAAGGGGGCCGCGGCAGCGCCAGCAGGCTAAGATGATGGTTCACGTAGCAGAGGGCCGCGGCAGCGCCAGCAGGCCAAGATGATGGTTCACGTTGCAGAGGGCCGCGGGAGCGCCAGCAGGCCAAGATGATGGTTCACGGTGCAGAGGGCCGCGGCAGCGCCAGCAGGCCAAGATGATGGTTCACGTTGCAGAGGGCCGCGGCAGCACCAGCAGGCCAAGATGATGGTTCACGTTGCAGAGGGCCGCGGCAGCGCCAGCAGGCCAAGATGAGGGTTCACGTTGCAGAGGGCCGCGGCAGCGCCAGCAGGCCCAGAGGATGGGTCAAGTTGCAGAGGGCCGCAGCAGTGCCAGCAGGCCAAGGTGAAGGGTTCCCAGGGCCGGGCTGTGGCAGCGCCAGCAGTCCGCCAAGGATGAGTTCTTCTCGGGGTCTCTCGACTCCAGGATACAACTGCCCTCCTGGTCCGGGACCGCCCCAGTTATAGGTCTGGTTCCCTTTGATGTCCGGACCCTCGCACCTGGAGGTCGGGAGGTCCGGAATGAGGGAGTTCCGACACCCAGCAGGTGGTTGGAGCCAGCGCCCAGGGAAGCCGGGGTTGATCGACACCTGGCGGAGGAGAGCCGTTGACGCCTTCTTCTTTCATTGATCTGCCAAGTGGTCTCTTTACCTCCTGTGTGGAGGTTGGTGCCTCGATGTCGGGGCCTGGCCAGGCCCAGGGTTGGGGTCGGGTCGAGGCCACGTGGCCTCGTGTTGTAGTGTCCAAAGATGGCTGCCGGGTCGGGGCCATGGTGCTGACGGGGACCAGGGCCAGCCTGTACGGGAGGGTTCAGGAGCTGGGGTCCCGTTGTGGACGGGTTGTGGATTACCTCGGGGGGGTTGCCGGGGTGGCTCTTGCTGGGGATTCAGGGAGAGCTGGGGTCCGGGCCCTGTTGTGCGGAGGGGGGACGGCCCGGCTACGAGGCCTGTCCAACATGCGTCCCCCCCAGCTGAAGGCAGGGAGAGTCAGCCATCCTCCTGGGGACTCTCCTCGCCGAGGCGGAAAAAGCGTGACAGGCCGTCGGCATTGGTGTGGTCCTGGCCTGGACGATGCTCCACAGTGAAGTCCATCCCCTGTAGGGAGATGGACCAGCGCAACAGTTTCGGGTTTTCCCCCCGCATCTGCATCAGCCATTGCAGGGGTCGGTGGTCTGTCTGCACCCGGAAGCGGGTGCCGAAGAGGTAGGGCCGGAGCTTCTTGAGGGCCCATACTACGGCGAAGGCCTCCCTCTCGATGGTGCTCCAGCGCTGCTCCCGGGCCAGCAGGCGGCGGCTGATGAATGCCACTGGCTGATCGACTCCCTCGGTGTTGAGTTGGGAGAGGACGGCCCCCACGCCATGATCGGAGGCGTCCGTCTGTACGATGAATTCCCGGCCGTAGTCGGGAGCCTGGAGCACGGGGGCAGTGCACATGGCGGCCTTCAGCTTCTCGAAGGCCGATTGGCAGTCCGGAGTCCAGTTGACTGTTTTGGGGTTCTTCTTGGATGTGAGCTCCGTGAGGGGCCCCACGATGCTGCCATAGTCCTTCACAAACCGCCGGTAATACCCGGTGAGCCCCAGGAAGGCCCGGACCTCGGTTTGGGTCGTAGGGGGTTGCCAGGCCTGGATGGCAGCGATCTTGAGCTGGAGGGGGGCCACCAGACCGCTTCCCACTTGGTGTCCTAGGTAGGTCACGGACCCTTGGCCCACCTGACATTTGCTGGCCTTGATGGTGAGCCCGGCCTGCTGGAGGGCGTGTAGAACTTCCCGCAGGTGGCGGAGGTGGTCGGTCCAGTGGTGACTGTACACAGCGATGTCGTCCAGGTAGGCGGCGCTGAATGCTTCGAGGCCCGCCAGTACCTTGTTCACGAGTCGTTGAAATGTTGCCGGAGCGTTTTTCATGCGGAATGGCATCACCCTGAAGTGGTAGTGACCGTCCGGGCTAGAGAAGGCGGATCGTTCTTGAGCCCTGGGGGTGAGGCCGATTTGCCAGTAGCCTGCTGTTAAATCGAAGATGCTCAGGTAGCGGGCGGCCCCCATACGGTCAATTAGCTCATCTGCCCGGGGGATAGGGTGAGCGTCGGTCCTGGTAACGGCATTCAATCCCCGGTAGTCCACACAGAACCGGAGCTCAGGGGCAACGCCCGGGGCGGCGGCCTTGGGGACCAGGACGACTGGGCTGGCCCAGGGGCTGTCAGAGGGTTCGATCACTCCCAGGGTCAGCATCTTGGACACCTCGGTCTGGATGCAGGCGCGCACCCGATCTGGTACGCGGTACGCCCTGTGGCGAATAGGGGGGCTGTCCCCGGTGTCCACATCGTGAAGGCACCAGGGGGTGACCCCAGGGGTGAGAGAGAACAAGGATGCGAATCGTGCCAGGAGAGCTTGACAGTCTTGGCGTTGCTCCGGGGACAAGGCCTCGGAGAGTCTGACCCCTTCCACGGAGCCATCCTGCTCGAGGGTCCTCAGCAGGTCCGGGAGGGGCACGGAGTCTTCTTCCGCCCCATTATCGGTAGCCATCAGGAGGCTGAGTTCTGAGCGTACAAAATGGGGCTTGAGTCTGTTGGCGTGGAGGACCCGTAGGGGGTTCCGGGAAGTTTCCATGTCGATTAAGTAGGTGACGGGCCCCTTGCGTTCGATCACCTTGAAGGGTCCGGACCATTTGTCCTGTAGGGCACAGGGTTCAACCGGGGACATCACCCAGACCTGCTGTCCCGGCTCGAACTCGAGGGAGGAGGCGTGCTGATCATACCATTTCTTCATGTCTTCCTGACTGGCTTCAAGGTTGACTTTGGCGATCTCCCTGAATCGCCGGGTCTGGTTGCGAAGGGCCAAGAGGTATTTGTATACATCCGGGGGAGTTTTCTGGGGGGGCCTCTCCCAACCTTCTTTGACTAGGCTGAGGGGACCCCAGACGGGGTGCCCGTACAGGAGTTCGAATGGGCTGAAGCCTAGGGATTTTTGAGGGACCTCTCGGTAGGCGAACAGGAGGCACGGGAGTAGCACGTCCCACTGGCGACGGAGGGGCTCTTCTAGGCCCATGATCATTCCTTTGAGAGTGCGGTTAAACCGCTCGACCAATCCATTTCCTTGTGGGTGATAGGGGGTCGTGAATTTGTAGATGACCCCGCACTGTTGCCAGAGAGACTTCATGTATTTCGAGATGAAGTTCGTGCCCCTGTCGCTGACGACCTCCCGGGGAAAGCCCACCCGGGAGAAGATCCCCATCAGGGCTCGTCCTACCACAGTCGCTGTCACGGTTCAAAGAGGGATGGCCTCGGGATAGCGGGTGGCGTGGTCCACCAGGACTAGGATGAACCGGTGTCCTTGGGCGGTTCGGGGGTCCAGGGGCCCCACAATGTCTATTCACACCCGTTCGAACGGGGTGGTGACGACGGGAAAAGGCTGCAAGGGTGCTTTGGTTTTTCGGCCACTTTTTCCGCTGGCCTGGCAGGTGGGGCAGGCCTTGCAGTGGTTGGTGACATCCTTTCGCATTCGGGGCCAGTAAAAGTGGGTCACCAGGCGGTCGTACGTTTTGTCCTGTCCCAGGTGTCCGGCAAGGGGTATATCGTGGGCTAAGTTCAAGAGGAAATCTCTGAAGCGGAGGGGCACCACCAGCACCCGACGGGCCCCCAGTTCTGCAATCCTTTGCTCACTGTAAAGCAGGTCATGGTCCCAGTAGATCCAGTGGGCCCCCGAGGTGTCCCCTGCGCTCTGGGCCAGGGCTTGCTGTCGGAGTCCCTCGAGGGAGGGACAGGTTCTTTGTTCTTGTTGGAATTGTTCCTGGGTGGGACCCCCCTCTTGACACCACTGGGCCAGGTCGGGGAGGTCCGGGAGCCGACCGGGTCCTCCTTCTGTTTGGGCCGGGGGACTTGCTTCGGGGGTGGCCTCTTCTGGGACAATTGCGGGAGGAGGCTCCGGCCACTCGGGTTCCTCTGGACTGGGGACGGCACGGGCGGTCATGGACCGGGTCGTGGCACAGACCCATTCGGGGAGGCCCAGCATCCCCAGGTGCTCTCTCCGTTCGACTGCGGCCCAGGGAGAACTTTCGAGATCGTTCCCCAGGAGGCAATCCACGGGTGCATCATCGCGGACAGTCACTTTCAGCATCCCTGATACTCCTCCCCATTCGAAGGGGACGTAGGCCATTTGACAGAGACTTTCTGAGTTGTCGGCCGACCGGACAGGGCAAAGAATGTTCGGCAAGATCTGGTCCGGGGCCACCAGATGACAGCGGACCGCGGTCACGCTGGCCCTGGTGTCGCGGAGGGCTTCAGCCCGGCGGCCATTAATGTTGACCCACTGGCTGTACTTCTGTGTGTTGGCGGGAAGGGGGGCCCGAGGGATCAGGTCTCGTTCCCCTAAGCAAACCAGGGACATGGCGGCCGGTTCCCACTCAGGCTGGTCGGTTTCGTACTCTTCTTGGTCTTCTGGGGTTTGCTCTTCCCCCAGGGCTGCAGCAGCGACCTGGCGGGGTAGAGTGTTCGGGTTCTTTGGGCGATTGGGATCACTGGCGTAGTGGCCGGGTCGCTGGCATCGGTGGCAAGTAATGTTGGCTCGGAAGCCTGGTCGCATCGGGGGGTTTCCCCTGCCGGCCGGGGGCGGGGGGTTGCTTGCGGGAGTCACCGGGCCGGTGTCCCTACCCCGACCCTGGCCTCCTCCTCCCCGGGGGCGATGGGGCCCTTGGGCAGTTCTGTTCGGTTCGCTGGGTCCGTTTCGGCCAACTCGGGTGCTTTCCCATCGGTCGGCTTCGGCGGCGAGTTGCCGAGGTTCCGTTAGTTTACTGTCCAGGAGGTGCTGCCTGAGTTCGATGAAGCAGTTGTTAGAAAGGTGCTCCCGCACAATAAGGTCAAAAAGCTGCTCGTAGGTGGTCACGTTGCTGCCCTTGATCCACCCCTCGAAGGCCCGGCTAAAGAAGTTCACGTACTCCACCCAAGTTGTACCCGGGATCCGTTTGCAGTCGCGGAACCGCTGGCGGTACATCTCGGGTGTGAGTCCGTATCGAGTGAGGAGAGCGGCTTTCATGTGGTCGTAGGATGTCATCAGATGGTCCGGGAGTTGCAGCAGGGCGTCTCGCCCTTCGTTGACAAACCTCCCCCATAACCCGGCTCCCCAGTCGCTCCGGGGAATCCGGTGGGAGGTCATGGCTACCTCGTATGCTTTGAACCATTGCTGGATATCATCGTTCTTGTAGTACTCTCTGACGACATCTTTGGGTATGTGGACCTTGGGGTCTGTAGGGGCAGGAGGACTCGTGCGCTCGGGGACCCCGAGCTCCTTGTTCTGCTTCCGAATCTCTAGTTCTTTGAGGTTGCGCTCATGTTCGGAGGTTAGCTTCTTCTCTTCTAGCTCTCTCTGCCTTTGTTTCTCTTCTCGCTCCTCTCGGAGCCGTAAGTGTTCCAACGTTATTTTTTGTTCCGCCAATTTGAGCTCTCCATCTAGGCGAAGTCGTGCCAATTCTAATTCATGGAGCCTGCTTTTTTCCCGTTCCCGGACCTCTTCTGGGGAGAGACCCGATCTTCTTTCTTCCGTCGGCGCGGGGCTTGTTTCGGGTGTCTCGTGGCTTCGTATTTGGGGTACGGTCGTACCTGTCTCCGCCCAAGATTCCAGGGCTCGTTTGAAGTCCTCTTTCGGGCTCAGTCCTGTGGTTGAAATGCCTAATTCTATGCAAAATTGTTTCAGTTCTCTGTGGTTGTATTCTTCTAGCTTTTCCATCTGGAATTTTTCCGTTGTTCCGCTCTCTTTTGTTGTCAAGGTGGTTGTGTGTCGTGGGGCGAGTGACCCTCTGTACGATTATGCGTAGGTTCGGATCGCGCCGCTGGCCACCAATGTTAGACGGGGACCCGGAGGGTCGGCCGAACTGGGGGAGAGGCCTCCGAGGACGGCCGTCTCCGGCGATCGTACAGACAAGTCACTTCCCTCCCCACAGATAGACACCACACAAGGATGAGATCAACACTCTTTATATAGGGTTCTTGCGGCAAGGTTATCAGCGGTACAGGAGATTCAGGACTCGGGGGTCCTCTCAATTCTAGTCTCTGTAGGGAAAAGGGGGTAGCGGGACAGTCTTGGTACCGGATCGGTACAGGAGGTGGCAGGAGGGAAGCTCACAATCCTCGAGCTTAGGAGTCTGCAAGGTCGGGCCGCGGCAGCGCCAGCTGGCTAGGAGGAAGGTCGACAACGAAGGGGGCCGCGGCAGCGCCAGCAGGCTAAGATGATGGTTCACGTAGCAGAGGGCCGCGGCAGCGCCAGCAGGCCAAGATGATGGTTCACGTTGCAGAGGGCCGCGGCAGCACCAGCAGGCCAAGATGATGGTTCACGGTGCAGAGGGCCGCGGCAGTGCCAGCAGGCCAAGATGATGGTTCACGTTGCAGAGGGCCGGGGCAGCGCCAGCAGGCCAAGATGAGGGTTCACGTTGCAGAGGGCCGCGGCAGCGCCAGCAGGCCAAGAGGATGGGTCAAGTTGCAGAGGGCCGCGGCAGCGCCAGCAGGCCAAGACGAAGGGTTCCCAGGGCCGGGCTGTGGCAGCGCCAGCAGTCTGCCAAGGATGAGTTCTTCTCGGGGTCTCTCGACTCCAGGATACAACTGCCCTCCTGGTCCGGGACCGCCCCAGTTATAGGTCTGGTTCCCTTTGATGTCCGGACCCTCGCGCCTGGAGGTCGGGAGGTCCGGAATGAGGGAGTCCCGACACCCAGCAGGGGGTTGGAGCCAGCGCCCCTGGAAGCCGGGGGTGATCGACACCTGGCGGAGGAGAGCCGTTGACGCCTTCTTCTTTCATTGATCTGCCAAGTGGTCTCTTTACCTCCTGTGTGGAGGTTGGTGCCTCGATGTCGGGGCCTGGCCAGGCCCAGGGTTGGGGTCTGGTCGAGGCCACGTGGCCTCGTGTTGTAGTGTCCAAAGATGGCTGCCGGGTCGGGGCCATGGTGCTGACGGGGACCAGGGCCAGCCTGTACGGGAGGGTTCAGGAGCTGGGGTCCCGTTGTGGACGGGTTGTGGATTACCTCGGGGGGGTTGCCAGGGTGGCTCTTGCTGGGGATTCAGGGAGAGCTGGGGTCCGGGCCCTGTTGTGCGGAGGGGGGACGGCCCGGCTACGAGGCCTGTCCAACAGGCCTTATAAAAATCCGCTGTGAAACTGCTGAGCCCTGGGGCAGAGGAACATGCTCTCCTCGGAGATAGGCTCAGCGAGGAAGTCCTGCATAAACTTTTCGAGATACACTAAAGCGAACTCAGACAAATAACTCTCCTGCTCCGCCCTGTCTCAACCCAATCTAGTGGTGTATAATGTTTTAAAATAGGACATAAATTCCCCCTGGATATCCAGTGGGTCAGTGATCTGCTGTCCCGACGAAGTTCTCAACTCGGGGATGTATGCCTTACAATAGGGAGGTCTAATCATCTGTGCTAGGACTCGTCCCAGCCGCTTGCCTTCGCCGTATTTCCGGGCGTTGTAGTATTTCTCCAGCGGTATCTTTGAATTCTGTGAGCAGGGACAACCGTTGCTTGTCTAATTCAGGACCTGTCGCCTGGCGTTGTTCCGAGTCTAACGGCCCTCGGTCCTTTTCCAGGCGGGCTAACGTACTGCCAAATCCCGCAATACACCGGCATGTATGCTTTAAAACCGCGCAGGCCGCGGCCGAGCGAGTGCATATGCGGGGAGGAGATCCCCAAGGGTGCTTTGGAAATGCTGTACCAGGTGTCGACGGGGGAGCCCTGTGTGCCCCTACGATCAGCGCAGACATAAGAGTGCCGCGCTCAGACCGCCGAAGGTCAAACGGACCTCCCGCCAGTACCGAGCGCCGCTTTGCCCAGATTGTGGCCGCTCAACCGTGGCCCGGTGACTCGCAGCACCCAGCTGCTGGCTCAGTCCCTCCGCTGCCGCACCCGGAGTCTCCTCATATAGTCGATGCCGCCATCTTGAAAGTCGTCCGTCCGCCTGGAGTCGCCGACTTCTGCCGTTCCGGTGGTTTTCTCGCAGCACCGCAGGGAGACTTTTAATCAGGATCCCTTCCACTGCATTATGGCGTCTTTTCCCTGCCCGGTAGCCTCGCTGGATAGCGGGGCATCACGTTGTTGCAACGACTGCTGGCGGAGCTTCAAAGCCGAGCGACCATCTTGGTCTCTGGCTTGGCCACGCCCCCGGCTCTTACCTCTTCTTCAGCCCTGGTGCCCCTGTGCCTGCTGCACTAATAATAGATGTGCCTATGTTCTCTGTCCTAGGAGCATTTTGTACTTTGGTTGCACTGGGCTGTTTACATTTATGTGCCCTCATGTGACTCCATCTGCCCTCATATGAACCATACATTAGATAAGACCCTTTCAACTCTGCAATCCGTAAGGGCCTCTTTGAAACCTGCTATGCAGAGAATATATATAAGAAAACAAAGCAAGAGAGAAAATGGGGATATAAAAAAGAGTGAATGTTGTAGAAAAACAGAACGAGAAACAGCAAAGGAGAAACAAAGGTTATGAAGTGCATGTGTGATTAGGGTGACCAGGTGCCCCGGATTTACCAGGACAACCCCAGTTTTTCAAATTTCAAGAAATTTGTCTTGTGTCCCTGTTTTCATAGAGGGCTAGCTGAAAGAGGCACATTTTTATGTATTCCATTGGAGGACTGGCTAGTTTCTGTGATCAGAAAGCAATTTAATTAGCAGGTATTAAACGGTGTTTGAAATGGCAATTTATTTATTTCCTTGGTGTTTCAATGTTCATACGCACTGTCACCCCATACCCCTCAGTTGATGTAAAATAGTCGTCCTTCTTTTAGATTTTTTAAAATATACAGTTTTTTTGTTGTTTTCAAAATCTGGTAGTCTTATGTGTGACCAAAATAGCAAAAGAGATAGAAAGATAGACTAAGAGAATGTTAAAACTAAGTGAGAAATAGCATGAGAGAATGAAATAGGGTAAGAACCAGAGCAAAAGAGAAACAAATTAACATGAAAGTGACCGCAAAATCAAGGGAATTATAGAATAGAGTGAAAAAGTCAAAGGTTTGCATTTAGATGTTGAGATGATGGATATCAGCCAGAGATTGTCAGATATGATGTCCCCCTTATTCAGAGTGCTTAAAGGTGCACACTCTGCAAGTAGGGTGGAGAGTGAGAAAGATGAGAAGGGAGAGCAAGAGGAAACCCAAAAGTATCAGAGAACAGAGTGAAAAAGAGGACAGAAAGAGGGTGATGCAGACAATGGTTGAGAAGAAGAGCAAATAAGGCAAAAATAAAGAGAGAGATAAAAGGAGACAAAGATGAGGATGAGAGAAGAACAGAGGGATAAAAAGAGCAGCAGGGCTAGAAGAGAACAAGATCAAGAGAGCGAAAATACAACAGACAGTGAGACAAAAAGTAAAAGCAAGAAGAAAAAGAGTGAGAAAAAAACAAGATTGAAAGAAAAAAAGGCTGTTGAAAAAGAGGAAGAGAGTTAAAAGAAAACAGTGAGATAATACGGGAAAAAGAAAGTGAGAAGCTAGAAAGAGAAAGTAAGAGATAAAGTAAGAGCATGAAGGACCACTAGAGTGAGGGAATGAGAGGCTGAAAAGGATAGAAGAGGGACCACATTCGTGAGAGACATGTAAGGAGAGAAAGTAAAGTGGAATGAGAAGAAAGGCTGCATTGAAGGAATTTGTGATGTTAAAGGTTTTTTTCTCACAAATTGACGTACTTTTCATGAATACTATAACCAGGCGCAGGTAGCAATGTCTTTTGTACGGGATTTACTAATGAAAATCAAAACAATTACACCACTTGTAGGTGGTGGGAATAAAGAAAAAGCAGCAATATTGATCCATTAAAAAAATTCAGGATAAACAGTTTGAAATTATCTCACAATAGAATGATACATCGACTTTCAGTGCCAACTAGTTCTCACAATGAAATGCTGTCTGTAGACTGCTGTTTTGGGGAAAAAGTATGCCACAGAGTAATCGCAGGCACATCTGTGAAGTATAAATAGTCCAGTAATCATGATCGATACAAGACTTTGATTGCCAAAGTGCTGCACTCCAAAGAGTAGGCAGTCGAAGCAGTTACAAATGGAGGCTGCATAGATTGAGAGAGAGAGAATTTACTAACTAGCCTACGGCTTAACTGGAAGATCCTATTATAAATTGATATCTTTGAGCGTAGAGGTAAGGGCTGAGGAGCACATTGGAGTCAGTGAGTACCCGAAAGTGAATAGGATCACTCATCAGTGAGGCAGTAAAGCCAGAGTCTCAGAAAATGCAGACCACTGCCATTGATCACATGTGAGTTTTAATTGCGACAGTGCCCTGTCCCTCAGGGCCAACTAGCCCTCCTGTTACCTCCAGTAAGCCCCATACAGCTGGATTGCTGAGAGTGTTGAAAGCCACGCCACCTTTTTACACCATTCTGCAAACGCGACTCCTGGCGCACTGCTGCTCAGGGGATGAAGTTCACTTTAGTCCTGAGGGCCTCAGGGCACAACAGGACCTCAGGACACAACAGGACCTCGTTGCCCCATCAACAATGCGCCACGAGGCGCGTTTGCAAAATGGTGTAAAAAAGGGCGTGGCCTCGGACCACCTCTCAGCAATCCCACTGTGAGGGGCTTGCTGGAGGTACCTGGTGGGCTAGTTGGCCCCTAAGGACCCATAAGATGCAAGGGGACTTCATCCCCCAACCCAAAACGCGCCAGAAGGCGTGTTTTCAAGTGGTGCAGGGAGGGGGCGGGACCTCCGGTGAGATCCAGCTTCGGTTTTCTTTTTTGTTTTTTAGGAGGGGGCTGTTTGCCCCGCCTTCTCTTAACATTCTTTGGGCCCGGGGACCACCTCCCCCGGGGCCTGGCCTTGTTTTATTTATTTTTTTACAGGGAGAGTACAAAGCCCCTTGGAGGTGGTGGTCCCCGGGGCCCAGGGTGTCATGAATTCACCCACCTGTACTCCGGTTTGTTCCTTCCTTGATGCTTCTATTACCCAACTCCCTCTGAACTCCACCAGAGAGGCAAGGATAGGATTCACTTGCCGCCCTGATCGAACCCCGGGGGAGGGGGAAATAGGGACGAGAGAAAAGAGAAGACAAACTGGATTCTTGTAGACCGACTTGACAATTCAGTCGTGTAGAATGTCTCTCGAGAAAGGCAAAGTGTTACTGGGCTTCAGTTTTCAGCTCGTGTATAATCTGATAAATGTACCCGATTAATCTGAACACCCTAAATCACTTCTTTAGGTCAAACATCTGCTTTGGAACTCTTAATTGGGTATACCTGAATTTCCCTTAACCATTTCTCAAAAGGATTCTTGAAACTAAAAGAAAGAATAAACCAAAAAAACACTACAGGTGCACTAATAATCTGTGATTGCTCAAATTATCACATATCCTTTACAATATTTGCTCCGTAATTTCACATTAAATATATACAAATAATAATTACAAACAAGCTCTCTGTTCCCTTTCAGTCTTCTAATCAGACTCAAGGTATTTACACAAATGTCTGTTTTACTTTAACATTCTTCACTTACTCAATGTCCTTAAAGTCCTTGGATTGTTTCAGGAAGAGTTTCAAAACGTTCTCTTGATTTATAGAAGGTCAAGAGGTCTGCCACAGTTTTCATAAAGTTTAAATTCTTACAGGTATGTGTTCAAGCATGCTGACGCTTTACCATTCAGAGCGAGGTGTTGCTTGGCAACCCTTTGTTGATTCTCTTTTCTTTTCTCCTTTGCAGGAAATCGGAAACAGTGCCGGGAGAGGATCTGGAGCCGGAAATTCAGAAACAGGAAGGAATGTCTGAAATGTGCTCCGGGCAGCAAGAACACAGCCGAAGACACTGAGTGAAGACAGGGAAGGTGTGGTAAATAAATAAATAATACCTCTATTTTTGACTGGATATACAATAACAGATAGCTCAATAAATAAGAGGCAAGATTCGAGGTAGCTGGAGTTTGCAGGTTTAATACAGCATAAAGGACAGGAACAGGACAACCTGCACGGGAATAGGATGGCAGCGCTGCACGGGGCAGGGACAAAGGAATGGTAACTTTTCATAACAGTGCACAAGTATATATACTTAAACAAAATACATGGTATTCAATACAATAGGCGTAGCAGTGGGCAGGGCCTGTAGCAGTCGCGAAAGATAAGGCAGAAAGTAGGTGTAACAAGAGGCGTGAACAGGGCGTATACATAGACATGTGATGTAAACGTAACGGAATATGTCATAAATGGGGCGGAAACATGGAGGGGGCTACCTAAGGAGCCGGGACCTCTAACCTAGTGGTGCGCGCAAGCTGGCAATGACGTGTTACTAGGGAGAAACTGGGGGCTATGACTTCTGAGCTAGAAGGAGAGACGAAAGTCTGGAGTGTCAGAGCGACATGTACCTAAACACTATCTAGTATCTGATGTTTAGAGAACATGTTGATAGAATCCAAAAGTTATCAGGGTAAAGGCTAACAGACTCTAAGACTGGTGCATGCATTATTCTACATGTAGTGTGTGTTGAGGAATATTAAATGACCATAAATACAGTATTTCTCTTACATGGAGACGTAAAGGCTAGACGATGACTGAAACTATTGATGCGATTCAGTAGCTTAGGAATGCAGAGAAGGAGAGCTGGACTGATAACTAGAATCATAACATACTCTTGGCAGACTGGCAGGCAGAGCCAGGCCGAGCCGGGCACTGTGAGGCAGGAAGTAAGTGAAGGGTCAGGGATACAGGTGGGGGCTGTATCGCTCCTCAGCGAGGGTTCAGGAGACAGGAGCTGAATCTGGTGTCCGGGCCCTTTTGAGGCCTAGAAACGGAGACTTTTCAATGAAATAACGTGCACACTGAGAAACGTGGCAACGTAACTTTACATAGGCCTGATGCTCGTAGCTTTCACGAGAACTGGAAACTGGCATACTAGAGATGGACACAACTGTAATTGCGTCTTTAATCGATCATGGGGAATACATATGCATATTAATCATGCACATACAACATAACATGGGGAACACGTAGGGACACAGAACATGGCAAAATTTACTTTTCCACATTCCCTCCTTGTCACTACGTTTCCATCAGGAAACATCAATATTCATGATACCATCTATCATTTCATACAGTATCATTTGTTCGTCTCGAATTGCCTTGGAACGGGACTTAGGACGGGACTTGGGACTAGGAATACAAGAGGTAGCACAAATGCCGCAAATCGCAGGGCCACATTGTAAACAGAGGCAGCAACTGAATATGATCGCTACTGCAATACCTAGAAATGACAATACTTTCCATCCCCAGGCAGAAATTATACTCCAAAACCAACCGGACCATGTCCAGGTGCCTGGATTCTGGTGTAACTGATGGGCAATTTTATGAAGTCTGGTTATAGCTGAATAAACAGACGGCGCGTTATTAGGAATGAAAATGCAGCAACTAGATCCGATGACTCTACATGCTCCTCCTCTATCGGCCAGTATGACGTCAAGAACGAGACGATTTTGGAGCACGACAAATCTCATAGCAGATTGCTCTTCGGTTAAGTTACCTAGGGCAGAGGTAGTCTCATTCACTACTGCTTCAAGGGTTCTGGTTAACCTACGGATTAACTTACTATTCTGGATAGGTCCTATAAAGAAGAAGAAACCTCTATTGAAGTCTGTATACTGTTCTAGAGCAGTTTCAGTTTGATCGACAATCGGGGACTCGATCTCCCTTCTATGTCTAATGTGTACTAGATGTGTGTTTCTATGATAATCAGATGCGGCTAGAAAAACTGGTGGCAGTAGGAAGGCAATGTAACAGGTTCCATCCCAATCGAGGGGCAGACGAACATATGCGGTCTGACCACAAACAAAATAAGAATGACGTGAAGCTTTGAAAATAGATTTCCCACTGTCACTATACTTGACAATAGTAGTACAATCACTATGTCCTACATGTGCGGAACCATTATTTCGGACACATAATTCGCCTTTGACTGGTAGTACTGAAATAGCAGGTAAGTCTGGAGTAGTATCAGACTGAACATTCAGGACCATAAAATTCGAAGAATAATTACCCAAATTATAAACTTCATTTTCTAGGTCTAACCCGGTTCTATGGGGAAGACCTTGCTTGTCTGGAAAACATGTACTGTTCAGAAGGGACATATCAGTTGAGGATGACGTTAACGTGGACCAGGCTCCACATGAACCATTATGTGAAAACGGATAAGGAAACAGTGGCAGAACTCCCTTCGGTGTCTGGAAAGGGGGGAGTCGACCACACACCCAACAATTAGTGGCATTGCTGGTCTGGTGTGAATAGTGTAACATACGGATAAATGTATTGTTGCGCATAGCAAGACGATAGGATAGTTCGTGAGGAGGCAGATCACTAAACGTATGCTCTACTGTAGCATTAGAATACTTATTTACATGAGAAATTGGAAAACATAAATGAAATGCATAACTTGTACAGGTAATCATTAAACTCAAAAACAATATAAAACTTAGAAAAACGATACATCGGATAGAGTTTTGACTAACTCTCTCACTATGGGGGTCTATCTCATACATGTCAGATACCTGTCTAACCGTTTCACCCAGGGGGACTTAGACAATTAAACTGGTTGACTTAATTTACTAGACCGGAGCTTACTTTTATACTCCTGCTGTGGAGTTTTCTCTAACAGGGAATCCTTTGAATCAGAGTCAATAGCGGGACAGTCCTTGATAATAGTATCTTGGCAGTCTTTAAAATCTTGACAATCCTTGGAAATGTTCTTGGAAACAGTTTTTAGTCGGAGTCCGTGAAATTTCTTGACATGCGACAGGTGCACCCACCCCTTCCTGCCTTCCAACTTGACGGCAGTACGGGTGGTCAAAAGGACTAACTTCGGTTCCTTCCAGCGAGGCTCCAGCGGACTTGAACGATCGAAATTCGCTTACAAGCACTAGACTTCCTGGAACGATTTCATGCGGTTTCACCTCGGTATTGTCTGGAAATGCGGCGGCGACCTGTGAACGACAAGAGTGTAGGGCAGACATCAAGGAAGCTAGGTAATCTGTCAGCATATTACTGGAAACATCTGTAATACTTCGGGGTCTAGGTGTACCCCACACGTTCGGGGGGCGGCCGAATACGACCTCATAAGGGGACAGACCTGATCTGGAATGTGCGACCATGCGCATATAGAACAGAGCGACTGGCAGGGCAACTAACCAGTCTACACCTTTTTCTTGACAGACTTTGGCAATACGGATTTTCAAGGTTTGATTATGTCTCTCTACGAGACCGGCTGCTTCTGGATGGCGTACACAATGGAACTTCCACTGGTACCCTAACAAAAGGGAAACATGCTTCATAAGTTCGGATGAGAATGGCTGGCCGTTATCTGAGTACACGACCCTAGGGAGTCCATAACGGGGGAAGAATTCACGAACCAGCTGCTTGGCAGTGGTCGCGGCTGTATAATCTGGGACTGGATATGCCTCTGTCCACCTGGACAAAGCGCATACAACTACAAGGACATACTTGAAACCTCGACATCGCTCCATCTGAATATAATCCATCTGGAGGACTTCAAAAGGGTGGTCAGGAGGCTGGAATCCACCTTGTTCCACCGGGACACTTTTACCTGGATTGAATTGACAACATATCATACAGGTACGGACTTTCTGCTTGGCTGCAGCTCGTAAATGCTTGTTAAACCAAATGTTCTGGATACTGTCTATCATGGCTTTTTCTCCTAGGTGTGCAGGACTATGTGCGGTATTAATAATGACTTGAACCATTGAGTCGGGGAGAAACCATGTGGCCTTTCCCTTCGTCAACCATCCCTGATCTGTCTGGACCCCTCCTTGTTCGGACCATTTCTTGATTTCTTCGGGAGTAGCATGTGACTGGATATCTATGACATCTTGAGTAGGGTCCTTAACTGTCATACAAGTAGTCGGTTCTAGAGTGGATGTCGGTGTCTTGTTGACTGGTATGTCTGGTGTCTGTGCTGTAAGCTTGGCTGTTCGATCTGCTAGATCATTACCTTGAGAAATAATGTCAGTAACTTTCGTATGTGCTTTGCATTTCATGATAGCGATAGATGTCGGTAAATGTATTGCATCTAACAGAGCTTGAATAAGGAACCCATGCTGAATCTTGGTTCCATGAGAAGTCATAAAACCTCTCTCCTGCCAGAGCACTCCAAAGTCGTGTACAACTCCGAATGCGTAGCGTGAATCTGTGTAGATATTAACTTTCAGGTTCTTGGCATGTATGCAGGCTTGTGTCAGAGCGACTAGCTCTGCTGCTTGAGCAGACAGGGTGTCAATACGGTGTGTTTCTATAACTTCAGTCTCAGTAGTCACTGCATACGCGGCTACTAGTTCTCCTGTACTTGTTCTCATACATGAACCATCCACATAAAGTGTCAGGTCGGGATCTGGTAATGGAATATCTGTCAGATCTTGTCTTGGCTTTGTCATAGTGTTAACAACTTCCACACAGTCATGTGTGGCAGGATTTGAAGTAACTGACGGTAACAGTGTAGCAGGATTTAGAACGTTGCAGCGTCTGATTTCTATGTGTGGCTGGAACAGTGTCAATTCATAACCTGTTAAACGTGCAATGGTCAAGTGCTGAGTCTGGGTTCGGTTTAAAAGAACTTCCACGGAGTGTGGAACTTGTACTGTCAGGGAGTGTCCTAATACTATGGAATCACTTTGTCTGATAGCTAGTGCTGTGGCTGCAACTGACTTGAGGCACGCAGGCAGAGCCTGGGCTACTGGATCTAGTGTGCTCGAAAAATAAGCACAGGGCTTGTATTGTCCTGCTTGATCTTGTGTGAGAACAGATAATGCTGTACCATTACGTTCTGTGACAAAAAGTGTAAAAGGCTTACTGTAGTTCGGAGTAGCTAGAACAGGAGCTTGGCATAAAGCTTTCTTTAACTCATTAAAACTAAGTGTATGTTCCTGGGTCCAAGGGAGGACAGTCGATACGGCTGCCTCCTGTGTCGTTAACTGTATCAGTGGTTTGGCTAGAAATGCATACTGAGGAATCCATTGTCTGCAGTAAGAAGTGAGGCCGATAAAAGCACGTACCTCCTTCTGTGTCTTGGGCTGAGGAAGACTCGCTATTAACTGGATACGGTCAGGTGTCAACTGCCTACCCCTCTTGGACAGTAAGTGGCCTAAGTAGATCACTTGCTGGACACAGAATTGAAGCTTCGAAGGGGACACCTTGTGCCCCATCTCGGCTAGGAAATACAGAACGGTAAGTGACGCACGCTCGCAGGCACGTTCAGAACGGGCTGTGATCAGTAGATCATCGACATACTGGAGCAGGGCAGTGTCAGTTGGCATGTGAATGTTGTCCAGTTGTCTCTTAAGTGCTTGACTGTAAATACTAGGACTTTCTGTGAAACCTTGAGGAGCTCGTGTGAATTTATAGCTCCTTCCATTTAAACAAAATCCGAAAAGAAACTGACTGTCTGGATGAATGGGGACACTGAAAAATGCGTTTTTGAGGTCTATGACTGTGAAAAATGTAGCCTCAGAATCAATGGCTGTCAATAGGGAAGAAATATCTGGAACAACTGGGTACTGGGGAATGATACATTTATTAAGTTCTCAAAGGTCAATCACTAATCGATATACTGGGGGTGCATTTGGATCAGTACGTTTCATGACTGGAATGATAGGAGAATTACATACATTGGAGTCAGTTTCTACAACCACTCCTTGAGCAATGAGCTCGTCAATAATTTTGGATAAGGCTGCTACAGCCTCAGGTGGCAATCTGTACCGTCTGATTCGTGGTAACACTACACCTTGCTTGAGAGTCACACGATGGGGTGTGATTTGCATAAAACCAACATCAGTTGGACCTTGTGCCCATAGATGCTGCGGAACATTAGACAATCTCGGATCAAAATCTCGTAAAACATAGTGACCCTTGAAGTCACGTAAAAACAAACGTATTCCCTCTGGGGAACAGCAAATAACTGCACCTAATTCTTCCAGTGTCTTAATTTCCAACAAATTTTCTGGACATGATTTCGTAAGCAATAGATCAGTAGTTCGGGACAATGGTCCAACTTCTAAAGTAACTGGCTTTGATATCTCGTTTACAATAGGCTTTCCTGAAAATCCAAGGGAAACATTTCTAGAGCCTGAGAGCGGAGCCCCTGGAACCTCGTCATGACTAATAGTCGTCCTACTTGCCCCTGTATCAATCAAAAACTTTCTGTCTTTCCCTAATACTTGACTGTGAACATAGGGACCTTCTTGATCTACAGGAATCTCGATGAGAGGCAAGCCTACCTCCCTCTCTAGGCTGTTTCATGAATACGCTTGATACTCTGGATACTCGGACTGTGCATACTGGTACATCTGCTGTGTAACATGCTGTGTTGCAGCGATAGGCTGCGGTGCTGTAACTGTCTGTTGTGCATTCTGTGGCTGAGAAGTCTGTGAAACCTGTTCTTGTCTAGGTGGACGTGGTCTTTCTTTAGTCTTACCAGTGGCTATGTTGTGTTTCAGAACTGCACACTCGTTTATAAAATGACCTAGCTGTTTACAATAATTGCATGTCCCTTTAACGGGAACTGCAGGATGACTGGCTTGATTCGGACCCCTCTTCTGACTGTCTTGTGGAACAGATTGTGCAACTAGTACTTTCATTTTCGTGTCTTTCATACGTTTCCTTTCGTGTTCTTGCTCTTCCCTGATTCTATTCTGGTGATACTGGAGCATCTGGAGCATTTGGGACGGAGTATTAGCTTGCCAGGTACTCTCGACTTTCAAAACTCTATTTTTAACTTGTGGGCTTGAATTCTCGACTAATTTAGTAACAAAAAGATGAGGGTATGACTCGCTACTCGTCTTCAAACCACTGTTTATGCTAAAACATTTCTCGAATCTAGAATAGAAATCACTAGTATCTTCGTCTTGTTTCTGTTTACAGGCTGAGATTGCATCCCAGTCTTCCTTTTTAGTGGCTAATAATCTAGGCAAAACTTGTATTAACAGTTCAGGTAATTCTTTACATTTGTCTCCAAGACCGGTACCTGGTACTCGTATCTTATCTTCAGCTTCTAGAGCTGTCCAATCAATCTTTTTCTCTCCCACCTCCCAATCCTTTTCCTTGAGTTTTTCGTATATGCCCGCAGGCAACAGGACTTTTAACATTTTAATTATATCTGGATACGTGTATTCTCCCATACGGAGCATGTCTTTTAATTCACGGTGGAACCCTGCTGGATCTTTGTCGTGACAGGGAATTAATTTCTTCATCTCTAAGAGTTCCATCTTTGTAACTGGGGTGTAAACAAATACTCGTTGCATCTCACCACCCGCTGTCCTAACTGGGTGTACTTCTCGTAACGGATGCTGTCTATCTATATAAAACGGTTTACTTTCTGGAGGTGAGACATGAACAAAATGCGGATTTAGGAACGTTCTATATTTGTGGCGCTGTTCTAGAATGACACTAATTAAATCGGTGCCTAAACCTTTCCATCTATACTGGAGTAACTCGTTCAGGACATCATGTAACGGACCTGGATCAGAATGTTGACCCTCATACAATGTAATGAGGTGTTGGATCATATACATACCCACCAGTCGCTGCTCGGCTGGGGGCAGTTTCAGAAACATTTGTGCCACTATTTCGTCTGGAAAAGTGGTAGAATCAGTAATCCATCGGACTGCTGATCGGGCTAGTTCTTGTTCATGCATGGTACTTAACTCACTATAACCGATTCGTGATTTCAGAATGTGATCGGTAGCTTGAAATACTTGTTCTAGAGAACCTTGTTCTGGTGCTGGAAGAGGAACAGTTTTCTTGTGTTCTAGGCGTAAATGTCGGTCTGGAAATCTAGATTTACCTACATACGCTATTCTGGCGGGATTCTCGTCGTCTACCTCTTCAGCAGAAGAGTCATTTTCTTTCTCGCTTCCTAGAGCTTCTTTGCGTTGTTCGTGTAACCTTATTATTTCTTTACGAATTTTCTTGTACATACTCTCTATACTATTGAGTGTCTTGTGCTTACCCTCGGCTATATTATCACTCCACTTTGTCAGAATTTTCATTTCGGTCGGATCTTTAGTCGGGGAATCTTGTTCCCTAATTAAACAATTGATCAGAAACTTTAATAGCATGAACTGGATCTCAGATTTTCTGTGAGACATGACTTCACCAATACTTTCTGGATCTTGTCCTGTACGGATGAAACGATACATTCTGTCTAGATCTTCTTTCATATTCGGTAGGGTGTCCAAATACTCGGTCACCCGTCTTACACGCAATGAATATAAAACCATATTATCATCACCTGGGACCGGATCATAACGGCATTCGGTAAGAGCTCGTCTGATATCTGCAACAGACTGATGTTTGGGCGTGCGCTGTAACGCACGTTCATGTAACTCGACTGACGTTACACGTTTGTGTGGCGGCGGGGTACCCGGAGGACCTCCTCCCGCGGCCCCTAAACTGGAATCGTCGACTGATACTCTTCGTGCTGGCAGAGTGACCAGTGTAGCGGGTACTTGTAATGTAGGCTGGACCGGGGGTACCGTAACAGGTGCTGTAACAGGTGCCCCGGTGACTGGAGGAGCAGGATTTACATTATTTACAGGAGCTGGCGGAACAGGATTTGCATATTCTGGGACTGTGTCGTCCAAATAGGACGAGAGAAAAATATCAGCTGCGGTCGGTTTGTGACGTAGCTTGGTCGGAACTAAGGGTGGCGGAAAATTACTGGATGCCTCCGGGGTTGCTTTTGGCAAGCCTTCGGCAAGAAGAGGATACATACCCTTAATAAGGGCATTCCTCTGTCTGTCTGACTGTTCGGTTTTAACTCGTTCACCTATTTCGATTAATTCCCTTTCTTGGGCTCTTTCTGAGGATTCTCTACTTAATTCTGACTTTCTGATTTCTTTTTCGGTTCTTTTATGAGATTCTTTGCGCCATAACTCGATGGCATCTTTCTGTGACTGTCTGGCTTTCTTTTTCCATAATGCTTCTTCTACTCGCATGATGCACTCGGCATCCCATGTACCCGATACGGGCCATCTATATTTCTCTTCTAACTGTTTGGTGTACTCCACCCACAAATCTAGATACAATATGGCACTTATGCCATGCTTTTGATACATAAAATGACCTGGACTGTCCCTAGGCGGGACAGGAACTGCTTCTTCTAACAGACCTTTTCTAGTTTTTAACTGACGCAAATTGGAAAACAATGGCATGACTGGGCTGGAGTCTAGACACAATACAATACACAATGAACACGATAATTACTGAAGAAACACCATTTTCATACCACGACATTGAAATACATGAATGACATTTAAAATAACAGTTCTGACAAAATACTACCTGGAATACTGAAAACAGAATACATGAATTTCTCGAGAACAGAACGGACTAGAACAGAAACTAGATGCACTGCTAAAACAGTACGAAACTTACCGGTCTCATAAAGAGACACGTCAGGACCCGCATCCACCTAAGTGGACACTTCGTGTTGGATCTGTGTACCCAAACCCACGGACCAGAGACAATGCAATTGACCCTGTCTAGATACTACCCCAGCAACGGTACTCACCGGGCAGCAAGAACGGAAGGCCTCGGACTGGACTGGACTGCTACGACGACGGACGGACGAACTTCGGACTTCAGTTACGGGTGGGCCTCCGGATACCTCGGACCTTGGACTCTCGGCTTGGGCTCTAGTCGGGACTCGCCGCGTTCCTCCACCGCCTCGTCTGGATGCTGGACCGCAACCTCCGTCTCCTCCGTGGGCCTGAGGGATACTTGAAGCAGAAATATCTGCACGTGCACGGTATGGTTCCGTCACGGCTGCAGAGGATCAGGGGGCTTGCGTGGCTTCACCGGCGCGTGGGGAAAGGGCAAGTCCCTATTCGGGCGCCATTATGTGGTAAATAAATAAATAATACCTCTATTTTTGACTGGATATACAATAACAGATAGCTCAATAAATAAGAGGCAAGATTCGAGGTAGCTGGAGTTTGCAGGTTTAATACAGCATAAAGGACAGGAACAGGACAACCTGCACGGGAATAGGATGGCAGCGCTGCACGGGGCAGGGACAAAGGAATGGTAACTTTTCATAACAGTGCACAAGTATATATACTTAAACAAAATACATGGTATTCAATACAATAGGCGTAGCAGTGGGCAGGGCCTGTAGCAGTCGCGAAAGATAAGGCAGAAAGTAGGTGTAACAAGAGGCGTGAACAGGGCGTATACATAGACATGTGATGTAAACGTAACGGAATATGTCATAAATGGGGCGGAAACATGGAGGGGGCTACCTAAGGAGCCGGGACCTCTAACCTAGTGGTGCGCGCAAGCTGGCAATGACGTGTTACTAGGGAGAAACTGGGGGCTATGACTTCTGAGCTAGAAGGAGAGACGAAAGTCTGGAGTGTCAGAGCGACATGTACCTAAACACTATCTAGTATCTGATGTTTAGAGAACATGTTGATAGAATCCAAAAGTTATCAGGGTAAAGGCTAACAGACTCTAAGACTGGTGCATGCATTATTCTACATGTAGTGTGTGTTGAGGAATATTAAATGACCATAAATACAGTATTTCTCTTACATGGAGACGTAAAGGCTAGACGATGACTGAAACTATTGATGCGATTCAGTAGCTTAGGAATGCAGAGAAGGAGAGCTGGACTGATAACTAGAATCATAACATACTCTTGGCAGACTGGCAGGCAGAGCCAGGCCGAGCCGGGCACTGTGAGGCAGGAAGTAAGTGAAGGGTCAGGGATACAGGTGGGGGCTGTATCGCTCCTCAGCGAGGGTTCAGGAGACAGGAGCTGAATCTGGTGTCCGGGCCCTTTTGAGGCCTAGAAAAGGAGACTTTTCAATGAAATAACGTGCACACTGAGAAACGTGGCAACGTAACTTTACATAGGCCTGATGCTCGTAGCTTTCACGAGAACTGGAAACTGGCATACTAGAGATGGACACAACTGTAATTGCGTCTTTAATCGATCATGGGGAATACATATGCATATTAATCATGCACATACAACATAACATGGGGAGCACGTAGGGACACAGAACATGGCAAAATTTACTTTTCCACAAAGGAAGCAGGGTGGAGCGCTAAAGAGCTTCGGATGATCTGCCACCCAGGTTCGGAGTCAGGTGAGTGTTTTTCTTTCAAATGAGTATGTACTTGACTTAATATACCGTCGACTTTGACCAGCTTTCCATATTGATATTTAAATTATGATGAATTTCTGCCAGGTTTCATTTGCTTGCCACTTAATGCATTTTCGGGCAAAGTAATCTTTTATAACTATTTTCTATAATGTTCACCGCACTAAAAGCATTTATTACTGACAGTTTGGTGGTAATTTACATTCTACATTGTAAAACAAGCATTAGGAATGCATTAGGGCTCGGGTTTGTTTTAAGTTATAGATAATGGCATTGTAAATGGCAATGTGTTTTAGACACTCTGCACTACCACTCTGCACTCTGCACTACCAATCTGCACTCTGCACTCTCAATCTGCACTCTGCACTCTCAATCTGCACTCTGCACTCTCAATCTGCACTCTGCACTACCAATCTGCACTCTGCACTACCACTCTGCACTACCACTCTGCACTCTGCACTACCACTCTGCACTACCACTCTGCACTCTGCACTACCACTCTGCACTACCACTCTGCACTCTGCACTACCACTCTGCACTCTGCACTACCAATCTGCACTCTGCACTACCAATCTGCACTCTGCACTCTCAATCTGCACTCTGCACTACCACTCGCACTCTCAATCTGCACTCTGCACTCTCGCTCTGCACTACCACTCTGCGCTCTGCACTACCACTCTGCGCTCTGCACTACCACTCTGCACTCTGCACTACCACTCTGCACTACCGCTCTGCACTCTGAACTACCACTCTACACTCTGCACTACCACTCTGCACTCTGCACTACCAATCTGCACTCTGCACTACCACTCTGCACTACCACTCTGCACTACCAATCTGCACTCTGCACTCTCAATCTGCACTCTGCACTACCACTCGCACTCTCAATCTGCACTCTGCACTCTGCACTCTCGCTCTGCACTACCACTCTCGCTCTGCACTACCACTCTGCGCTCTGCACTCTGCACTACCACTCTGCGCTCTGCACTACCACTCTGCACTACCGCTCTGCACTCTGCACTACCACTCTGCGCTCTGCACTACCACTCTGCACTACCGGTCTGCACTCTGCACTACCAATCTGCACTCTGCACTACCAATCTGCACTCTGCACTCTCAATCTGCACTCTGCACTACCACTCGCACTCTCAATCTGCACTCTGCACTCTCGCTCTGCACTACCACTCTCGCTCTGCACTACCACTCTGCGCTCTGCACTACCACTCTGCGCTCTGCACTACCACTCTGCACTACCGCTCTGCACTCTGCACTACCATTTTGCACTCTGCACTACCACTCTGCACTCTGCACTACCAATCTGCACTCTGCACTACCACTCTGCACTCTGCACTACCAATCTGCACTCTCATTCTGCACTACCAATCTGCACTCTGCACTACCACTCTGCACTCTGCACTACCACTCTGCACTCTGCACTACCACTCTGCACTCTGCACTACCAATCTGCACTCTCACTCTGCACTACCACTCTGCACTCTGCACTACCACTCTGCACTACCAATCTGCACTCTCACTCTGCACTACCACTCTGCACTCTGCACTACCAATCTGCACTCGCCACCAGACACGGCGGACTCGTGGAAAATTAATGAAGTGACCTAGAGGGTGAGGATGGGATACTTTGCTACCATCGAGTTCGTAGAAGAACAAGATTACATACGAAAAACAAGCAGCACAGAAAGCATCACTTTCGCGATCGCAATTGTTTAAAAAAACCAGATCTGATGCATGTGATTCTCTACATTGCTGGCCGGCTGTTCATGCGCGCACACAGAGCTGAAGGGAAAAAAAACACAGCAGTGCACACGCTCCCAGCACCATCTGCCTTCAATTACCGGCACCTCGGACAGCTGGTAATTGAGGATTTATGTATTCTTCTGCGCGTGTCCGAACACTTTATGCAGATTTCATATACACTAAGCACAGGGGTTTGAGGCTATGAAAGATTGCACCTATCCATTAGTGTCCAATTTGTATCTAGAAAGTTTAGGTGCTAAGGACAGGAAATCCAAGACCCCTCGATCTCCCTAAGACTAACAAGTCTCAAACAATCAGAAAAAAGATTTGTCCAGCACTCTTTAACACATGGTATTACACAAAATAATCATACTAATTTATAATAAACAATGTTGTGGCATGATATTCCAATGATTGTAGTCCCAATCAATGACGAGTCTTCAGTGGCAGAGTAATAAAGTCTTTATTAATTTCAACAAAAGATTCTTTCTTCATAAAAGACAGACTGTAGCCGATGCCTACGCGTTTCGTCCATCAAAGGACTTCTTCAGGGCGAACTGATAACTGTCTGAAATTCTTAGTATGTTGGAAGAAAGGTTTTTACTGGTTCTTCTCAAGGTAACAATTCGTATTTAGTTACTTTCTTGGCACATTTGGTGCGATCCCAAGTCGCTGATTTGCTTATAGATTTAATGCAAGGTTTCTCCTGATTAATATCACTTTTTCTTTTCGATGAGCATTTGACTGTAGTCAGCTGGTTTTTTACAAGTCCAACATATTGCATTTAGTTTTGCAGCTCGCTTAGTGGCGTCGTGTCCTGCCGCGATGCAGGAAGTGGACATTGACAAATTCCTAAGGCCTATGGCGTGCTGCCTTACTTAAAAACAGCCTTGCCTGGACCAATTACCATGCACATGGCAAAATACCACACGCAAAAACCGCGCGCTTTCTGGAATGTATCCTACAGAAGTCTGGAAGCCCCAATAGGGTCGGAACTCCTCCCACTGCTGACGCAGTGGCAGAGGCCTCGCCCTAAAAACCAGTATTCACAACCATTGTACTAATGCGATCCCCGGTGTACACGCTGACAGATTATATATTTATTGCTCCATTACGTATCCTTTGATGTTGGGAAGGAAGACTTGTGTCAACACATTTTTTCATACTTCCGTTTCAAATTGGTTAGACACGCTCTAGTAGCTCCAGGGAGTTTCCCATTTCCGGAACTACGCTCCAGTGCGCATGTGCACGGCCATAATTTCACATTTAAGCCGAGTCCCTCGGTGTCATCGGTGATCTTCCCGCGCACTGACATACACGTCAGGTAAGAGCACATCTCCCCGTTTGGATTCCGAGGCCATGTAACAGAGCACAGTTACTGTAGGGTGACCAACTGGCATTGGTGCAAATTCAGGACAGTGAGGGTAAAAATTCAGGACAAAGGGTCAAAATTCAGGACAAAAATTCAGGACAGGAGGTCAAAATTCAGGACAAAACTTCAAGACAATTGGATACGTTTTACAGACACATCAGAGGTCGCGCAATAGTATATAAGTAAGCCCAGCCATATCCAAACATATTCAACTATTTGCAAACCTATCCATCATGTATCCTTCCATCTATCATTTCACTCATCCATCCCTTCATCCATCCTTTCACTCATCCATCCATTATCCATCCATCCACCCTTTCACCCTATCCATCTGTACACTCATCCATCCACTCTTCTACCCATCCATCCTTCCATCCAGCCATTTACCCTTTCACCCATCCAGCCATCCTTTCCCGTACTCATCCATCCACCCAGTCACTGATTCTTTCACCCATCCACCCTTTCAGTCATCCATCATCCTCCCTTTCTCTCTCCATCGACCCTTTCACTTAGCAATCCTTCCTTCCATCCATCCACCACCCATCCATCTACTCATTCACTCATGAATCCATCCATTGACCCTATCACTCATCCATCCTTTCTTTCATCCATTTATCCTGTCACTCCTTTACTCATCTATTCATCCTTTAGTCCATCTACCCTCCCTTTCACTCATCCATCCTTACATCCACCCTTTCACTCATCTGTCCATCCATTCAGCCTTACACTTATCAATTCATCAATCCATCCATCATTTCACTCATCCATCCATCCATCCACTCACTCACTCATCCACCTTTTTACTCATCCATCCTTTCACTCATCCATCCACCCTTTTACCCATCCAGCTACCCTTCCACCCACACATCCAGCTATTTACCCTTTCTCTCTTCCATCCTTTTTTTTTTTTTTGCAGAGTTTTATATAGCGTAAACTAGACCCGAACTGAATCAGGTATCAGAGCGCTTTACATAGCACCAGTTACGTTACATGAGGACACGCATTCATTTTTAGGCACGGGGAGATTAAGTGATTTGCCCAGAATCACAGGAGGTTTTTGGTGTCGTTACCGAGACTCGAACCCCGATCCCCAGGTCCGAGGTCGAGCGCCCTAGCCGTTAGGCCAACCCCTATCCTTCCACCACTCATCAATCCACCCATCCTCTCCCATTATCCATCTATTCAATCTTTCATTCATCCATTCACCCTTTCACTAATTCATCCACGCATCCCTTGACTTACTCACTCGCCCATCTTTTCACATTAATTTTGAGCTGAGCCTTTTTGAGCTGCAGGAGCCATTCCAGGACTGGGACAGAAGCCACCCAGGGCAGAGACAGGTCCACCACAGGTGGGGAGGGTGGGGGGAGGGGAGGGACAGGAGCCATCACTGGGGAGAGGGAGGGCAGGAGGGGGACCAGGATCCACCAGGGTGGGCACAGGGGTGGGCATGCGGTATTCTAGTATCATCTTGGTCTCTTCCAGGGTGCGGTCGGGCTCCTCACCCCCACCTGGACAAGACAATGAGAAGTCAGTCTCTCTTTCCAAAATTTTACTTTTGCCCAGGGCATGTGCAAGCTGTGCACCTGCACAGGGCCACCAAACCCCAGGGGCCACCACGCCAATATATATCGTTAATATATTAATCCTCTGAGGATGGATACATATTTGCATGGTGGCCCCTGGCAGGGATTTGGCGGCCTCCGGCTCTGTTCCACTTCTAAACACCCTGACCCCCTCCCCTCTTTACTGGCCTGCGCGCTCCGCCCCGCCCGGACCCCTCTTCCGGGCGCCCTACCTACGCTCCCTGCCCAGGGCCACCATGAGCCTAGAGCCGGCCCTGTTTTGCCATCTCCCACTGCGATGTACAGTACATAAAGGAGATACTCCAAGAGAACTGATTTAACTGATTTTCCTCCATACTTGGTTAATCAGTGTGGTGCGATTGTGCCATTTCTTTATTTTATTACATGAAAGTCTTCATGTTTGAACAACCGAGGTTTGTTTATAATTTAGTGACAGTAATTTAGCTCTGTGCTGTGAAGAGAACCATGCGCTGCCTCGGTGTAATCAGGGCCGGTTCGAGGATGTTTGGGGCCCTGGGCAGAAAGGGAATATCTCACACAAATTGCAGAGACATGGCACATTCAGAGCTGTTTGCATCTGAATCGATACCCCTGCTCCTGAAGCTGCAGCCCCTCCCTCTCAGTCAACTTCAAGCACTCCTTAACAGCTCATCAAGGGCTGGAGGTGTGAGGGCAGGGGGCTGCAGCTTCAAGAGCAGGGGCATCTATTCAGATGCAAACAGCCCTGAATGCGTCATGTCAAGTCAAGAAGGGAGGTGGGTGGAAGCTGTGCCGGCGTTAGGGAGGTGCGACTGGTGCCCGGTTAAAATTACGGACAAATGGCGTCCGTTAAAGAATCCTTCACGGCAACGGACAGACGGCCGAAATTACGGACTGTCCGTGAAATTTACGGACGGTTGGTCACCCTAAGTTACTGGTGACAGCAGCAACTGGAGTCTTACTCATGGCCCCCTTTGTTTTCTTAATACCTACAGGAGATCGTGTGCCTGTCAGACCCGACGGCATTGAGGGACCTACTCCTATTTGGACTGCTCGTAGTCCCCGACAAAATACCAGGGACCTCGCGCCAAGTTTACATATTGCCGGTGAGATTTGTTGCTATGTGTAGTTAACCGGCCGCGCCTTCTGCGTTTACATCGGCCTGGTTTCTTACTCGACTCTTCCCTCTTTCTTTAATCCCTACAGCTCAAAGCCATACACATCGCTACAGGTATGGGCACACGAGTCATTTCCTTTTCTTTTTCCACCCCTTACTTATTTACAGCTACTCTCGGGGATCGCATTATAGAATCTGTAGAGCCGCATCCGGCTTTTTGTACTGAGCACACTGTTTCTTGGCATTAGCTACGCATTGAACGTGACTGTTGCCGTTTGTTTTGATGTGAAGTGTATTTAACCGTGCATGCACTGTACCGTGACGGAGTTCTACCTTAAGTGCCTCCTTTTCCGCCCTTGTAGATTGTTGATGATGACTTTTCACTCACACTGTTCGGTGCACGTTGCAGATTTCGCGTGTCATTGTAGAAATGGTAATAATTGTAATATGATCACTGTGTACCATCATTGCCTTCTAGCAACCTTTCAGGGATAATGTCCTAAATTGTGCGATGTTGACTTGTTCGACATAGACGTTCGTGTGCCGTTTTTTATTGTCAGATGTACTAAGTTATGTCACGCCACCACCAGCATGGTCACACGCCGGCTAGCCCACGTTATGACTTAGACTACCTAAATCATTGCATCGCACAAACGTTTAAACCTACGTGGTTCTTTATAATTATCACCTGTTTAACGGTCACTTGAAGCCCTTGGGTCACTCGGGACGTTACACAAACATGTAGGCAATATTTATTTCTCTCCAAGTACTCGGTAAAATAGGGTCTGATCCTTTTACCCTGAACAGTCCTTCACTACACCACTCTCACCATGGACTGGATGCTCTTCATTCACAACGTCACAGGCGATCCACATGGTTTTAATGTGGAGGTCACACGTATTCCCCCTCGTTATTTTGCACATCCCTTTGTGTTATCCCGCACCTTTTCCCACAGTAATGTCTGTACTTTGGTGCACATTCTCACATATGTAGACACTTTCATGCGGAGGTCCAGATTATCACACACGGGCCACTTTACTTCATTTTTTTTCCCCCTTTCTTTTTCGTTCACAGTGCTGCTTGCTTGTTGTAGTGCCTCTAGATACCAAAAACTTGTATATTGATTTTGTAATTATTTTCCTATTGTTGTATATCCTTCACAGCCCTGATGAGTCACAGGTCATCCTGTTGACGAAACACGTGTCGGCTGATGTTCTATTTTGAAAAACAAAACAAGATGAATTATATGAACTAAAATATATTACCTTCTAAAGAACCCTGGTGTCTCCTTTGTTTGTTGTCACTTACTACTTAACACCAACCAGTGTGTTTTTTGTACATTTGACGTGTGCACAGTACTTGCTTAATCAGGTGAGTGTTTAGGCACGAAGCAAAGCATCGGGAACCAAGTGGGTGGGGTTTAAATTGCTTTGGGTCTCAGGTTTTCTCACGTGTGCATGTGAAGGTGATTTGGGCCTTACATCTTTCCCAAGTAATTCACATGTACATGCCAAGACCGTTTACACATGCAGGAAATGCCTCCTGCCCCCCAAAGGTCTTCGTATGTGACAGGGTTTTTCCGGATGCAAGGCATGGAAAGATCTGACCAATCTTGGAGTATGTACATGTGTTTCTGTTTCCAGGATCTTTCTGACAATCCAATCCAAAAATTCTTTATTTCGGCCATATAGACCATAAAAGATGCAGTACAAAACAACACATACAATAAAATACACATTTTTTTTAAAAATACATATTATAAAAATCCACTAGCCCAGCGGGGAAATAGTAAAAACACTAAAAAGTTCAAGAGGCTTCAGCAGTTTTTTTCTTTCTGATCAACCAAATAGCCATAAGAAATTTGGAAACAGCGAACACAATGTGGTCCAGAGTACTGGTTTTCAGGATCCTGTATGCCTGTGCATACTCTCTGAACCCTAGGTTCTTACATAATGGCGCTATCCAATGTTTCCTAGGCCTTTGGTAAACGGGGCACACAAACAGAATGTGAAGATCATCTTCCACGTGGGTGTTACAGCAAGGACAGGTTTTATCGTCCGCGTTGGACCACTTGCATGTGAAAGAGTTAATGGGTAGTGTGCCAAGCCTCCATTGGACAAACAGTTTCCTCGCCAGGATAGGGAAGATAAAATCCATAAAAGGTTCAAAAGCATATGAATTTTTGGATTCTAAAAATCGCAAGGTAAGGGTGCCGCTGTTTTGAGCGTCCATCAAGTGTGCAAGGGACCTATCCTTAAAAATTTTTGACAGGGCTTTGCGCGAGATTGCTTGGTAGCCTCGCGCTGGGTCCTCCCAGAGGTCACGGAGATTCATGGCAATCAGTTCGTTTTCACAGAGGCAAGCCAGGGGATTTTGCCACTGCAGTTGAAGCTCATGACGTGGGTAAGATCCTCCCTATAATGATGAAGTTTGTTCGTAGACCAGAGCCTGTGCCAGAACTTCACTGGCTTTGACACAAGCTCCTCTGCAATAGGGGGGAGACCCAAGTCCATTCTCTGGAGAAGTGTGGCTCAGTGGTTAGAGGCGGCAGACCCGGAATCTGAGATCGACCGTGGACCAGGGTTCGATTCCCCGCCTCGGCGGGTCTCGGGCTCATAAATTCCACGGTCTCGACAATTCTCGCTCTGGTGCCTACTCGACTCACGGGGTCACACTCTGCGACTCTGGGCAATAGCTTGCTTAATCTCCACATCGGCCCCTCGCGGCGGGATGCCTGGCTTTCACCTTGTGGATACCCTGCCAGGGTTTCTCACAGGGGAATACCAGGACGGGTTCCCTAAGCAAGCGCGGAGATGCCCCAGGGTAAGTCCTGCGCTATATAAGTTTCATACATTTACATTTACATTCTCAAGGGCAAAAGTGGCGTGGCACGTGGGAGAGCCAGTAGGCGCCTTAGAAAACTGTTTTCAACTGTTGATAAGTCCTTCACCGCTTTGTGCCCCCACAATTCACTGCCATAGATGGCCGCTGCCTTGGCCTGGGACCTGTACGTTTCAAGGGCCGGACTTATAGGCTTGAAGGAAGAAGTATTGGCCACCTTCAAAATTGCACCCGACAGTTGGGACAGTTTAACCCTTGATCGTACTATCTGGCGGTCCCAAGATAAGTTTTCCTGCAATGTTACCCCCAGATATATGAAGGTAGACACCCTCTCGAGGCTAACAGTCCCCAGGGTGGGATTAGGCCTGGTTTTAATGGGTGGATTAAAAATCATAAACTTGGTCTTCTCTGTGTTCACCTCCAACCCGTGCTGACAACAGAAAAGACCAAATCCATCCAGGATCCTCTGGATCCCCATGGGAGATTTGGAAAGGAGGAGGGTATCATCGGCAAACATAATTGCCGGTACCCTCCTTCCTGCCAAGCATGGGGCGTCGTTGTTCTTGACATTTTCCAGGTGGGAGATGACATGATTGATGTATAAACAAAACAGGGTTGGTGCCAAGACACAACCCTGCCTCACCCCTCGACGGACGGGGAACCTGGATGATAAACTGCCATCTTTCCCACACCTGACCTGCGCATAGTTGTTCTCATGCAGCCTAACTAAGATGTTAAGTAGCTGGGAAGGAACTCCTAGCTTTTCCAGCACCTCCCACAGTTTCCTGCGCGGGACTAGGTCAAAGGCTGACCTCAGATCCACGAAGACCATGTACAATCTTCCCCCCTCGATCTTCACCGTCTTCCAATAAAGGAGGACGAGGCGGAAGATCTGGTCCATGGTCGACGTGTTCTTCCTGAAGCCAGCCTGCAAGGGACTCAAGATGTCATTATCCTCTACCCAGTCTAATAGATGGTTCAAAATAAGACGCGCAAAAAGCTTTTGGGGGACATCTATAAGGCTAATTGGCCTATAGTTTGCCGGATTCAGAGGGGACCCTTTCTTGTGAATCGGCACTATTTCAGCCCCTGACCAGGAGGGAGGAACCGCCATACCTCCTAAAATAGCATTAAAAAGAATAAGAAGGTACGGGCCCCAGATGTCGGGATGGTGTCTAAACAGATCACCGGGTAGCTTGTCCAGCCCCGGTGCCTTCCCCAGCGCCAGGCGCTCCAGTGCTGTCTTCACCTCACCTAAGGAAAATTCCAGGGCCGTATCTGGAGGGCAGGGGGTCTCCGCCGCCATCCCTTCGGGCCATAGAGTGGATTCATGGTACAATGCTCCGAAGTGAGCCTCCCAGATAGAGGGGGCGATATTGGGTTCTACTGCGGATGTAAGCTCCCCTGTTCCGTTGTTAACCAAGGCCCAGAATTTCCTAGAGTCTTTGCATTTCAGGGCTTCAATCAGTTCATGCCAGTGGTTCCAGTCCCACTCTGCCCTAGAGCTGGCTAATGCTAACTTGTACTCCCTCCTAAGGGTTGCAACCCTCTCCTTGTCACTACCTTCCTTAATGGCGGAGAGTAGGTCAGATTTAATTTTCCTACAAGTAGAGGTGTACCAAGTCGCAGTACGAGTGACTTTCCTTCTTGAGGGCACCACCGGGTTAAAAACATCTGCAAGGTTCCTGACCAAAGCCTGATGGATGCCAGAAAGTCTCTCATTATAATCAGAGGGTCTGGGTTGGTTGATGAGAGCATCCACCTCCTGAAACATGGGGATTGCTATACCATATAGCTTGTTGATAGCGTTTTCATTATTAGCCAACTTCCCCCATTTCACCCGACGCCTACTTGTAGTGAGGAGTATATCCCCCTGGTCACCTCCGGCGTCAGTAGTTGTCGGCCCTGCTGCGGGGGCTGGGTGCTGAATCTCCAGCAAGAGGGAATTGTGGTCACTGTCTGTTCTCGGTACCACTTTAAAGTCTTGAACTTTGGTCCACAGGGAGATATCAATGAAAATATAATCCAACCTTGACTCATGCCCCTTTCTATTGAATGTACACACCGATGGAGTATCGGAAGGGGTGCGCCCATTGCACGCCCTCAGTGCAAAGTTCAGAGTGAGGGAGGTAAGTTGTATTGCCAACGGAGACCAAGCTTTGGGGTGAGGTGAGGAGGAGGGTGGAACTCCCCAGTGATCATCCTCGGCTGTGAAGGGACCCTCCATTAGACCCTCCAGTGGTTCAAAGTGGCAATTGAAGTCCCCTCCCATCACTATTTTCAGGTCAGCTGGTAGTTGACCTAGAAAGGATGAGAGTTCGACTAGGGTAGAGGATTCCTTGCCCACAGCGACTGGTCGTGAGTAAACATTAACAATGGCCCAAGTCCTTTTACCGGGCCAACTAAGGAGCACACACTGAATGTCCTGAGAGAGAGTATCCATACTTTCCACCTGACACCCAATGTGGCTCGCCACCCAGATAGCTAGACCTCCCGAAGGTCTCCCCCTGCCATTCCACTTTGCCGGGATTTCAGAAATATCATACCCCCTCCTAGACTGCGGTTCCCTTGCCCACGTCTCCTGGAGGAGGAGGATATCACTTTTGTTGACCAGGGATTCCCACTCCGGAGTGCCCACCTTATTCATAATGCCTGCCACATTCCACGAAAGAATACTTAGCCCTGAACCTTGAGGTTGCAAATCTACTTCACTAAGTGCAGGCAAGATGTCGTGTGTATACTTTGCCGGAACACCCAACCCGGCTATGGTGGGCGACGGGATGGGTAATACAACAAGCTCCTCCGATTGCAGTGTAAGAGCAGTGCGTGTGCCTGATGGTTCCTCAACTTGCACTTGGATACCTCCCAAAAGGGTCCCCCCCTCATTGAAAGAAACCTGGATCTTTGTGTCATTTACGGGATGAGGTGAACCCTCCCCCCTGGCTGAGACCCCAAGGGGAGATTTTGCAGAGTGTTTTGATATGTCTCCCCGTTGTGGTCCATCTACTTGGTCCAGGCAGGAAAATCTGTTCTGGTGAACGAAGTTGCCAAGAGCGGGAATTGTGTTGTGCTTGGGTCTGTACCGTGAACCATCAATTGCGAAGCCCACTCTAGTCCAGCTCTGTTCCCTCCCCATAGCTAAATTAGAGACATTTGGATAAAAGTCTGAGAGGGACACTAGATCTATATTGGACTTATCCGGCCTTACCAGCCAGTTGCAGATGTAAGGGGCAACCAGTGGGCTTTTAAAACTGATTATAATACAATCCCCAGCCCTATTCTTGGGGGTGACTCCAATCCATGGGATCCTTCTGACCATCAGCACATCTCCTTTGATGTTAGGGGGGAGGGGCCTGTTAATATTGAGCCAGCTGATTACCTTATTGCGAAGTGAGTCCTGTGGCTCTCTAGTATGACCGGTGAGCTCAGGAACTCCCACCATAATCGCTGTATAGGGCACTGCCTCAGGGGGCAGATTAACCGCCCTGCGCCTGGTATTGGGACTAATAGAGTGACCAGTATGTTTATTAGTATCACACCCCACACTCCTTGGTTGGGGTGGTGCCGGTGGCTTAGATCTTCTAGGTGCAGGGACAGGGGGCCTGCGGGTTTGTGAAGGGGGGAGTAGGGGGACATGACTATCTGTAGTACTATGTTGTGCCCCAGTCTGGGCCTGTGTACATGTTTCAACAGTGGGAGGTCCGTTCCCCACAGGTTCTCGGGGAGCCATCTGTGCGCTTGGGCCCAACCCCCCACTAGAAGTGTTTCGATTGTGTGCATTTTCTATAGCTATAAGTCTCGCGTCTATAGAGTCCAATTTTACAGATAGTGGTTCCAATAAGTTCTTAAGGATGACCGTAAATGAACTAATTAGAGCATCTGTAAGGTTAGGTGGGGGTCCGCCGAATATAAATGGCCCTGTGCACCCTGGTACAGCTGTGACATAAGGTGAACCTAATTGACCAGACCCGATACCCAGGGCAATGCTATCAGGAGATGCCGAAATATCCGTGCTGGCATCAAGTATTGGAGTGGTTATGTCCACTTTAGCCCTTTTTGCCCCTGTTAGCTCCCTTGACCTTTTCCTTTTCGGCGGGTGAACCATTCCACTGCCTACAGCATCCGTTAACACTATAACTTGGCCCCCCTCCAATGACTCGGTCATTTCCACACAATTCACATAAGGAGTGGTTTCCACTACCCCGGAGGGACGCAAGGACTCACTGTCCCTTGGTAGGGTTGTCGGGGTCCTAAGTTGTTGGAGGACTGACTCAATTGTCTCATCAATGCTGTCCAAGAGTGATAAATGGGTATTATGGAGGGGTATTGGAGTACTGACATCAATTGAAGAAGAATCCGAAAGGCCCACGGACACGTTTTCAATGTTCACCTCAGGCAAAGTGTCTGGCACTGTGTGACCTTTCTTGACCGCAGCACTGGCCTTGGGGAAGAAATTTTCAAGTGTATTAGAGAACTGTTGGGCAGACTTACTCCTGGATACTCTGGAAGCCATAGGGAAGGTGCGATCAGGAAGAGCAGGCTTAAGAAGGCAAGGGCAAAGACTTGGGACAGGCCAGACGTCAGAGGGGGGGCCCGGTCCGGTCTCTCCCGGCCTACAACGGCCCGCTCTTTGCCCGGTCTTCGCCCGCGCGCGTCCCGCGTTCGCGCGGGTGAGCGAGATTAAGTAGGAGGAAGAGCGAGCGGGAAGAGGCAGCAGGTGTGCGCGCTGGTCCGGCGCAATTACCTGTGGGCCTCGCAGTCCCGCTCGCGCTGTAGGAGTCCTCTGGTCACACCGGGTTCCAAAGACCTGGAATGGAGCACGCCGGCTCCCGCTGATGCCCACAGATAGCAAGGCAAATGAAACCAAAGAATGTTTTCAAAGAGCACGCCGGCTCCCGCTAATGCCAGCAATTAACAAAGCAATTTAGTGACTGGAATGAAGGGCACGTCCCGCTTGGCAGCACGACTTCGAGCGGCTCCCGCGGAGCGGGGGCCGCGAGTCGTATTTAAGTGTTGGAATACTTCAGGGTGGGGCGAGCGGGAAGAGGCAGCAGGTGTGCGCGCTGGTCCGGCGCAATTACCTGTGGGCCTCGCAGTCCCGCTCGCGCTGTAGGAGTCCTCTGGTCACACCGGGTTCCAAAGACCTGGAATGGAGCACGCCGGCTCCCGCTGATGCCCACAGATAGCAAGGCAAATGAAACCAAAGAATGTTTTCAAAGAGCACGCCGGCTCCCGCTAATGCCCGCAATTAACAAAGCAATTTAGTGACTGGAATGAAGGGCACGTCCCGCTTGGCAGCACGACTTCGAGCGGCATCTTTCTGACACATCATAACCCTTCCAGTCAATTAAATACTGTAATCGACCATGTATACGTTTTGCATCTATAATGCGATTTTCTTCATATGCAATATTGTCTGCAACTACAACAGGTGGAGGAGGGTTGTCTTTTCGTGTGGACTGATGTAATAAATGATATTTTCCTACGTTTCTGGTGTTTCAGCTAGTTAGCTATAAAGTAATTACTCATCACAGTCCCTTCCCAGAATGCCTAACAACAAAACACCACATTCAGACTACCTATCTGAGAAAGGAATAACATAAAAGCAGAAGAAGACACGGAGCCTCTCCCCGATCTCCTGGGTGCACAAGAGAAAGACGGCTCTGTAGACTGAGTATGGCTCTCCTCCTCCCTCACCCCCGAGCAACGCGAGGGTTGTCGCCAGTTGCTAGGGCAGTTCTGCGACCATTTGTCCCTCGTCCCCGACGTCACCAGCTGGTGTGTCCACGATGTGGACACCGGGGACAGCCCTCCGGTACGGCACAGAGCCTACCGCGTTCCTGACAGAGTCCGAGCCTGCATCCAGGCCAAAGTTTCCAAAATGCTAGCCCTGGGAGTGGTCGAGGCCTCTTGACAGTCCATGGGCCAGCTCCGTGGTCCTGGTTCCGAAGGCGGCTGCCCCTGGCGAGGCTCCCGAGCTAATGTTCTGCGTGGACTACCGCGGGCTCAACGCAGTCACCAGGGCCGACACTCACCCCATTCCCCGAGCAGACAAGCTCATTGACCGCCTGGGGTCGGCTCGCTATCTCAGCACCTTTGACTAGACTAACGGGTACTGGCAGATCGCACTCACAGAGGGGGCCCTGGAGAGATCCGCGTTCTCTACCCCGGATGGTCACTACGGAATGAAAAATGCCCCCGCCTCCTTCCAGAGGCTGGTTAACCAGGTGCTGGCTGGGTTGGAGGACTTCAGCACCGCATATCTGGACGATATCGCGATGTTCAGCGCCCACTGGTCCGAACACCTCCAGCACCTCTGGGAGGTGCTGATGGCCCTGCGTCGTGCGGGCCTCACCATCAAGGCCAGTAAGTGTCAGATCGGACAGGGGTCCATGGTCTATCTGGGGCACCAGGTCGGAAGCGGCCTAGTGGCCTCCTCCAACCCAAGATCGATGTGATTGTTGCCTGGGAGGCCCCCACGACCCAGACGGAAGTGCAGGCTTTCCTGGGGCTCACGGGGTACTACCGAAGATTTATAAAGGGGTATGGCAGCATCGTAGTCCCCCTCACAGAATTCACCTCCAAAAAGCAGCCACAGAAAGTTAGCTGGACTCCCGCCTGCCAAGAGGCGTTTGACACCTTGAAAGACGCCATGTGCACCGCCCCGTACTGCAGGCCCCCGACTACTCCCGAGAGTTTGTGGTCCAAACGGATGCATCCGAGCATGGCATCGGAGCCGTCCTATCTCAGGTAAACGACAAAGGCCTGGACCAGCCAGTAGCCTTCATTAGCCGGAGGTTACTCCCTCGAGAACAAAGGTGGACCACCATCGAGCGGGAAGCCTTTGCTGTGGTTTGGGCCCTGAAGAAGCTGAGGCCCTACCTGTTCGGTACTCACTTCCGGGTCCAAACTGACCATTGACCCCTCCGATGGCTAATGCAAATGAGGGGAAAACCCCAAACTGTTGAGATGGTCCATCTCCCTCTAGGGGATGGACGTCACTGTTGAACACCGGCCTGGTGCTGACCACGCCAACGCGGACGGCCTGTCCCGATTCTTCCGCCTCATTGAAGAGAACCCCCAAGGGGATGGGTAGTTCTCTCTGCCTTTCAGCTGGGGGGGACGCGTGTTGGACCCGGCCTCGTGGCGTGGCTCCACCCGTTCCCCAGCACCCCGTTAGCCCCGTCCTGCACCCCGAAGCACCCCTGGTCGTCCAGTTCCCTGTCCGCCCTGCTACCCACACGCCCCTACTGACAGACGACCATCCCCGCATTCCGCCATTCCTCCTTCCCGGTCCCGGGCGCCCTGAACCTGCATTCCCCCCAGGACACCCGGCCGCCATTAACCGTCCCAAGAGGCATGACTCCAGCCCCAGCGGAACTTAGACTTCAGACGTACCATGCCCGGCTGGGGGGTAGAGGGCCTCCTGAATAAGATAAGCCCAAGGAGTTTCGATTGCACCTCTGGCCTCCCCTGGGAGACTAGTTTCTCTCACACCTCTGGCCTCCCCTGTGGGCTGGTTTCGATGGCACCTCTGGCCTCCCCAAGAGCTGGCTCCAGACCATGCTGAGCGTCTGGCAATCCCCAGACGCATCTTCCAAAGGATCAAAGAGCCAACCGACGAGCCCTCCAAAGACCAGCCCCGAGGCCTGAGATCTCCGCCTGCGAGAGTCCGGATATCAAAGGGCTACTGCCCTATTCCAAGCCCCGTCCGAGAACTAGCGGGCAGTTGTATCCTGGACAAGAGAGCCCTGCTGATCTGATCGCAGCATACCTTGAGGAGCAGACTGAACTCTGGAACTATCGAGACCTGCTGACGCTGTTGCGGCTCTACTACGGAAGGAAGGAACTAGAACCTGGGAGCCCTGCTGACCCCGTCGCGGCTCGCCCTTAAGACTTAAGGACATTCGTAACACCCTGAGCCCTGCTGACGTGGTCGCGGCTCTGCAAGACCTGTTCAACACTCCGGATCGAGCCCTGCTGACGTCGTCGTGGCTCGAGGAGGAACCTGGTCCGGCTGGACCAGCAACGCTACCGACACGACCTGGTATGAGAAGAAGTGAGTGGAACAGCAGTACGATCCCCATCTCCGTACCCCACGGTTCGAGGATTGAGAGCTCTGCATAGGGTATGTTGTGTACTGGCCTGATACCGAGACTGTCCCGCTTCCCTCTTCCTTGCCTCAGAGACCTTTGCGATCCCTCAATTGCCTGTAAATACGTGTGCCTTTTACTTGAATTTACTGCTGATAAAGAACTTGTGTACTGAACTCTCAGTGTGGTGTCCGTTCGTAAGTGTGGTGTGAGCTCAGTGTGTATGATCCTAGGCTCCGAATCCTCCTCGGTGAGGATCTCACGTAAAGCCTCGGCAGTACTGGTGGGAGAGGTGGAACTCGGCGTTGACGGGAGCGCAAATCCTGGCCCCCGGGGAACACCCCTTCTAAAACACACTCAGAGCTGGACACACGCACACACACTCCGAGCTGGACACACACACACACACACACACGCAGAGCTGGACACACACACACTCAGAGCTGGACACACACACACAGAGCTAGGCACACTCAGAGCTAGACACACACGCACACTCAGAGCTGGACACACACGCACACTCAGAGCTGGGCACACATGCACACTCAGAGCTGGGCACACACGCACACTCAGAGCTGGGCACACACGGACACTCAGAGCTGGGCACACACGCACACTCAGAGCTGGGCACACACACACACTCAGAGCTGGGCACACACGCACACTCAGAGCTGGGCACACACGGACACTCAGAGCTGGGCACACACACACACACTCAGAGCTGGGCACACACGCACACTCAGAGCTGGGCACACACGCACACTCAGAGCTGGGCACACACGCACACTCAGAGCTGGGCACACACACACACTCAGAGCTGGACACACACACACACTCAGAGCTGGACACACACACACTCAGAGCTGGACACAGAAGCAGAACTAACAAAAGACTCATAACTGCGTTACAAACACAACTGCTTGTCTGTAATGCATGCATGTTACAGGTACATGAGACACTGCAGGCGCGCAACTGTAGTGCAAGCAGATGTATGTATGTGACAGATAACGTCAAGATGCAATGATAGTGACTGCGGACACCTGCCTTTTAAATGCACTCAAAACTTGACTCGATTCCATAAATATGTAATACAGATAACTTTATTACAAAGACACACAAGTAAGCTGTAACAAACACACAGGTCAGCTGTCGCAGACACACAGACCAGCTGCCGCAGACACACAGATCAGCTGCCGCAGACACACAGACAAGCTGCCGCAGATACACAGACAAGCTGCCGCAGACACACAGACAAGCTGCCGCAGACACACAGACAAGCTGTCGCAGACACACAGACCAGCTGTCGCAGACACACAGACCAGCTGTCGCAGACACACAGACCAGCTGTCGCAGACACACAGACCAGCTGTCCCAGACACAAAGATAAGTTGTCGCCTGTCACAGTCACAGACGAGCTGTCCCAGACACAAAGATAAGCTGTCACAGACACAGACAAGCGGTCACAGACACACAGACACACAGACACATTCTCATACAGTAGTCGAGTTTTCAGAAGCTGCTGCCGTCAGACAGCCTTGAATGCACCAGTTTGTCCCACTCACAAGCATTTCAGAAACAATCGTTCTAAGACACACCAGTGCAAATGGTGCACAGAGACGCTGACCCCACAGCCCACCCCTCTCCACACTTCTAGGCGCTAGACAATCCTCCATAGAGTACTCACGGGAGGTGCCCGGGGGCGCCGGCCCCACAGTGGACGCTGCAACCAGTGAGGCTTCGGTGAGGGAAGGGGGGCTGCCTCCCACCGAGACCCGCGCCCACTTACTGTCCCCGCATCTCCAGGGCCCAGCAGTCCAGATGTGACTCTTCCCCAGGCCCCTCCCACCCCCGGCACTAGTTGTACTGGGGGGGGGAGGGCCTGCTGCTGCGCCACAGAGCACTCTATCCAGATAGAGAGCCCCCAAGGAGGGGGTGGGGGCTGTGGGCAGAGGGGGCGGGGTCATGGGCAGAGGGGGCGTGGACAGAGGGGGCAGGGCTGTGGGCAGAGGGGGCAGATTAAGGCTTTAATGACAAATAATGGAGTTGGCACTGCGGACTAAGTGATCGGATGGGCTAAATTCAGTGGCAACAGGGGGCGGCGGGGATGTGTGAGGGGGGGACACTGCCAACCGGGGAAGTCACAGCTAAAGTAGCTACTAAGGGGGGGGAGCAGCTGCAATTCACAGATCTAAGATCATCAAGTAAGGTTTGGCAACTAGGGGGTCCAGCTAGAGGGATTTCACTGCCCACTTGCGGGATAGAGTGAGGAGGGGGCGCGGTAAGTGAGAGATTTGGAGGTATTTGCAAGGAGGAAACTGGAGGGAGACGGAGAAGGAGACAGAGAAGGGGGTGCAAGTCAGCACCGGCCAAGTTTGGGGAGGGCGTGGTAATCTGGGGGGGGGGGGCGTTATCAGCTCTGACGCCCCTGGAGAGAGAGAAAGGGGAGTTGGGTCCCTGGCTCCGGAGAGGATTGAGATAGTTTCTTCAAAACAGGCAGAAAATGTCTGTGTCTTCAAATCAGAGGCCAGCCAGCGAGCCACAGCACACAGTGCTAACCAAGGAGTGAGACCAGCTATGGGGAGGACAGTGCACCCAGCAGAGGGCTGCCAACCACAGGGGCAGTGCCCACAGTGCCAACCAAGGGGTGAGACCACCTCTGGGGAGGACAGTGCGCCCAGCAGAGGGCTGCCAACCGCAGAGGCAGTGCCCACAGTGCTAACCAAGGAGTGAGACCAGCTATGGGGAGGACAGTGCGCCCAGCAGAGGGCTGCCAACCACAGAGGCAATGCCCACAGTGCCAACCAAGGGGTGAGACCACCTCTGGGGAGGACAGTGCGCCCAGCAGAGGGCTGCCAACCACAGAGGCAGTGCCCACAGTGCCAACCAAGGGGTGAGACCAGCTATGGGGAGGTCAGTGCGCCCAGCAGAGGGCTGCCAACCACAGAGGCAGTGCCCACAGTGCCAACCAAGGGGTGAGACCAGCTATGGGGAGGTCAGTGCGCCCAGCAGAGGGCTGCCAACCACAGAGGCAGTGCCCACAGTGCCAACCAAGGGGTGAGACCAGCTCTGGGGACAAGGGCACCCAGACCGATCAACAAGGGACCCTGGGGAGTTAATATTTCAAAACAACAACGGTCCCTTTACAAAGGACAAAATAGTTTCAAATGAATATAGACCAAATCGTAGCTATATTAGGGTGACATGTCCAGCCGGACAGAGGTCTAATGCATAAGTTGGTGTAAAACATTCTCACATTTGTACAAGAACGGGCACAAGCCTGCACCCAATTTTACAGACAAATAGTGAACACAAAGAGACAAACAAAGGGCTTGTAGGCAAAAACTGCAAGTTCTATTACACTGTTGTCATCACAGTATTAAAATGTAGTGCAGAACATTAAGAGACACCTTTACACTCAACGAAAAAATTAATATACTGTTGTATAAGGTGTAACTACTTGTCGATGGCATTTCGATTCGTAGTAGAATTCACGAATCATCATCAGGACACATATATACATGCCTAACATTCATATAGCCTCAATTGCCTATAGGGAGGGAAGGGAAGGAAAATACAACAGGGATACATTAAGAAAGACATAAAGGAATTCGTGTGCATATAATTATTCACTTCACTTCTCCAACATTGGCAATACCCAAAGTGATTCTATTGGTGGCTTTCATGATTGTACATTTCCATGTTGACTCTTTTGGGGGCATATATACATCCACTTCTACATCATTGGCATTACCCAAAGTGATCAAGATTGTACATCTCCATGGTGATTCTATGGGGGCATTCAGGATTGTGCGTGCTTGGGGGTGCCCAGCCACATACTCGGGGACGCGAGGCGGTGTGCCATGCTGCCTACGGTGAGGTGTTCAATGCGTGCGTGATACAGGACGCGCTAAATGTGCAGCACGTGGGGTGCAAGTGAGCGCCTAGGCGGGGTGATCGTGGAAGCGTTGTCTATTGGTAGACTAAGTGATTGGAGATTGCCGGTGGGGAACGGTGTGCTCAGTGTACATATAAAAAACGGAGCGTGATGCCGGTGGGTGACGCAAGGTGACAGCGGGGAACTAATTGGCTTACCAGACGCATTGTAGTGCTGTCATTGATCACAATCTGGGCAATTTATGGCACCTGTGAAAGGGAGGGGAACTGTTAGTGACATAGGGCATGAATTGTGTTAACGGACGAGTACCGGTGAAGAGTCGGACTTCCGCTTACCTAGGAAAACCTGCAATGAGGATTCAGGCGTTTTATGTATTGTCCACGCTGCCCTGCCAGGTCGCTGGGTAGTTCGTGTAATTGGATACGAGCACGTCTCTCAGCGGCCAGAGTAGTGGATCTGACCGTGGATGTGCCCTCCTACTTAAGCGGTGCTGGTTACAGGTCACATGGCCAACATTAGGCCAGTGGCATGAAGAGAATTACTGGCGACATAGAGTAGTTCTCAGATTAGAGCTGTCCAGTCCTCAAGGAGATTGAGCCCAGAGTCATTCCATTGCCAACTACTTTGAAAAGAAAATCCTTGACATCGTTAAGGATTTCCCGAAACAGACACCGACCTCCTCAGACATTGAAAGGATGGGGCCTTTTGAGGAGAACATCCATATGGCCCGCTTTAACGCATTCGACCCGATTTCCTTAGACCCCTGCCCCCCATCGTTCTTACAAGCCTTGGTTAGTGAAGTGAACCCTACCATCAATAGCATTATTAATTCCTCACTCTCCACGGCTGAGAGCCGCTCATTCAGCGCTCTAGTCTACCGCCCATTAATCCCTACATAACCGGTGGGAAGGCGCGGACGCACGCAGCGGCGCCCCGATCAAAAGGGTAAAGCTGGTTTTGTAGCTGTACTGCTAATCACTAGTTAACCTGATGTAAATTCGGGCTCAGATTGAATTGTGCTCCGTTTTTAAATTCCTGTGTTGCATTTATATTGTTTACGCCGCCAAGATTAACCACTTTTAAAGTTCACAGCAAGTACTGTCTCACCTGTTTCTGCCCAGACCCAAGTCCGCCTCGGCTTGTGCCGTTAGAGCGGATGGTCGTTGCTGGCATTTAGACTCACTTCCGGTTGTAAGAGCGGAAGGGTCATTCAGCGCTCTAGTCTACCGCCCATTAATCCCTACATAACCGGTGGGAAAACGCGGACGTGCGCAGCGGCGCGCCGAAGGCAAGCCCGTCCGCGCCAGGCCGCCACCAGCCGCCACCACATCATCGTCTCTGCGGGCACTTTTCTCCACCTCACTTGCATGGGACGCTAACTATTGTCGATCATGATTGCTGCCAGTATGCCACTCATCAGGTATGGGAGGGTGGAATTGTTAGAACTGAATGCTCCTCTCAGTCCTGTATCGGCGGCCCTCCTGGCAGAAATCTGGGCGGCACCTTGCTTATGGGCTGTAGTGCCGAGTATAGAGAGTACATTGCTGCCAAGCCCACGAGAGGCTCTTTGCTCATTCCGCCCATATCGAGTCCCCCGGGAGGGACTCCACGAAGCCCTGCATTGGTCCCGAGCCCCGAGAGGCTCCCAGCGGCCATTTCCCCCGAGCCCCGAGAGGCTCCCAGCGGCCATTTTCCCCCGAGCCCGAGAGGCTCCCAGCGGCCATTTTCCCCCGAGCCCTGAGAGGCTCCTCCGATGTTCCGAGCCCCGAGAGGCTCCACTGTTGCCCCGAGCCCTGAGAGGCTCCACCTTTGACCGTTGTCTCCCGAGCCCTGCGAGGCTAACAGCATCCCTTTATGTCTCGAGCCCTGAAAGACTCCTCCTTGGACCCTTTTGCTTCAGAGCCTGCGAGGCTCCTACGTTGGCCCCATCATATACAGCTGCCCAGCACTTTGTGGGCAGCTGCCACGTTTAAGTTCTTCTTGGCTCCCTGCAGCCTATCTTGACTTCGTCTCTTAGGGCGTCTTAGCCCCAGAGAGGCCCGTTGGCCTAGAGAGAGTTCTGTGTTCTTACTAATGTGATTCCAGCGAATTATTCTATGTTGCACCATGGAAGGTGATGTATTGTGTCATGTGCCTTGTCTTTTCCCCGCTGAAGGTTCTATGCATCTTGTGTGAAGCTGAAGGTTCTATGTATCTTGTGTGAAGCTGAAGGTTGTTATACGGTCCCAATGTTAGTCTCCCAATTGCCTATTCCTGGCAGTGGTCCTCGGGCCCTGCCTTGTAAATATTCCCCTGTAGATTCTGCACGTGCCTGATGGCACCTTGTGAAGTGTGTATTCCTATATAATGTGTGTTTTCAACACAAAGGCTATTTTTACATAAACCTTGTGTGGAGTTCCTTTTGTGGGGGGCCCTGGATGTTGCTGCTGGTGGGTGCGTGCGCAAATACTTTACACTTCGCCTCCGAGATAGGCCTGACTGCTCGTGCCAAGCTACCTAGGGGGTGAGCAGGGGTTGTCCTGGCGGGTACCTTCCTTACCCTAGCGGGGGATGGTGGTTTCTGCCTGGCCTTGGCGCACGCCTTGGCCGGACAGGGATCCCATTTCCTACACACACTAATTCCTTTATGTCTTTCTTAATGTATCCCTGATGTATTTTCCTTCCCTTTCCTCCCTATAGGCAATTGAGGCTATATGAATGTTAGGCATGCATATATGTGTCCTGATGATGATTCGTGAATTCTAATAGGAATTGAAACGCAGTCGACAAGTAGTTACACCTTAAACAACAGTATATTTATTTTTTCTTTGAGTGTAAAGGTGTCTCTTAATGTTATGTACTACATTTTAATACTGTGATGACAACAGTGTAACAGAACTTGCAGTTTTTGCCTACAAGCCCTTTGTTTGTCTCTTTGTGTTCACTATTTGTCTGTAAAATTGGGTGCAGGCTTGTGCCCGTTCTTGTACAAATGTGAGAATTTTTTACCCCAACTTATGCATCAGTAAAAATTAGACCTCTGTCCGGCTGGACATGTCACCCTAATATAGCTACTCTTTGGTCTATATTCATTTGTAACTATGTTGTCCTTTGTAATGGGACCGTTGTTGTTTTGAAATATTATCTTGATCTAGGGCTACAAGTTGTTTTCTCTCTAGGCAAAGCTGGCGCCATGCTCTGGCCGCCCCTGTTCTCTGATGTAGCTGCTCAAGGTCTGAGACTCTCTGGGTGAGTTCCGCTCTCTTACGTTCCCTATTTTGATTTTGAGCCGAAGAGATCGCTATGAATTCCCCCTGCAGGACTGCCTTTAGGGCCGCCCACTGCTTAGCTAGGGAAGTGTCCGGAGTATCGTTGACGGAATGAAAATCTGTGATGGCTTTCTGGATTTGAGTCAGTACAGGTGGGAGCTGCAGCAGCGTGTCACGCAAGCGCCAGTGTCTGAGGGGGCGCGGTGAACAAGGGAGGTGAAAATTGGCCAGGACAGGGGAATGATCCAAGAGAGAGGCCGTCCAAATATCAATGTTGGTGATATGGGTCAGGAGGGAGGAGGAGCCTATAAGATAGTCCAGGCGTGCATAGGTTGTGAGCGCCCCTGAGTAAAAGGTGTAGCTACGAGTGCGGGGGTGGGAATGTCACCAAAGGTCAGATAATCCCAGCTCCTGAAGCAATGCTTGGCCTGAAGGCAGGAAGACCCCGGCTTGGGTCGTCCTCTGGCAGGAGCGATCTAGGTCATTGTCAAAAACAACTTTGAGGTCTACCCCAATCGGCAAATGCCTATCTGCGGCAGCAGCCGCCTCCCTTATAGCCTTGAGAAGGAACGTCATCTGCCCCTCGTTAGGTGCATAAATAGATCCTATGACAAAGGTTGTGTCCCCTGTAGGAAGGTGGCTACCTGACTATGGTTACCCCAGATTTTTTGCCTGTGTTTAGCTGGTTTTTTGACTTAGTTGACCTGGTTGCCTGCTAATCAGGGCCCCAGGCCATCTGCTCTCTCTGTAAAATGGATTCCATGTACCCTAGGTACATACCACAATTGGAAATGGACTCCTTGTCAGCCCCTGTATAATGCACTATAGGTGCCCAGGGCATAGGAGCCCACAAGGCCTACCAGGGGCTGCAGTATATCTTTTGCCACCCCTGGCTGGTTCTTAAATTGACACAACTGGCTGATCACTCAGCTGGGGTAAGGTGGTGTAAGCACCCCTTGCTTAGATATAGTATACCTATATCTAAACCTATATCTGGACACATATTAACCTGTGAGCCACTCCTATGGAAGGCCTCATCAATCCTGGAGGCAGAGTGCGTGGTTTAATGTGAGATGGAGCTCTAGCATGAGCTGAGCCTGTCTGCAGCTGTCGGGAACAACTCCCTAAGCTGTTTCAGGATAGGGCCATACCATATACTCTTAAGTGCCTTATAATCCTCGCGGTTATATAGCAACTTTGGTTTGGCTTTATCAAAACATGTCGTGTAAGGTGTCATACGATTTGGAATACTATCCCCTCGCCAGTTCTGGCGACGGGGATAGCATTCCACCCCTCTAGAGGGGTAAGACATGTTACTTTGCTTAAATGCGGTTAATTTCAAAAAGGACCTTAGATCCACAAAATGGATGCCTCTGCCACAGACAAATGTCTGGACCCCTGCAGTTGACCGAAACTCAGCAGATGGGGCCTGGACAAAGGGTTTCCTGTCACAGGAGGGTGTCACCGCCCTCCAGACAGGAGATAGTGTATTGTAGCAGGGAGGTTTGAAAGAAACCAGACAGTGCCTGGGGAGCACAAGGCTTCCCCTTGCATAATCCGGTCAAACCGGTTCTGGGGCAGCCCAGCCCCAGCTCCAGTGAGACCTGGACAAAGGAAAGGGGGTGTAACCACCCCCCTTCCTGGTCCCACCCATAGGGAGGGACCTAGCAGGAGATCCACCCCTCAGATTGAAATAAGAGTGGGAGCAGTGCCCTAGCACAGCAGATCATCCTGAAATCACCTTTAAACTAAGAAGACGACTGGACTTCGACATTCTGATGAACAGAAGACTGAAGAGCATCTCCCTTGTGGCCTAGGAGGGGCCACCCTGTGAACACAGGCACCACCCAGCACCTCGACATCTGCTTTGCCGCCGCCTCCCGCCGGAGCCCGAGTGCAGAGCCTGACAAGACCCAGCTTCCCAGACTTCTCCCAGCCCGATCCACAGTCCCTGCAAAGAAGGGACCCGTGGAGGCACCGAGAGACGTGGGAGCGGACATCTTGAAAGACCCCCGAGACGCTGACTGCGCAGCACCCGAGGCACCCTCGACTCTGTGCTTTGGGGTTTGAGAAGCCCCACAATCGAGCAGCATTTACTTTAAAGATCAGCCCTCCAGCATCTCCACGATCTGCGTGGGGCCCTTTTGCTTTGTGCCACTCGACTCGCCATCCCGGCCGCTTGTCACGTGGTCAGCGGCCATCTTGGCGACGAAACCTACGATTTACACTGTGGGTCTGGTTGCTCCAGACCTGCCCTCGCTCCTGTAGAAAGGAGTACCCGCTCTGACCTTGCTGGTCCGAGTAATAAGCCTTTTTCACTTTCCCCGTGGCTTGCATTAGCCAAGGCTTGTTTGCTTCAATCGAGTTGCCGACACCGCCATCAGCTAGAGCCTTCGAGGGACAGCTCGTGATCGACTCCTGGACGTCCTTGACCTCTTCGTGTCCACGTGGCTGCAGAGAGAAGCAACACCTCATCACCTGTTTGCACCCGACTTTGCCTGGTTCCAATCTGGTTCCACGGTGGTCACTGGCCAGTGACTTTGAACACTGTCCCCTCTGCTTTCAGGTCTTCACCCCTTCAGATCCACCCTTGGATCCACCGGACACTTCTCCTTCACATCGCCTGCAGCGTCTTCAGCTTCAAGCGCCAAGAACCTGCGTGTCAAAACCCGACGCCTCTTCGACCCTGTGCACCCACTTCCTGTGGGTGAGGTAACTTTGCTCCGCCGGTGTTCCCACACTGGTGCACACCTCTAGGGTCTGTGTGTTAAGTTTTGTTCCTCTAGGTTCAGCGGAAGTGTCCTTAAACTTTAACTTTGCAACTTTTACGCACCATTGGTTAACATTGGTGCATGCGTGCGCTTTCCGCACATCTCCCGAATCCCGAGGGCCATTCCCGACTTCAGCATTGCTTGTCCTGACTGCTCCCAGCGATTCCCTAGGCCCTAGGCCTAACCACTGTTCGAGTGGCCTTTCTTATACCACTTGTTTAGTATATGGTTTGAGTGGCCACCCGCCCTCATCCATAATTGTGCAACTTGTATGTTTAAACAGTGCTTTTGATTTAACGCTTGTGCCCCTTTATTCATAAAGAATACTGGGGATTGTTTTTAGTAATAAACACATATATTTTTATAATATATACTTGTGTGGTGTCCTTTCATTTGGTATTACAGGATTGTATGTGGTAAAACAGCTCGCTTAACACGACCTCTTAAGTTAAGCCTTTAGGCTGCTTAGTCCATGCTACCCCTAGGATAGCTTGTCTAATAAGGTTGACTTACAACCAGACACCATAAGGGGATTGTTTGGTCAGGTAGTAGGTGGTTCCAGAATTGGAAACATCCCCTACCAGGCCAACTTCTCACATTGGTGGCAGCGGTGCGGATTTGAGCTTGCTGTTGTTTTACCATTGCAATCTTTATATCAAATTGAAAGATCACATCAAGTACCTCTAGGTACATATAAAATCAAAAGCTTAGCATATTAAGTTCTACTGAACTTAGTAGTTGTAGGTTGAAGGGATTAGTACACCCTGACTACAACTAACTAGCAAAGTACAGTAGGAAAACACTTAGTGTAGGTAAGTGCACCACTTACACCTCACTAGTAACCATGTCTGACACAGGAAAAGCCTCAGGGTCTGCTCCTGTGACAGTTGACCCTACCCAGGCAACTTTTGGATATGACAAACTAACCCGCAGAGACTTGATTGCCTTGTGCAAAGCAAGAGGGTTAAAAAGGGGCAGAAGCCCCACCTGCCAAATCCTGGTAGAAATCCTAGAACAGGATGACTTAGAGAAGGCAAAGGAAGCTTCCCTAGAAACAGGAAATGGAGAGAACCCCCCTGTAACTGATCCCCCTGAAGAGGAGGATGATGATGACTTAGATGAGGACTCAGATGTTGAGGACTTAGAAGTTCAGGAACAGGGTAGCCAGGTTCCAGTTGCCAGGCTTAGCCAGGCCAACTTGGACCTACTGGGGAATGGAGAGGGCCAGCACCTCCCCAGAACCCACCATGGGATTCTCCCAGGCAACAGAAGAGTGAGATCTCCCTCAGGGGACTCTCATATTTCTAGTGCCTCCAGAGAATCAGAGAGAGGCATGACTGCTTCTCAGAAAGCTGAGCATAGGGCTAGAATGAGGGCTGTCAAACTCCAAATAGAGAGAGAGGAGGTAGCCCTGAGTCAAGCTAGACTTACCTTAGCTCAAGCTAAACTTGCCTTGGCAAGAGAGCAAAAATTGTGTGGCTTAGATGCCACTGGTGGCAGCAATATTCCTAAAGAGAAACCCAGGTCCTATGATAGTAGAAACCTGACAAAGATTGTGCCCCCCTACAAGGAAGGGGATGACATCCACAAGTGGATAACTGCTCTTGAGAGAGCCTGCATGGTACAGCAGGTTCCTGAGGAACAGTGGGCAGCAATCTTATGGTACTCCTTTTCAGAGAAAGGGAGAGATAAGCTCCTCACTGTTAGACATGAGGATGCAAACAATTACAAAGTCCTGAAGAGTGTTCTGATAGATGGGTTTGGCTTAACCACTGAACAGTACAGGTTGAAGTTCAGAGATACCCAGAAGACACAGACTCAGGACTGGACTGATTTTGTAGATTGTGCTACTAAGGCTCTGGAGGGTTGGCTACATGGCAGCAAGGTACATGACTTTACAGGATTGTATAATTTGATTATGAGGGAGCAGATCCTAAGTAATTGTCAGAACCAGCTCTTACACCAGCACCTGGTGGACTCTGATCTGACCTCTCCCCAAGAATTGGGAAAGAAGGCAGACAAATGGGTCAGAACCAGGATTAGGCCTAAGAATCAGGACAGTAACCAGAAGAAGGAGTCTACCAAGCCTCAAGATAAGGGTGGGGATAAAAATAAAGAAAAGACTTCCCCAGGGCCCCAAAACTCCAAGAATGGGGGTGGGTCCCAAGACACTTCTTCAACTGAGAAAAAGCCTTATTGTTATGCCTGTAAACAGGTTGGGCATTACAAAACAGACAACTGTTGTCCCAAGAATAACAATAAAGAAAATATACCTCCAAAGCCAGCTTCAACACCTCCTGTTACTGTCAGCAGTAATCCCCCAGGAAGTGGAAGCACACCCAGGAATCTGGGTGGGTTTACTGTTGGAGCTCAGGTGGACCCTGGCCTATCCAGGTCCCCATCACCCAATGATCTTGTTTATGAGACTGGCATGGGGTTTGCCAACTTCTCTGCTTGCCCAAATACTCTGAGCAAGTATAGACAAGAACCCATCATCAATGGTTTGAAAGTTGAAGCTTTTAGAGACACAGGGGCTAGCATCACCATGGTGGCTGATGGCATAGTCCCCTCTAAGCAACTTTTACCTGGTGCCACATACCAGGTTACAAACATTGATGGAATCCAAACAAATCATCCCATGGCAGTAGTAAGTCTCAGCTGGGGAGGTGTCATTGGCCCAAAGAGAGTGACAGTGTCACCAAACTTGCCTGTAGACTGCCTACTTGGTAATGATTTGGAGATCTCAGCCTGGGCTGAGGTTGAACAGGAAACCCATTCTAGAATGGTGAATTCCAATGGAAAGGTTAGTGGGGCTGTAATGGCTACAGCCCCAATTCAAGATGTCCTTCCTGAAAAGGTTGGTAGGGCTGAGAAACTCTCTGCCCCATCTTTAGCAAAAGCTCTTCCTGAACAGAATAGCAAAGCTGTTATGATAACAGCAGAAACCCAAACTGAGTCTCCTCCTGAAAAGGTTGGTGGGGCTGTGATGGCCACAGCCCAAACTCAAACTGATATGTGTGTTGTGAAGCCTGAAATGATGGATAACTCCACACAAACTGAGAGCATGGAGGAGGAAGAGAAATCTCCCCCTCACCAGACTTTAGGACAGGATCAGCCTCCTCAGGGAACTGATCTTACCCCCGATGAAGGAACTGCCCCAGAGGTGGTTGGGCCTAGCCTGACAGAACCTCTGATGTCAGTGGACCCTTCTCAGGTGGGACCCAGTCTGGAGCAGGTAACCTGCCCCTCTCTCCCTTGCCTTAGCCAGCCCAGGGCTGCAGAGGACAAGAAGGACAGTGAGACCCAGAGGGCCCCCTGTCAAATAAAGCACCCCCATCAAAAGATTAGGTGCACCAAAACTAGTAGCCCTAGTAAGGTGAAAACTTTAAATACTCCTGAGGGAGCCCCCTTAAAACAGTTAGGGACCTCCCACAGATGGATTCTGTTGGGCACAGCCAAACCTGGGACCCAAGGGGCCCAAACCTGAACTGTCCCTCCAGCAAGCCAAACAGAGGGACCCAGCCTCCAGCTTTAGGTAGCCAGAGGTTGACCCTGAGAGCACAGTGCAACTCAGTTGAAGAAAGAAAGGCACACATGGTGGAAGATAATTGGAGGAAGCTAAGCCCTAAATTAGTAGAGCCTCACTTCAATACTCCATATCCAAACCAGCCTTTAACTTTGCATAAACACACCCAAGGTAGTGATTCCCTATGGTGGAGACCCTCTAATACCCAAAGGGTGAGGGACTGCTTAGTGGACCATGAGACAGGGGGTACCCATGCTAGTGCAGGTACTTCCTTATATGGCCACTCAGGCAATATAGGCTTACCTGGCCAAGGATAGCCTTATCTCCTTTCGTTTGGGGGGGGGTTATGTAGGAAGGTGGCTACCTGACTATGGTTACCCCAGATTTTTTGCCTGTGTTTAGCTGGTTTTTTGACTTAGTTGACCTGGTTGCCTGCTAATCAGGGCCCCAGGCCATCTGCTCTCTCTGTAAAATGGATTCCATGTACCCTAGGTACATACCACAATTGGAAATGGACTCCTTGTCAGCCCCTGTATAATGCACTATAGGTGCCCAGGGCATAGGAGCCCACAAGGCCTACCAGGGGCTGCAGTATATCTTTTGCCACCCCTGGCTGGTTCTTAAATTGACACAACTGGCTGATCACTCAGCTGGGGTAAGGTGGTGTAAGCACCCCTTGCTTAGATATAGTATACCTATATCTAAACCTATATCTGGACACATATTAACCTGTGAGCCACTCCTATGGAAGGCCTCATCAATCCTGGAGGCAGAGTGCGTGGTTTAATGTGAGATGGAGCTCTAGCATGAGCTGAGCCTGTCTGCAGCTGTCGGGAACAACTCCCTAAGATGTTTCAGGATAGGGCCATACCATATACTCTTAAGTGCCTTATAATCCTCGCGGTTATATAGCAACTTTGGTTTGGCTTTATCAAAACATGTCGTGTAAGGTGTCATACGATTTGGAATACTATCCCCTCGCCAGTTCTGGCGACGGGGATAGCATTCCACCCCTCTAGAGGGGTAAGACATGTTACTTTGCTTAAATGCGGTTAATTTCAAAAAGGACCTTAGATCCACAAAATGGATGCCTCTGCCACAGACAAATGTCTGGACCCCTGCAGTTGACCGAAACTCAGCAGATGGGGCCTGGACAAAGGGTTTCCTGTCACAGGAGGGTGTCACCGCCCTCCAGACAGGAGATAGTGTATTGTAGCAGGGAGGTTTGAAAGAAACCAGACAGTGCCTGGGGAGCACAAGGCTTCCCCTTGCATAATCCGGTCAAACCGGTTCTGGGGCAGCCCAGCCCGAGCTCCAGTGAGACCTGGACAAAGGAAAGGGGGTGTAACCACCCCCCTTCCTGGTCCCACCCATAGGGAGGGACCTAGCAGGAGATCCACCCCTCAGATTGGAATAAGAGTGGGAGCAGTGCCCTAGCACAGCAGATCATCCTGAAATCACCTTTAAACTAAGAAGACGACTGGACTTCGACATTCTGATGAACAGAAGACTGAAGAGCATCTCCCTTGTGGCCTAGGAGGGGCCACCCTGTGAACACAGGCACCACCCAGCACCTCGACATCTGCTTTGCCGCCGCCTCCCGCCGGAGCCCGAGTGCAGAGCCTGACAAGACCCAGCTTCCCAGACTTCTCCCAGCCCGATCCACAGTCCCTGCAAAGAAGGGACCCGTGGAGGCACCGAGAGACGTGGGAGCGGACATCTTGAAAGACCCCCGAGACGCTGACTGCGCAGCACCCGAGGCACCCTCGACTCTGTGCTTTGGGGTTTGAGAAGCCCCACAATCGAGCAGCATTTACTTTAAAGATCAGCCCTCCAGCATCTCCACGATCTGCGTGGGGCCCTTTTGCTTTGTGCCACTCGACTCGCCATCCCGGCCGCTTGTCACGTGGTCAGCGGCCATCTTGGCGACGAAACCTACGATTTACACTGTGGGTCTGGTTGCTCCAGACCTGCCCTCGCTCCTGTAGAAAGGAGTACCCGCTCTGACCTTGCTGGTCCGAGTAATAAGCCTTTTTCACTTTCCCCGTGGCTTGCATTAGCCAAGGCTTGTTTGCTTCAATCGAGTTGCCGACACCGCCATCAGCTAGAGCCTTCGAGGGACAGCTCGTGATCGACTCCTGGACGTCCTTGACCTCTTCGTGTCCACGTGGCTGCAGAGAGAAGCAACACCTCATCACCTGTTTGCACCCGACTTTGCCTGGTTCCAATCTGGTTCCACGGTGGTCACTGGCCAGTGACTTTGAACACTGTCCCCTCTGCTTTCAGGTCTTCACCCCTTCAGATCCACCCTTGGATCCACCGGACACTTCTCCTTCACATCGCCTGCAGCGTCTTCAGCTTCAAGCGCCAAGAACCTGCGTGTCAAAACCCGACGCCTCTTCGACCCTGTGCACCCACTTCCTGTGGGTGAGGTAACTTTGCTCCGCCGGTGTTCCCACACTGGTGCACACCTCTAGGGTCTGTGTGTTAAGTTTTGTTCCTCTAGGTTCAGCGGAAGTGTCCTTAAACTTTAACTTTGCAACTTTTACGCACCATTGGTTAACATTGGTGCATGCGTGCGCTTTCCGCACATCTCCCGAATCCCGAGGGCCATTCCCGACTTCAGCATTGCTTGTCCTGACTGCTCCCAGCGATTCCCTAGGCCCTAGGCCTAACCACTGTTCGAGTGGCCTTTCTTATACCACTTGTTTAGTATATGGTTTGAGTGGCCACCCGCCCTCATCCATAATTGTGCAACTTGTATGTTTAAACAGTGCTTTTGATTTAACGCTTGTGCCCCTTTATTCATAAAGAATACTGGGGATTGTTTTTAGTAATAAACACATATATTTTTATAATATATACTTGTGTGGTGTCCTTTCATTTGGTATTACAGGATTGTATGTGGTAAAACAGCTCGCTTAACACGACCTCTTAAGTTAAGCCTTTAGGCTGCTTAGTCCATGCTACCCCTAGGATAGCTTGTCTAATAAGGTTGACTTACAACCAGACACCATAAGGGGATTGTTTGGTCAGGTAGTAGGTGGTTCCAGAATTGGAAACATCCCCTACCAGGCCAACTTCTCACATCCCCCAACAAAAACTGGTATGTCAGTAAGCGACCCCTGAGCTCTGCTTGCTTCTGTAGCACCCTCCCCTAGAAAGATCGGGTGACTAGGATGGCCACCCCTGCTGATTTTGTGGTGTTGGAGGAGAACAACTGGATGGGGAATGCCCTAGCCTTCAATCTGTGATGATCTTTGGAGAGGAGGTGGGTCTCTTGGAGTAAGCATATATCCGCCTTAGAATGCTCAAGGTAATGTAGTATAGCCCTGCGATTGATTGGGTTGTTCAGGCCGCGCACGTTAAGGGTAAGGACTTTAAGAGAATTGTGCGCCATAAGAGATCTGGGATCGAGGAAAAACGCAATGCATGGCGCTGGGCATGTTGTGCAGCCACTAACCTATTAAGGTGGAAGGGAACGTAAAGTGGCCGGCGGTATAGAACAGAACAGTTCGTTAAGGGCACCCAGGGGAGGTGGACGAGGAAACCCAAACCCAACATAAAAAAAAAACCAGACAGTTCCAGTAGCACTAATGTCTCAGCCAACAACAAAAAGTTCAAAAATGCAGGAAAAGCCCAGTCTCTAGGGTATAGTCCACCAACCCGGAGGAGCCGGGCAGTCGTTGAGTGAGGGCTCATAACGTGACCAAGGGGAGAGGACCAGGTCCCCCCGCCATCCGCCAGAAATCAGAGTATCGCAGCAAGGGTACATAATGGCAAGTGTCTTACTCTGTGCCAGGTTTCGTTCTGTCCAGGGCATCGGCTGCGGAGGCGAGGGCCTCCTGTTGCCCCCTCACAACATCTGCCTTATTCGGCTTTCGGACTCACCGCCTCCAACTATGGTTATGCCATCCTGAGGGTGTGATCTCGGGCCCAGGGCTGCCGTTGTGCCTATCATCGTCCTCATCATCCGGCACCGTCCGGCCCAGCAGCTGACAGGACTCTGTGAGAGAGCGCATCTGGTGAAGCTTGCCATCAAAGCGGAAGATGAGACGGAATGGGTGCCCCCAGGAGTAGGTGATGTTGTGTTGTCTAAGGTGGTCCGTCACCAGGCGGAATTGCCTGCGGCGCTTTAGGGTGACTAGGGCTAGGTCCTGGTACAGCACAGGAGAGTGACCTTGATAGGAGAGAGGGTGGAGGGTTCTCGCCTTTGTCAGAATGGCTTCCTTGGTTTTGAAGTCCTGCAGGCATACTAAAATGTCCGCCGGGGTGTTGTTGGGCGCCCCCGGGGGTCCGACTCTGTGTGCTCTATCTAAGACAATTTCCACATCCTGAGCAACAGCCACGATATGGCGGAAGAGGCCCTGTGTGAAGGCAAAGAGATCTTTGGTATCTTCCGTCATCTTTACCCCTGGGATCCGGATGTTGTGTCGACGTGATCTGTTCTCGAGGTCCTCCACGTGCGTTTGGAGATCCAGCTATTGATCTTGGAGCCTCAGTATCTCCTGTTGGAGCATTATCACCTCCATCGTGGTGGAGTCGTGCTTGGTATCCAGCGTTGCGACCCGCTCCCCCACCTCATCTACGTCTCTGCGTATTTCCCACATCTCAGCCTTCAGATCCGTCTTCACTGTCAGTATGTCAGCCCTGAGAGTGTTGAAGAGCGATTTTAGGAATGCCTTAGTGATAGGCTCCAATCCGGCCCAGCTCCACAGGTCCAGGTGTCGCAAGGGGTGTTGTGCTCCCAATCTCCGGCTCCACGGGTTCCACGGGTCCGCGACTAGGAATGCGGCCCCCGCCGTGCAGCAGATGGCCGAGGCGGGCAGAGGCCGCGGTGTTGAGAGCTGGCCTCTGCGGTCTCCGTCACGGGCTGCCCCTGTTGTTAGGCTTCTGCCACGTTGGTGATGCAGCCGCTGGACTCGGATCTCTTCGGCCCGTATTTGGCCCCCGCTGCCAGTCATCAGTCCACCGACGGTAGGTAGGGACAGACGGGTCTCCGCCACCGATTTTGGCGCTTCCCAGCTGTCGTAGGAGCGAATCATCCTGCCTCGCCACCATCTTGGCCACGCCCACGCCTAAATATTTAAAGCCATGTAGTACCACAAGAACTGTGCACCTAGAGTGCAGCCGCAGGGTCCCTGATTCCAGCAGGAATATTAAGGACTTCTTCCAATTGATCTTCTATCCTGAATAATCTCTAAATATGGTAAAAATGTGTAGGATTCGTTCACTCGAGAAGGCTGAATACGTGTCCTACAGCAAAACGTCAACGTAGAGGGAGATTCTTGCATCCCACTCCTGATCAACTGGAATACACCATATGAGAGGTCCTGGCGAACCCACGCACGTGTGAAGAGCATAGGAGGCAAGGAGCATCCATGTCGGACGGCAAAGACTCGGGAGACTGTATTATTGACGTGCATTCACGCTAGAGGGGCCACATACAAGAGCTTAACAGCAGCGCCGCTGGTTCAGCAAAGGAATCCCCGGTTGCATGTGGTACTCCATTAAGGTGTCGGAGAGTTAAGCGCGTTCCCTGGTGTGACATAAAGCCCGGTTGATCAGGATGAACCACTGTTGTAATTAATATCCGCAGGCAGATCGCCAGGGCTTACGCAAGGACCTTAGTCTCAAAATTAAGCAGGTAGAGAGGTCTAGAAGACCCAAACTCAGTTGCTGGTTCGTCCTTTTTTGGGATGACCACCACCTCAGACATTCTTTGGTCCTCTGGGAGACACCCTTATTTTCAGGCAGTCTGAAACCTACACTGGAGGTACTCCCTGAATTTATCCATCATGCTTGTATATAATTCTAACGGGAGCTCATTAGGCCTTGTTGCTTGTCCTGTTTTCAAGGTTCTTATTGTCTTATTTATTTAGTCTACTGCCAGGTCTTGCTCTAGTGCGTCTCAGTCCTCATTCGTTAGCATTGGCAGGGTCAGGTCCTTCAGGAAGTCTCTCCCAGTATTTCCGGCCCCTTAATGTCCGTGTCCGCAAGGATCACTGGCTTGAATTTATCCTATAGCACGAAAGCTGATTCAGCAGGCCGCCCGTTCTCCTTAAAATAGAAGTCTGCTCGATCTCTCAAACGAGCTTTGTACGCCTGGTCTTTTAAACATCATGGATCAACACTTGGGGGTAGGATGAAGTCCACAACCAGACCATCGAGTTTCACCTCCACCAGCGAATGGTCTGTGATTCCCACTGCTATGTGCGTAGCGGCTCTAAAATCATCTTTATGGACTGTCTGGGTGAAAAGATAGTGTAGGCATGCCAGACTACCATGTGCTGCAGACCGGTGCGTCCGGTTCTGATCCCCTCTTCCCCTCAAGGGGCATTTAGGAGTATCATGAATATAGTATAGGTGCAGTTCTGTCACTCCAGTCACCCCAATGCGTATATGCTCTGTCGTAAGCGTCTTACCCTTTCACAGGATGAGTCAGTCTTGTCTGGGTCTCTTTCCTGTTTCCCGACACTTGACTGGCACGCCCCAAGACTCGAGAGAGCAGTGACCCACCAGCAGGCTTTTGTGGAGTGCTTTTGTCCTGGATGTAGGGCTGTATTCAGTCAGAAATTTCAGCAGCTAAAAGCCCAACACGGGCTCTCCAGGAAGTCAGTAGATTCAGACCCTGTTGTGTTAGGAATTTGACAAGTGCAACCTTGAACGGGGATGTTGGCAGCACACAATCGTCCTACTGGGCCTCAACAATCACGTTGTCGTAAAGTTTTATTTTCTGCCTTGAACTGTTGGGAGAGTATTGGCGGAGCGGGGTCCCTCAGACTAGCTGGTCCTGCTGGATGGCTTGCCGGCCCACCCTACAGATGAAAGGGATGTGTCTGACCTTGCTTCTTCCAGGACAGCCTTGTCCTCCTGCTGGATAGTCAAACTCCCTTCCCTTTCTCACCAGACAGGCAGGCTTCTAGGCACAGTTCTAGGCTCTGCAGGACAGGTACACAGCTTCTCCATTAAGTAATTCAGCCTGCAGGTGATGTCTCTTCAACTTAGATAAACTGTCAGGCTCTCACCATCCCTGGTGGTACAGCAGGCACCTGAGTACTTTGTAGAGCACATTATTACTTGGTAACAGGGGACTTTGAACTAGAGTATAAAAGAGGGTTAGATGGTCCCACTGTATACACAACTGGCAGGCAGGAGATGCTGTTTATTCTATCGCGGTTTACTCTGTCGCGGTTTACTCTGTCGCGGTTTACTCTGTCGCACTCTCACATTGCATTTATGCTACGCACACCAACACCCTAAACACGCACTTGATGTTAGCGCAAAGTCTGGGCACAGGTATAGAAATGGAGCATTACATGGGTGTGTCAGCAGGACGCCACTCCACTGACCATGATGCAAAGATCTCATCAGGCTATTGATCCTTACAACAGGGTGCATTGCCACCACCGCTCTAGCTGTTAAACCCATGACAGTCCACTGCCTTAAATATAGGCACACTTGGTGTGACCCTCCAGGTCACAGGACCGTTCCAAGACCTCTCATAGTCCCTTGTTAGAAGTTGCACAGTACTGAAGTGGCAGAAAAATCTCATGTAATTGTTTTTTGGTAGATTTACCCCAGTAACGTGCAGTCACAAGTTTGGCGCCATGGACTGGGTAGTTGCCACGAGGAACAGATTCTCCTGCCTGTCAAACCACATGCCATTCACTATTTCATAGTGTTTTTCTTCTTTTATTTACCACTTGTTTTAAGCAGGTGGTAGATATATGCATGTGGTTGGTTGGGGGGATATGGGTGAAGCATTGGAGGGAAGTGGAAAGCCTTTTCTAACAGAGGGAAGAATTGTGGGTTTCCCCCAGTTAGTACAAAATACAGGATAATTCTTGGCTGCTTCTGCTGCACCCAGAGTCTTGTGCGTCTTTTCAGTCTAATTTTCCGGTCTGGAAAAAAATGGTGTCCTGTTTTTCTACACCTGATACATCCAGGTGCAGAAAAACCTAACAACTGATTTTTTCTTTTTTGTAAAACCTTTTTATTGATTTTTGTTAATGGAAATAATGTTCACAGTACATAATAATGCGGCAAAGGTGATACAATAGTACAGACATGCCCGTTAGATGTATACAATATTCCACAGGCGCGTGGAGTAGGGGCATGGGCCGCTTAGAACTGATGTAGCTAGAGCGCAAGGAGAATTTGGGGGAAAGAAACAGGGGGACTATGTGTGGGATGAGGGAACTTGGTAAAGAGAGCAGTGTCCCTGCGAAGGGAGGGAGAGAGGAGAGAGAAAAGAGAAAGCCCCGGAGGGGAATTAACTAACTGGGGAGGAGGGGGAGGGGGGGGGGGGAGGGATGTGACTGAGCCAAGGGAGTAGAGCAGGCGAATTGCACTGAGCGCATCTACGGAGTAAAAAAATCGTGGGGGGGAAGAGTGGGGTAGAACGGAGCGAAGGCCGGAGGGGTGGATTCGGAAATGGGGGGGGTGCGGGGGGGCATGTCGATTACTCCCTATGAGGGCATCGATGCCGTCCGGGGCGCGGGGCGTGTTGGGAGGGGCTTGGGGTATCACGCTGGTGATCTGACAGAGATTCGTGGGATAGGGTGGCCCATTCTAGGGAGATAGGACGCTTGCGCTGACCTTTAGCTTCCTCCTCCCGAAGGGCATCCTCTTCCGCTGCAGTCCACTTTCTCACTGCGCCCGCCCACGTCTCTAGTGAGGGTCCAGCTGGCGCGCCATTGCATGGCTATGTTCCTTTTGGCTAGAAGCAAGGATAGCGCAGCATATCTGAACTGCACCTTGAGTGTTTTTTGGCCTGCGGAATGTCCCCAGGGCGACTGCCTCCCAGGAATGCAGGTCGGTGAGGCCTGTGAGGGTGCTAATGGAGTCAAGTATGGCTGACAAGTAGGGCTGAAGGGTTGGGCAGTCCTAGAACATGTCGTGGAAGTGTGCGTACGGGGAGTGACATCTGGGGCATAAGAACTGAGTGTCAGGATAGAAACGCTGGAAGCGTGCCGGGGTCTGGTAAGCCCTATGTAAAATGTAGTATTGTATGTTTTTGAACCACGTGTTTCTCTACACCTTCTTTGGGAATTCCAGCGCTCTGTCCCACTCCCGGTCATGTAATTGTCTCCCAATCTCGTCCTCCCACACCGTCCTAAGAGTGAGTAGCGGCTTGTGTGTAAGTTCCCGGATGGACTTGTACAACCAAGTGACTAGGTGTCTTCCGCTCCCCATGTAGAGGATAGTGTGTATTACGGGGTGTGTTGCGGGCTCACTGACCGTTAGATCACCATGTGGGCGATAGCCGTCGATGTGTTGGGGATGTGTCAGGAACTGCCCTGGGGGGAGGCCAAGGTCCTCCATAAGTTGTGCGAACGGGCGAAGCTGGCCCTCCTCAAATAGTGCCTCCGCCTCCGTGACCTCCGAGTCCGTCCATGTGCCTACCATGGCGCTCGTAAAGTAGGAGACGCCCCGTGGCCACCCCGCTAGTGGCAGCCGTGGGGGGTAGCAAGTCGTCCTCGTTGCCATGCGGTGAATTCGCAACATACATTGGCGGGCCACGGACACCTGCAAGGGGTAGGTCCGGCAGGGTTTGATGCCAGCGAGCAGCAGCCGACAGAGTTCCGGGATGGGGCCGTGCGCTGTATGAGTCTCCCCAGAATGTCTTCCCGCCGTCCAATACGAGAGCCACTGAAGTTGCGCTGCTAGGAAGTGCGATTCGAAGTCTGGGGCACCCAGGCCCCCCTGTGTGGTGGATAGTCGAAGTTTGGCGAGGGCTATTCTATGCCGACCATTTCCCCATATAAGGGTGCGGCGCAACGAGTCCAGTTCGCGGAAAAAACGTCTGAGAGGCACGACCGGGAGGTTGGTGAAATAATACAGTAAGCGAGGGACAATGATAATTTTTGCCAGGGCTACTCGCCCGATGGGGGCTAGTGGAAGGTGTTTCCAGAAGCCCACCGAGGCGCGGATGCCAGCGAGAACCTTGCCATGATTGCCCTCAAAGATGTCGGCGGGTGAACGATACAGGCGAATCCCCAGATAACGGGGGTAAACAACCTAACAACTGATAATCAGGTGGAATAAAATTAACACATGAAAGTACGCCTTAATTTAAGTGCCCTTGATTCATACTGTGGACCATAGTTGAGGGATAGGTCTAGGCATAGTCCTTGCAACATACAATAGATTTGCGTGCGGCAGAGGCCAGAACTCAAAAGTCAGGATACCAGATACAAGTAGTTGGTAACTCAGGGCAGGGGAAAACACCTGTTGTCCGTGGAGAGGAAATTCCCATCTCAAAAATCTACATTAAAAATTAATTAATAGTATTCTTTTTTAAATATCTGTTTGGTGCCAGTCCATATGACTTTAATTTCTGCTTTGGGATTCTATGTTACAAGTCCATAGGGTACATGTATCCTTTGTGAGCATAATAAAATGTTGGAATTTCTACAAATCCTCACTCCTACGTCCAAGTACTCTCAGGCTACCATTCTACACTCTGCTCTGTCTGAAGAACAGGTCAACATTTTCAAAATTCTGCAATTCTGCATTGATATGGCTTGTAAATTATTTTTGGGGAAATTTACATGTATTATGTATTAACTATTTAATTTTAATACTACAGGTGATTGAAATTACGGACGAAGAAAGCAAGATTTAACACCAGGCAACTGAATGTTAGTGCCATAAGAAGGATTATTTTGAAAAACTGAAGGACATCCAGCATTCTAAGTTTAAACAATTTCCAAAATCTAGGTGTGGGGAGGAAGTATGAGCTGAGGAAAGTACTATACCTGTAAGTGAAGTCTCTAATTTTGCATTTCATTAACCCAGAGCAAAGTCATATCTGTGCACACAGCATCAGAAATAATCCCAGAAAGACCAATCACAACATCCTCATCTGAAATATTATCAGAAAGACAAATTGCCTCAGCATGACAGAATAACGTTCATCTAAAGCACGCATGATCTAAAGCATCATGTAATTCCAGAGAGGAAGCACACACTGCATAAAAGAAAGATATAACTAAATGTTTCTTCTGCAAACCATCAAAGAAAAGACACTGAAAGAAGACTTCGAAGCTGACACGTTAACAACCAAAAGATTGGAAAATCACCTTCGTTCAACAACCGTTTTTAACCAGTTACACAAGTTTGAGACTATCTGCCTCGGGATATAACACCTCGACCCACTCTGCTCACTCTGGCGAAAACCTTAAAAATCCACCACTTTATTGTTTTCATGACCATCTCAGATTGTTTCCTTTTTAATGTGTACTGCTCTGAAATTCTATGTAAATCACCTAAACATTCTGTTGTGCAGGAGTGATATGTAAAAACTGATTAAATGAGCACCGTTGCGCTATAGCTAATGTAAATAAATCCTCATCTTCAGAACTACACCTTACACCAAACATAGAAAGGGTAAAATTAACTGATGTTCTGTGACTGGTGAGCCACAATAGTACTGTGCATGTTCTAATGTTCTCAGTTACTGCCATTACGCCAGTGCAAAAAGGTACGTCTCAGTTTAATCATTAAATATCAGACTAACACCTTATCCCTGCATTGCTAAGAACCTATACAAATAGATTTGAGAAAAACTTCAGTCACAAAATAAGTTGCTGCCGGAGAGGCTGTAACCAAAAGACTATTATCTGCTAGAAACATTTCGACAGGTGTTACAGGGCTGCATCCAGACATATTTTGCTCAATTCAAGTGTTAAGAAGATTACACACAATTTCTTTTAGAGATAAATACTGTACATTATCTAAACAAGCCCGACTCTAAAATCGAGTTCACTCGTACCGTGGCATATAAGCAAGAGAAAACTAAATGTAACTCTAGGAATACACCTTATAAAAACACGTGCTGTGAGAACAAATTCAGTGTTCAAACCCGCCTCAATCAAAGCAAAATAACCCAAGTTGGAGAAATAAGTTACCTGTGCCAAAAAAGATTCAGCCATCAATCTCATCTCACTGAATTTGAGAGAATGCACACTGGGAAAAACCTCTCTCAGTGCTCTGAATGCCAAAAAAGTTTCAGCAGTAAATATTATCTCACTGAGCATATAAGAATCCACACTGGGGAAAAACCTTATCAGTGCTCTGAATGCCAAAAATGTTTCAGCCATAAATATAGTCTCACTGCGCATGTGAGAATCCACACTGGGGAAAAGCATCAGTGCTCTGAATGCCCAAAAAGTTTCAGCTGTAAATCTCATCTCACTGAACATATGAGAATCCACACTGGGGAAAAACCTTATCAGTGCTCTGAATGCCAGGAAAGGTTTAGTATCAAAGCGTTTCTTTATCGACATGCATTAACCCACTGTGTGGAAAAACCTTACCAGTGCTCTGAATGCCAAAAAAGTTTCAGCTGTAAATCTAGTCTCACTGAACATATGAGAATCCACACTGGGAAAAACCTCTCTCAGTGCTCAGTGTGCCCAAAAAGTTTCAGCAGTAAATCTTATCTCACTGAGCATATGAGAATCCACACTGGGAAAAACCTCTCTCAGTGCTCAGTGTGCCCAAAAAGTTTCAGCAGTAAATCTTATCTCACTGAGCATATGAGAATCCACACTGGGGAAAAACCTTATCAGTGCTCTGAATGCCAGAAAAGGTTTAGTATCAAACGGAGTCTATATCGACATGCATTAACCCACTCTGTGGAAAACCCTTATCAGTGCTCTGAATGCCCAAAACATTTCAAACTTAAATCACTTCTAACTGCACATTTGAGATTCCACACTGGGGAAAAACCTTATCAGTGCTCTGAATGCCAGAAATGTTTCATTGACAGAAACAGGCTCACGGTGCACATAAAAACCCACACTGGGGAAAAACCTTATCAGTGCTCTGAATGCCCGAAATTTTTCTGTTTCAAAGGACTACTCACTAAACATACTAGGACCCACACTGGGGAAAAACCTTATCAGTGCATTGAATGTGACAAATGTTTCAGTGATAAAAACCGTCTCACTCATCATATAAGAACCCACACTGGGGAAAAACCTTATCAGTGCTCTGAATGCCAGAAATGTTTCTATGACAAAAGAAGACTCACTAAACATACTTGGACCCACACTGGGAAAAATCCTTATCAGTGCACTGAATGCAAGAAATGTTTCAGTGAAAAACGCAGTCTCACTCAGCATATAAGAACCCACACTGGAGAAAAACCTTATCAGTGCTCTGAATGCCACAAGTGTTTCAGCCGTAAATCTGGTCTCACTGCACATGTGAGAATCCACACTGGGGGAGAAACACCAGTGCTCTTTATTTTTTGACCATTTCCGTCTGTATTTATCCATATTTATTTTTTGGGCATTTTTTCTGTATTTATCCACATTTATTTTTGCCACACGCAAAAAACGCCACTACAGCTAGTATTTTTCCGCATTTATTTAAATTGACAATGCACGCCAGTGTCGGGTTGTTATTGGGCAACACAATACATTCATCTGAAAACGTTGCCATTGTAGTACAAGCACATGTGCATTTCAAGAGACTTTGCAGACATTGAGGCTCTTTCTGGCTTGTAACGTACCGGTTGCTACCTCATCTTGTATCTTGGTTACTGGAGTTACTTGCACAATTGTCACTTTTTCCTCATGTAACGTAACATTTGCTCTTGTAATGTTACTGTTCCTATTGTGAAGCGCTCTGACACCCTCGGGTAAAGTCTGCGCTATATAAAAACGCATAAATAAATAAATGCCTTGACAGGGGCCTAAACGCAACGAGAGAACTGCATCTCCTAAAATGGGAATTGCAGCCTGCAGTTCTGTTTCTCAAGAGGCCTAAGCCTAAGGTAGTACTTCCTCTCCCTGAGCCCACGCTGCCAGTCAACCGCCTGCATTGAATGGCTTACCAGTGGTAAATCGCCTAGATGCAGCTCAGTGCAGCCTGAATATGAATCATTCCCAGACAGCAGAGGACAAGGGGTTCTGAAAATGCTTCCCTTTATTCAAGTACAGAGAAACCGACTGCTTCATCAATCAGGATTGGGTCTTTTTCAAGTCACGGCAAAGAACTACTAGTTGGAATTATGTGATTACATGGCTGCTTCACTTTCTGCATAGTTATGAATTTTGCCACATTATCCAAATGATCCATCATCGATACATGATCTGTTGATTCTAATAACATTTTTGTTTAAAGCACATTTCCCAGGCAATGGATGCAGATGAAGCATAAGGTCACAAAGGGGGATCAGCTCCAGCTTCTGGTGATTAATGGAGCAATGAGGCATTAATTGAAGAAACTTGAAAAAAAGAAAGCTAAAGTGTGTCATTTGTTCGATATCGCTTCTGTGTAGGCTTGGTTTCTAAGCGCTGTTAATATATCTCACAAATCCTACCCATATCACGTTGATAGTTAAGTTGTGCCGTTTTAGGTTGTTTACAAAGGAACGTTTACTTTGTTTTTGCATCACAGTAACTAAGATGACTCTGTAAGGGGATGCGAACAGCTGGTGCTACGTGGGTGGGGGCGGGAGGGCCGGAGCCCGAGGCTGTAGAGGTCAGAGAGAGGCAGGAGCGGCTTTTAAGGGAATCGATCTGGATTCTGACAAAAACATTTTTTAAAACACATTTCCCAGGCAATGGATGCAGATGAAGCATAAGGTTTACAAAGGAACGTTTACTTTTTTGCATCACAGTAACTAAGATGACTCTGTAAGGGGATGAGAACAGCTGGTGCTGCGTGGGTGGGGGCGGGAGGGCAGGAGCCCGAGGCTGCAGAGGGCAGAGAGAGGCAGGAGCGGCTTTTAAGGGCACATACACGTACCCACAAAGTGCAAATAGAAGGAGCTGGAGCTGGCGCAGGCTAACGGCGGAGGAGCTGGTGGTATTAGCACGCCCGCACTGTGATGCTTGTAAACAACCGGGATTGGCTCAGGGTCACTTGAAGACCCTGAGCCAATAGGTCAACAGTACGTCACTGAAAGGAATCCACGTCACTGGAAGGAATCCCCAGAATCTGAGCAGGGCACGGCAACTCTGAACAAAGGCTGCAGCGCGGCAAAATGTACTTTTTTACTCGTATTTTTCCGCTTCTACATACAAATACAGACAAAGGAAAAAAATATTTCCGTCTGTATTTATATGTGTAAATACGGAAAACCGGGAGCCCTATACATAATATACAACAGCAGGAAAACATATCAAACCAGTTACTTGCCTTCGGTAACGCTCTTTCTGGTGGATACTCCTTTACCTGGAGATTCCTTACCTTGTGAATATTCCCCACACGCCAGAGTGGATCCTCAAACTTTAAAGCAGTCCTGCTGCACGCAGTAGGAGACATCATGCAGCTCAGTGTCGCCGTCATTCTGCTCCAGAAGTGACAAGCGTAGACGTATAAAAGCACTTCCCATGTGCACTGTGAACAACTACAGAGGTCTGAGTTCATTATCTCACAGGTCTGTATCACATATGCAGGCCTCTGGGCAGATATTAATTCACCATTTTTATGAAGATTAGAATTCAGATGAGGCCTTTTCATTTCCAAAAATTCTAATTGTGTTCTCAGCATCAAGTGTATATATAAAACGTTGAGTGATGACTGCGCAGTGCTTAAGATGAAAGTGATTTGATGATAAAACAGTCCGATCCACATTTTGCACACAGAAACATGGGTGCAAATGCTTTTGCACAATACAAGTTAAGCAAAGGCGATTCATAGAAGATATAATTTATATGAAATAGTCCCTGTATAGTCAATGTTTCAACCGTTCCATTTAATTACCATGGTCTCATCAGGATGGTAGATCGCTGCTTCTCCAATATGCTTCTCAACCATATTCAATACAACCGAGTAAGGATTCTTCTGTATATCTGGGCAGCGTACCAGGGAGGAAGTCAAATTCAACTAAGCAGTTCCAGCGCCCGTTCGTCGGACCAAACAACTGCAGCCAGTGAATCCTCGGCTCGCTGTCAAACACGTTCAAGTGTGACGCTTCCTGATGAGACCTTCGTCATTGACTGCCTTGTCTTTGAGAAGCTGCACCAGCCCTCCTGTGATGGTGGGCAGGAAGACATACACCGCCAAGTGAAATGCTCGCTACTCCAACAGCTTGTTGTGGAGTTGGGTCTCTGCCGATGATGAGGGCTCCCTAGTCTATGTCTCCCATATGGCCTTCCCAACCCAGAAGTGATAACATCCGTCGCCACTGTTAAGTCTGGGTGGAATAGGGAGAGGGGTCTGCCACTGGCATAATCTAATTCACTGGAGAAAATGTTGGATTCTGCCTACAATAGGGTGAGTCAGTGTCTGGAGGGACACAAAGAGGTTTTGCAGCTGTGCCAGCTGTAGAGGCAGGTCACTCAGTGGCATGATGTCCTGGACGTTGCCTTTGTGTGCCATGGCTTTGAAAGAACTGGGAGACCTGCTGAGTTTGCAGCAGGGACTGGCGTTGGCAGTGTTGAAAAACCCTACTGTAGCCAAAAGGGGGCGATATTTGTGATGAAATTGCGTAGCGGAGGCAGACAGACCCAAGGAATCTGTCTGGGGTCTAGTCCGCTTTCTTGCTTAAAAGGTGAGAGCCATCGAATAGCTTGTCCATTAACGATGCTTGGGTATCTTTAGAGAAGCATATAGACCTAATCCAGGCAGTGCACCGAAGTTCCACACTCATATCAATCGCCTGACCCAAGCAATAGGCTATGTCCAAGTCACAACATAGTACAAACTTTGCTGCAACATAACTATCCTGAATAGCTTGTGTACCCTGGCAGAGTTTGGGCCACTGTATCCCACAGGGCATGATTATATTGGGGAGCATTGCCATTCAGATTCTCCAGGATTTAGCGATGTGCAAAACAAAATTGCCAGTTTTGTAACAAGCCTGCACTTTTCATAAAAATGCCAGAGAATGATACCTCGTCCTTGCATTGATCCAGTGCTCGCCAATGGGCCAATAAAAGGAGGAGTCTCAGCAGCAGGCAAGTGATGTGTTCTTTGTTTATTTACTCCTCACCTGCCTGCCTGCTGTTTTGCATTCATCTGGAGGGCTTCGGACTCCACCACCTGCCGCCGGACCTTCCTGGCTACAGCTTGGACTCTTCTGCAGCCAGAAGAGAGAACAGACTGTACGTTGGAGAACGGGGCACCGAAGAAATGATCAGGGGGGTTATACTGGCATGCTGAAGCAGTATGCATCTGTCGCCTCCACCCCTACAGCTAGCTCGTTCTTCCTTATCCTCGCCCAGGGCTGTGGGTGCCCCAGGCAAGGAAATGGAAGGAGGCATGGGCAAACCAGCATGGTGGCCCCTGAGAGGGTGCAGTATATTAATGCAGGGGTCCAGCTCCCATGGGGGATGTGGTGGGACCGGGGACAAGGCAAGATTTAAATGCAGTGGAACACCGGGCCCAGTGGACCAATATTTTTTTAAAGGGTCCCACCAAACGCGCCAGTGCCCCGTCCACTGCTTAAAAAAACAACTGGTTGAGCCCTCTGGCCTTTCTTTGGTGGCTACTTGTAAATAACAAGGGTTCCCTGTTGAAACAAATGACAAACAACCCCTAGGTCAGGGAATAAATCTGTGGAACAAACTACCTAGGCAGTAATTCTAATGAAAGGACCAGCACTAAGGTTGAACAGTTTCAAAGTCGTAACAAAGTTTATTACAGTCACATAAAAAAATACATGTATCATACATCAATAATTAAAAATATACCTTCCATAGAAAGTACATATACATAAATAATATCATAAAAAATTCGTGGCCTTAAAGGAATAAGTTGTGTGTCGACGCGTTTCGGCGACCAGCGCCTTTCTCAAGACAGATTACAACTTTCAAAAACAGAAGTGAACTAGACACAATAATTCACGACACAGTGGTTAGAATTTCAACACTGTGGGGATCCATGTGATTCATAAAACTGAGTTACCATTTCTGTTTGAGAATAATTCTAATCAGATAAGGTTCTAGTTATAATGGCAAAGCCAGGTACTCGGATACTTCAGCACATTGACTATTTGGGTCTTTATTCCCAGGATTCAAGGACTTCCTGCACACGGAGATCTTAGATTACGTCGCCTCTTCAGTCTATTTATTATACTTGACGAGCTTGAGGATACCAGCGTTGTCCGACAATTCGAGAAATCACGAATGTCTATGTATTCAGATAGGTCGCTGTCTAATACTCAATGTACTACAGGTGGCAGTTCTCAGTTACAAGCCTCAAATATAGGCTCCTTAAGTCTCGGCGTTGTAGCGCGATGTGAATATACAAAGTATTCAGACGATAGAAGCCACTCGATTGAATCCTTTAGTTTCTTAGATGGAAACCGCATAGAGGCAAACTTCTTCCTCGGTCAGGGTCCTCAATTTGATTGCATCAAGGACCCTGACCGAGGAAGAAGTTTGCCTCTATGCGGTTTCCATCTAAGAAACTAAAGGATTCAATCGAGTGGCTTCTATCGTCTGAATACTTTGTATATTCACATCGCGCTACAACGCCGAGACTTAAGGAGCCTATATTTGAGGCTTGTAACTGAGAACTGCCACCTGTAGTACATTGAGTATTAGACAGCGACCTATCTGAATACATAGACATTCGTGATTTCTCGAATTGTCGGACAACGCTGGTATCCTCAAGCTCGTCAAGTATAATAAATAGACTGAAGAGGCGACGTAATCTAAGATCTCCGTGTGCAGGAAGTCCTTGAATCCTGGGAATAAAGACCCAAATAGTCAATGTGCTGAAGTATCCGAGTACCTGGCTTTGCCATTATAACTAGAACCTTATCTGATTAGAATTATTCTCAAACAGAAATGGTAACTCAGTTTTATGAATCACATGGATCCCCACAGTGTTGAAATTCTAACCACTGTGTCGTGAATTATTGTGTCTAGTTCACTTCTGTTTTTGAAAGTTGTAATCTGTCCTGAGAAAGGCGCTGGTCGCCGAAACGCGTCGACACACAACTTATTCCTTTAAGGCCACGAATTTTTTATGATATTATTTATGTATATGTACTTTCTATGGAAGGTATATTTTTAATTATTGATGTATGATACATGTATTTTTTTATGTGACTGTAATAAACTTTGTTACGACTTTGAAACTGTTCAACCTTAGTGCTGGTCCTTTCATTAGAATTACTGCCTAGGTAGTTTGTTCCACAGCTTTCTTTGGTGGCTCCCACTCACCCCTTCTCATCCAGCCTTCCCTCACTAGTGTTTTGGTGCTGGGGGTCCAGTGTTTTTAGGATACAATGGTGAGTGTAGAGGGTAGTGTTTGGCAATAGGGATATTGGTAGGGTAGGGGTCAGTTTGTGGGGGGGGGGTGGCAGGATAGAGGGCAGTGTTATGGAGGAAGCAGACCGTGTAGCCATGTAGTGTTTTGAGGGTAGGTTGCAGTGTGGGGGGAGTAGCTTTAGGGCATGCAGTAAGGGCCAGTGTTTTGTGGGAACCGATGATTGCAGTGTTTTGGGGAAAAGGGGCTATGGTTTTCAAGGTTATTGTGGTGAGGTTGGTGGCAGTGCTGTAGGGTATGGTGACATGGAAAAGGGCTAGGCTATTCTAACTCCTTTTTGTTCTTGTGTAGCGTCTTAGAGGGTAGATTCTGCTGGTTCTAGATCTCTTGGGCTGTCTGGTAACTACAATATACTCTTGCTGCTTCAAGGCTCCTGTTGGTCTGGGGTTCAGTACACTTCTGGGAAACTCAGACCTTGTGGGCTGGATCCATATTTTTGTACTCCCACTTGAAAAGGGTGTACGTAACGTGTGCCCATCTCCCGTTCACAATTTGCATCATGCCTATCCTATCTATCCTAGACAATTGTCGCAGTTACCATTTCTGGTCATCTCACTTTAAATTACAATGGTGCTCAAGTCCGTCTTTTTTCCAGATGCTTGGAAAAAGGCATCTATTTTGCCACTTCTAAAGACTCCTTCCCTCGATCCCTCAGATGTAAAGAACTATAGATCCAAATTGGTCTTTCCTCTTCCAGATGAAATGCTAGAAAAGGCCATGAATCAGGAAGTCACCACCTTCTTTGAAAATACCGACTGTCTGGATCCTGCTCAACATGGGTTGAGACCCAACTACTGTACAGAGTCGGCCTTATCGGCAGCAACTGAAGAGATCAGATTCATTGTGGATAGAGGAGATTAATGCAGCCTTGATCCTATTGGATCTTTTGGCCACATTTGATACGGTTAACCATTTCTCTTTGGTAAGCCGTTTAGAAAGTGTAAGCATTAACGGTACTGCTCTCAAACTGACCAGGTTGTTTTTGTCAAACAGAGAGCAATTGGTATCTTTGGAAGATTTGACCTCTGCTCCATTTTCACTTCATTGTGGGGTTTCGGGGATCTTCAATGAGGCTGACTTTGCCTAATGCATACATAACTCAATTTATTTAACTAGTTCGATTCTGTTGGTTCTCTACATTCTTTTATGCCAATGATACCCAAATTGTGGTATTGGTTACTGTAGAACCTGAAAAAGTGGCAAAAGATTTTAGAACGAGTATGACTAGCATCGCTAATTGGATGCTATTTGGTAAGGATTCCTCCTTCTGGATCACCTTTTGGTGGCCACACAGTCTCGAGCCCCTTCCACTCCCAGTCCAGAAGGCTAGAAATTTGGGTAGCCGTCTTGACTCGAACCTCACTTTTATTAACCACTACAATCAGGTAACCTCTTCCTGTTTCCTTATGTTAAAACATTCAAAGAAAATCATGCCCTTCCTTCCCATGAAGCTTAGGTAAAGTGTTATCCTGGCTCTTGTCGTATCTAAAATGGATTATTTTATTGATCTTTATATGGGCTCAATAGGTTGCAAACAGTCCAAAATGTGACAGCAAGAGTGATGAAGAACCTCCCCAAATTCTGCTCTGCCTTTGAAGCCATTTAAGACCTCCATCGGCTGCCTATTAGGGAAATAATTAAATTCAAAGCCTTATGCTGTGCCCACAAGGCACTGCATCAGGTTGGCCCTCGCTTCCTACAAGATGTTCAAATGACATGCCCCTTCTCGTACTCTAAGGTCCAGTAATACTAGGTATGTGTACCCAGAATAGAAAGTGTCCATTGGGGAGGAAGACGTTTCTCCTACTCCACCTCCAAATAGTGGAACTTCATCCAATCATTTGAGGTCAGCCTAAACTATTGAAGTTCAGGAAGGAACTTAAGACTTTTCTTTTCAGCCCATAGTTTAATGTTCGCATCTAACTGCTTAGCAAATGTTTAGGTATTTTATATCCCGTACTGTCAGGTTTCAAATAACGCTAGTGCCAAGATGCCTTTTTGGTAATCGTGCACTTGGTAAAAAAATTAACATTTACATTATCAGACTCTGCTAGCTGCAGCCTGATGATAATAATATAAAATAAACAAAGCCTTCCCTTAACGTTAAAAGGAAAATATGACCTTGTTCTTATTTAAAAATGAACTCAAAGCTGTGAGATAATCCAGTGGTGTCTGGGAGCTACTGGTAGCTCGCGATCAACTGGTTGAAGACATCTGCTGCACATTTTATAAAATTCAACCAAAAGCCATTCCAAATATTTAAGACTTATTTTCTTACCATGCTCCACTTCATATAATTCTTTTACTGGGCGGAGAGTCACCATGAGCCACCTGCCACTGTGAGATGAGGCACATTTCCCGAGGTCAGCGGATTAACACTTTCTACAGTGTATTGTTATTGTAGTGAATCTTGCTGTCTGAAAATTATTTTATTTTTCACCTATACTAAGAATAAGAGACATCGACTATACAGTATATGGTTGTGTCCCGTTCTGACAGGTTTGTATGTCCTGGACTGAAGCTTTGAAATGTAACGCTAGCACAGTTGTTCAAATGCCTGACCTAGATTTTTTCAAACCATTCTTATATTTCCTATGTATGTATTCGTTTAGGTACCACCAGTGAATTCACCACTCTATGAAGATTAATATGATCACTGGATGGTTTTGTATATCAAAACCCTTCTTTAAACTTATATTGGTTCGAACACCATTTTTAGGTCTCGCTTGAGCCAGCCCGGATGCGCTGCTCTGCGAGGCTTTTAGTAAGGGCTTTAAACTCTGAACACATGCTTGTGTTTGTGCTTGTGCTTGTTTATCCTTGCTGTCTCTCTTTATCACCTTCTCCTTTTCTGCCTTTCCCTCTCTTGGTTTGGGACCTTTTCAATGGTTAACAAAAAGCTGTAAAACCTGCTGACCGATCTTTGTTCTTTTAATAAGGCGTTTTGTTTTATCACAATGTGCCTGGAAGCTATGGCAGATTGGAGTACGACAAACCCATGAAAAATGGACCTCGTCTGCTGGTTTCTGAGCAGTAACCAAGAAGAAATGAATTGCGTGATAGCTTGGAGAGATAAACTGACCCGTCCGAGATCCCACGGCAGATCTGTGGAGACTCAAATTCACGAGCTCCTTCCTGCAAGGAGTTATGGGAACCAAATCATGCACACTCCGGAGCACGCCGTGCCCTCTGACCTTTTGCAGGCAACATATTTAATTTTAAATCCCTCCTTACACAAAAAAAATTCAGAATGCCTAAGAATCCATTCTTTTGAAGTCCGGAGCGTGGGATCTGTTTTCTATATCTAGGCGTTGTAATACCAAATAATGAAAGCGCCTAGATTTTTGCACCATATAAGTCAAGATAGTTTAAGAGAAAGCTGTATGCCTCCTAAATCTGTTCTTTGCGGCGCGTGCATCATTCCAGGAATCTGACCCAGAGCTGGAGGCTCCCGCCGCATTTCTGTGCTTTGGTAGCCTGGTTCCTCGAATTGTTGCCTTCTGAAACTTTTAACCAAGGTTTGTCCAAAATGCCTTCAGTATTGATACAGTGCCTATTTATTCCTTTACATTTACTTTCCAGTTGGCCCAGTAACATGTTCTTTTTGGGGGGAGGTATGTTTTTGATAATTCAGATGTAACTCCTGTAGAGGCGCACATTTCCACAAAGGATATCGCATTCACAGTGTATCCTTCCTGCTACATGGGAGATGGGTTTGGCCCGGAGTGTAAAAATCATCCAATTTTCTTTTGTATATTTAGAAAGCTTTTTTCCTATCCTTGTGCTTGCGAACATGAATTGCACAAAAAAAATTCAGAATGCCTAAGAATCCATTCTTTTGAAGTCCGGAGCGTGGGATCTGTTTTCTATATCTATGCGTTGTAATACCAAATAATGAAAGCGCCTATATTTTTGCACCATATAAGTCAAGATAGTTTAAGAGAAAGCTGTGTGCCCCCTAAATCTGTTCCCTGCGGCGCGTGCACCATTCCAGGAATCTGACCCAGAGCATTTCTGTGCTTTGGTAGCCTGGTTCCTCGAATTTGCCTTCTGAAACTTTTAACCACGGTTTGTCCAAAATGCCTTCAGTATTGATACAGTGCCTATTTATTCCTTTACATTTACTTTCCAGTTGCCCCAGTAACATTTTCTTTTTGGGGGGAGGTATGTTTTTGATAATTCAGATGTAACTCCTGTAGAGGCGCACATTTCCACAAAGGATATCGCATTCACAGTGTATCCTTCCTGCTACATGGGAGATGGGTTTGGCCCGGAGTGTAAAAATCATCCAATTTTCTTTTGTATATTTAGAAATCTTTTTTCCTATCCTTGTGCTTGCGAACATGAATTGTATTAAAAATACAAGCCTTGACTGAGCCAATAGACTCTTCGATAGATATTGTATGCTGTGTTTTTCTCTGCCAGGCGCACAACATATAGACTGTTCACACACTTTCTGTTGTATGCTACTTTCTGGGCAGATCAACTCTAAGCCCCTCTCTACTTCTATCCTCATGTTAGTGCAGCCCGATGCAAACAGAAATTGTAATGTATTGGCAATTATATAACGCTTACTACCCCTGACGAACATTGAGGCGCTTTTTCGGCAAGTAGCACGCTACTCCAGGATCCAAAAATGGTTAGTGATGAATTAGTGTAAGGAAATATAAAATTAATTTGAGAGCTGGACATGTTGGTCTGTTGGTCTGTTAGTTGGGTTCAAAAAGATAGTGGAGGGATAGAAGAGGGAAGGGTTTGATTTATATAGCGCCTGCTACCCCTGATGAATTGTGGAAGCGCTTTTCGGCGAGTAGCATGCTACTCCAGAATCCAAAAAGATGAATAGATAGATCATTTAGGGTGGGTAGGTTGTTTTATTATACACACACAACCGTACGAAAATTAATAAAATTCCGTTGTAAAGTGGTATCCAAGAGGCAAGTATAGTCTCTGATAATAATGTATACAATACTGATAAGTTTTAAGTTGGCTTGCCAGCAAGACTGATGCCCTGTAATGTTGATGCAAAGTCAGTTGTGCTGAAGTATCTTAGACTCTTGTTGAATTGTACCATCCACCTTGTAGGTACTGCTATTTGTATCAGATCCACGTTGTAGGCAGACACAAACACCTAAATTGTGCACTATTTATATTAAGCATAATGTAGGTGACCAGATGACCGTAACCACTGTATAAGCTGTATTAGGTGCTCAGAAGTAGAGTGACATAGAGAGCAATAAACACTCCGCTAACTCTGTCACTCGCTTAGTACAGACGAACACCAAAGGCCCTCGTACATAATGAGGCATCAGGGTGCACCCAGCCATCCGTATAATTATCACTAATTAGGAAAATTACAACAAGTGGTCCTGTGATGCTTGCTGGAATGGGAAGTGTTTGATTAGAAGGTGAATTGAATTAAAGTTTAGGTGACAATTTCACAAAAATTTATGGATTTTGTTTAGTTTTAAAATTGTTGATCTCCAAAAAGGCCTAAATCAATAACTTGAATTGAAATTCAAGTTTATCATTTGAATCCTATTGTTGCAAAATATATTATTTTGAGCCCCATGATGTGGTTCCTTTCCAGAAAGCATTCAGGTTGTAATCATGAGTCAAATAATGCTGAGGAGGTTAAAATATTCAAATTGAATTCTAATTACATATGAAATGTTCAATGTTCAATATATTTCTCTTAGTATTTTAATGTGAGGATTTTATTGCTTAAGGAAAATAATTAGTATTTGTTTTTCTATATGTAGGAAACATTACATTAATGAAATCACTGTATCCCACCTTCTTTCCTTTCCTGTTTTTTATGAACGTTTCTGTTGTTGAACTTTAAAGATTGCCCGAAATTAAGAATTGTGCTCTACATAACTTTGCTGTGTTACAGTGTGTTGATTTTTATGTACAACTTTTGTCTCTTATGTGCATAGCAACTGATGATTTGTTTTGCTTTAATAATCAGCTAATGTTTATTAGGTCTTATTATTCAATAAAATGTTTCAAACACAACAAATGGTAGTTGATATGCATTTACAACTGCAGCATTTTTATTGTATGGGCGCTTTCAAAGGGCCAAAAATATGGTATGCGGGTTGACGGAGGACCACATTGGCATCAGCAGGGAGAGGTTTGGGCAGGTGATTGGGGGTATATGTAAGGTTAGAGTAGGGGGAACAAAGCATGTACATTGTGTGGACTGTGACTCTTGGAGTTATTGTGAGGGATATCATGCTACCCTGTAAATGAATCCCCTAGTGATAATTATGAACAAACTTTATTCAGTATTATAAAAGAAAACCATAAAAGTCATACATAAAATGATAAAACATCTTCCAAGTTACAGATTGACAAATATAATATGTCCAAGTTAATCAGAACACAAGATAAAAATTCATGAATTACAGTACAGAAGTACCTGAGTCTAACAGCGACCCGTAAAAAGTTAAGCGTATGCAAAACAGTGTCATTAGAGACGAGTTGTAAAAAGATAAGAGCTGGTCTCACCCGCCTAAAACCCACTTTTTTGAGAATGGGAATAATAAATAACTTTCTAGGGACAGCATTAAAACTACAAAACATTATAAAGTGCATCATGTCCTGAGGAGACTCACCGTTGCAGCCACAGGGCTTGAGGCCCTGGCCTCTGTGGGAGCCGCAAGGGTGTGCCAAGAGGTAATGGAAGAGGTTGTGCTGAAACCGGGTAAATAGCAAACGATCATGGATGCTTTTAAGCCCTAGAAGATAAGGTTCGGTGGTTGGTACAGTTTTTACCACAATGTACTTACGCACACTAGGCTTACACAGCTCATTTCCCTCTCTATCACAGCAGCTCATTCTTTAAAAAACACTCTTTGACCAGAGAAAGGTCCCTCTCACATATGCGCTTAGGGTTAACGAATAGTTCCTACCTACCCTGGAGAGGCCAACTCTTATATACTGGAGCCATCGGATGCTTGAGACATGGTCAAGTGAAAGGCATTCCCATAGGACGTCTTTACTAAGTGCATTTTCTTGCTTAGCCCAAATATTAAGCCACAAATCCAGGGGGCGGAAAGCCAGTAAATCTGATACGAAAGGCATCCCCAATTCTTCGTGCACTACATAAAATGGGGTGCTTTGTGGGACAGAAAGGGCCGTGGCAGGAAAGAGTTTTCAGCACTTTGTACTGCCCCTACCCCAATATGGCCCAATATCTCACGCCCATAGCTAACCTTTGAGATATTTTTGGCTTCATATATCTTCAAAAGAGCCCCTATTGGCTTCCCTCCTACTTTGCTGGCAAAGTTAAAAACAACTGCAAAAGCTTTCCCTAGATCCCCTTTCTTCCAAGTAAGCAAAGGGCACCAACTGAGGGAATCGTCAAACACAACTCCCAAATAGGAGAAAACATTTGTCTTCGGCATTGACGAAAGTCCGAGTTTAAAAGTGAACTGCTTAGCTTTACGATGTCCCACCTGCTTAATGAACAACTTGGCATGATTAAACAAAAGGTCCAAGTCCTCCATAAAAAGGGCAAAATAATTCAGAAGAAGTTGTAGGCCCCTAGCTTCCCTCCTATAGGACTGGTCTACCTGGGGACAATCAGCATTTGTGGCCAAAAGGGCCTTCTCTAAGGAATTAATATATAGGTTAAAAAGAAAGGGTGCTAAAATTACCCCTGACACACCCCTCTCTTGATGTCAAGCTGACTGGACACTTTCAGATCCTTTGATCGTTCATAAGAACACCATCAGAATCACGACCAGCCTCGACGATAACCTTGCAACTGCCGAACACCTCCACTTTCAGATCCACACCGACCCCAGGACCACACTTAGAGGCACCCTCATCTACAGACCACCAGGAACCCGTAAACAATTCAACGAAGACATCACTGACTTCATCAGCCCACATGCCCTCGCCTCCGAGAACTACATTCTACTGGGAGACCTCAACTTCCACCTGGAAAAGAAAAACGACAGCAACACCACCACCCTTCTGGACAACCTGGCCAATCTTGGTCTCAAACAACTTGTTGACACCCCCACCCATATAGCCAGACATACGCTCGACCCAATCTTCTCCTCCAGCAAGTACATCTCCTTCGATCACACCACAGCTCTCCATTGGACGGACCACAGCTGCGTTCACTTCAGTTACAAAACTACCTCGACCCACAGCCCCCCACAACCTTTTCCACGAAGAAACTGGAATAAAATCACCACCGACCAACTCCTCACATCGCTCAACCAAAACCCCCCCACCCTCTCATCGAACCCAAACGAAGCTGCCACCAAACTCAAACAATGGATTACTCACAGCGCTGACGAATTAGCACCTCTGAAAAACCACCAAACCAAACAGGGCAGTAAAAAGGCCCCTTGGTTCAACGACGACCTTAAAAAATCCAAGAAACTTTAACGTTCTCTCGAGAAAATATGGAGAAAAAACCCATCCACTGACAACCTGGCCTCCTTCAAAGCATCCACCCGCAAACACCACCAATTAATCCGATCCACCAAGAAAGCAGCATTAAAGGATCGACTCGACAACAACGCCCCTAACAGCAAGGAACTTTTCAACATCGTAAAAGAATTTACCAACCCCACCGCAGCCTCAAACGACATTACCCCCTCCCAGGACCTCTGCGATTCGCTATCCTCTTTCTTCTACAACAAAATTGCCGACATGCATAAAAGCTTTGAGAACATTTCCAAAGAACAGTCCACTCCACCCGCCTCCGAACCTAAACCGCCCCCTAGCAACCTGAGCACCTGGAACCCAATCACCACTGACGACACCATCCGCCTAATGAACTCCATCCATTCAGGCTCACCAACAGACCCCTGTCCTCACCACATCTTCAACAAAGCAGATTCCATCATCGCACCCCATCTCCGTGATGTCATCAACTGCTCCTTCAACTCCGCTACCTTCCCAGATAGCTGGAAACACGCGGAACTCAGCGCTCTCCTGAAGAAACCCACAGCAGACCCCTCGGAACTCAAGAACTACCGCCCCATTTCCCTCCTCCCATTCCCTGCCAAAGTCATTGAGAAAGCCGTCAATAGCCAGCTCGCCGCCTTCCTTGAATCCAACAACTCTCTCGACCCATCACAATCCGGCTTCCGAGCCAAACACAGCACTGAAACCGCCCTCATTGCAGCGACAGACGACATCCGATCGCTACTGGACAACGGAGAAACAGTTGCCCTCATCCTACTAGACCTATCCGCCGCCTTTGACACAGTCTGTCACAGCACCCTCATACAACGCCTCAACGACATCAGAATACAAGGAAAAGCCTTGGACTGGATCATCTCGTTCCTTGCCGGGAGAACCCAGAGAGTCCGACTCCCCCCATTCAAATCAGAGGCCACCGAAGTCATCTGTGGAGTACCACAAGGTTCGTCACTCAGTCCCACCCTCTTCAACGTTTACATGAGTCTTCTCGCTTCCATCGCGTGACAACACAACCTCAACATCATCTCCTACGCAGACGACACCCAGCTGATCCTCTCCCTCACCAAAGACCCCAACACCGCCAAAACCAATCTTCATGAAGGCATGCAAGAAGTAGCCGAATGGATGAAAAACAGCCGCCTAAAACTTAACTCGGACAAAACGGAAGTCCTCATCCTAGGGTCATCCCCCTCTGCCTGGGACGACTCATGGTGGCCATCGGCCCTGGGCACAGCACCCATACCCACTGACCACGCACGTATCCTTGGCTTCATCCTAGACTCCTCTCTCTCGATGTCCAGACAAGTCAACGCCGTCTCATCCTCTTGCTTTAACGTACTTCGCATTCTCAAAAAGATCTTCCGCTGGATCCCCCTCGAGACAAGAAAGACTGTCACCCACGCACTGGTCACGAGTCGACTGGATTATGGTAACACACTATACGCCGGAATCACAGCAAAATTACAGAAAAAACTCCAACGCATCCAAAACGCATCAGCGAGACTCATATTGGACATCCCTCGCCAAGATCACATCACCGGACACCTAAAAGACCTCCACTGGCTTCCCGTCAACAAGAGAATTACGATCCGTCTTCTCACCCACGCACATAAAGCACTCTACAATCTAGGACCCGAATGCCTCAACACTCGACTGTCCTTCTACACACCCACCCGCCAACTTAGATCGTCAAATCAAGCCCTCGCCGCAGTCCCGCGCATCCGAAAATCCACCATGGGTGGCAGATCCTTCTCCTTCCTAGCTGCCAAGACCTGGAACTCACTCCCCACCCACCTCCGCCTTACTCAAAACCACACCTCCTTCAGAAAAGAACTTAAAACCTGGCTATTCGACAAATAATGAACGCCTTCCCCAAGCGCCTTGAGACCCTACGGGTGAGTAGTGCGCTATACAAATGCTTGAACTTAAACTTGAACTATATGGGATTTCCCTTACGTAGACCTGTTTGCAACCCCAGAAAAAAGCAAAATGCCTAGGCTTCGCCTCCAGATTCCCACGGTCCAAGAGAAGTGCACGAAGGATGAACCGGTCAGGGATATTTGCTTGTGCTTTTCCGTCTCTTCCACTACTTCCATATGTGATCAGGAAACTACAACAGACCTCCCTCACGCTAATTCTAGGTGCTCCCACATGGGCCAGGCAACCGTGGTTCACTACAGTCTTCGAGCTCTCTCTGGTTCCCCATCAGATCCTCCCAACAAGCTGGAGCTTCTTATCCAACAACCAGGAATTATAAGTCCTCCCAGTCCAAAGCAACTCAACCTAAAGATTGGCACCTAATATCCTAGAGTATGGTTATCTTCTGGTTCTACTCAGGTAAGCCTGTCGCCCCACCCCTAGGGCCTGTTGCGCAGCAGAGTGGAAGTGATTCATACACCACTGCCTTTTTAAACAGATCAGTACTCTCAAACGACAAGTACAAGGCATTTTCTGCTATGCTTTTTAAATTTACAATGCTCAGGACTAGCTTATACATCTATTCGCTTACATTTAGCAGCAATGGCAGCATACCTTCAGAGCAGGGAACACGGAAGGATTGGAGAGTCATCCCTCCAAGATTACCTCTAGTACCATCCTGGAATCTAAATATAGTACTCACAAGATTAATGGGCCCCCCTTTTTAGTTTCTTCATTCTTGACCACAGGAATTTCTTTTATGGAGAGTAGCCTTCTTAGTCGCTATTACCTTCCTTAGACGTTTAAGTGAGAGTCGAGAGTTAACCGTAGAAGAATCTTTTTGACATTCTGATGAGGTAGTTCTTCACCACAAGTTTCTACCTAAGATGGTATCATCTTTTTGTGTTAACCAAACCATAGAACTACCAGTTTTCTTTCCAGTAGCCGAGCATGTTTCTCATACACTAGGTCAGGTGTCTCCAACCTTTATTGTAGCGAGAGCTACTTCTGACCAGTGAAAATCATCATGAGGTACTGGCGGCCAAGCAACTCCTACATTGTTCCCAGAGAGCCCCTACACCCAGCTTCATTGACTTTAAGCCTAATTTCCATGAGGCCAGATACTAAGGGGCCCATTAGGATGACGGGCGGACTTTGTCCGCCAGTCATCCTGTCGTGTGTAGGGACCGCCCGCCATAAGGGTGGGGTCCCATTGGGGGTACTAGGATGCGTACGCCACATCGTGGCAATGCTAAAGATACATGTTGTGCATTACAAAGCACAATGTGACGGGCACCGCGCGGTACCCCCCCTGGAGTCCCTGAGGGCCCGCAATGGAAAATGCCCATGCCAATATGGCTGGCGGTGTCTGATAGACACCGCCACCATATTAAACCTTTTCCGCCCCGGCCGCAAGGTGACTGGGCTGAAAAGCGGCGGACGGTCTTTCCCGCCTATCGGGACCGATCTGCCCTTATGTTTGGTCCACATACTTAGAGTTCCCTAGTTAGAAACAGTGATGGTGTCCCCAGATTTGTTGTCCCCTGGTATTAGACTTGGCATCTTTTTAGCGTGTTTCCCGTGGGTTTTTTTTCTTTCTCTCCTCCTGGTTTTGACTCTGTTTGTGCTGGCTTAGTGATTCTGAGCACTTTTCTCACTGCTAATCAGTGGTAAAGTGCAAGTGCTCCTATGGTTAAATGTGTTATGGATTGATGTTTCCATGATTGGCCTGTTTGATTGATCTGTCAGTCCCCTAGTAAAGTGCACTGCGTGTGCCAGGGCGTGTGAATCAAATGCTGTTGGTAGGCTGTAGCATGGGATTGTGCCACCCACATGAACGGCCCGTAAAAGGTAACTGAGACACGCCATTGCGAAGTCTGCGTGCAGTTTGTAACTGCGATGTCTACTTGACCAGTGCATACACTTGCCAGGCCCTCACCTTCCCTTTTTAGGTCTCTCTGGTGATGCAGCGCGACAGCGCCATCGCCAGCGAGATCTACTGTTATGGACTTGCCTGCCAAGTGGTACAGTCCGGGGCACGTGCCGATTGGGGTCTGTGGACGCGCTTCTGAGCCCGCTTGAGCAGACGCTCTTACATATACACGCACACACAGCCCCTGCTTTTGCTTGGCTCGCATGCAGTAACGGCACACACACAGCCATCCCCCCCCGCACACACACACGCGCGCACACACCCTACCCCCTTACAACTAAGCCCCACTCACCGAATCGGCGGCCCCAGCCGCCACTCTTGACTTCTGCAGCAACCGTGGGGCTCTCCCTCAGGCATGGGAGCCCCGCTTCACCACTGCTCCTCTGGGCCAGCCACTCCGTGGGCGCGGGCTTCCCGCAGAAGACGGAGGTCCCGCCCCACGACAGGCGTGACGCTCCCAAACTTCTGGTTTCGGGATGTGTCACGGCTTGTTTATATTGTGACACGTTTTACAGTGAACTTGTTCAACAAAAAAAACAAAGGGGGAAAAAAAAAAAAAAGTGTTGTGTTCTACATTCAGTTTCGGTAGAGGGCACGTCATTGTTCCCGGTGCCCCCATGCTGCCACTTCCTTAGGCCCGAGCAGGTGAACATTCTGGCGCTAAGGATCTAATTGGGAGGTAATTGGCCTTCCTGCAGCTCATTTTCTTTTGGGATGCGGTTGCTGTGAATTTATGCCTGGGGGAACTTTACCCAATCAGTAGCGATAATACCTCCGGGGCGCACGACGTCGTAGCCTCGCGGCAGACTGAGGTACCTTATTGAGCTCGGTTACATATTTTATTACATTTTTCCTTTTCGAGTGGAAAGGGTGGATGTACAGTAAGACTGCTTTCTGCACTATAACTCGTTTACGCAGGTTTGGGGAGCCTTTAAGGTAGGGTAAGGCAGCCTCCAGTGCAGTAGGGTTCAGGGATGAGCGTCTTTATGTTGCTTAGAAATGCGACCTTTTGAACATCGGAGGAATACTTGCGTTTACACATGCATTCACGATGCGCACTCTACACCTGTCACCACACTTTCTCCACAAAAAACCCCGTCTAAATATTTTAGCAGTGGCAATGCCCAGTCTAAAGGACTGTAACTTAAGGAGAAGTATTTCTGCCTCTCCGAAACCTTGCAGACGACATTCTTTAAATCAAACCCGCAAACACACTCACAGAAGTAATAATTTTAAAGTGAATAAAAACAGACAACACTCCCTGTGATGCCCGCCCTCGGACCGGGGTTGGAGGATAATTTGATGAAAGCCTTAGAAGAGCCAACGGGTTTTGAGGTTACCCAATAATATAACCGACTAGTAATCCCCCAAAAATTTGCACTGCTGCATGCCTCGCACGGCTGCACGCCACTCACTGCGGCACGCCACTCACTGCGGCACGCCTCACACTGCGGCACGCCTCACACTGCTCACTCTGGGACACCACCACCGCATCACTCTGGAACACCACCACCACCACATCACTCTGGAACACCACCACCACCACCGCATCACTCTGGAACACCACCACCACTGCATCCCTCTGGAACACCATCACCACCGCATCACTCTGGAACACCACCACCACCGCATCACTCTGGAACACCACCACCACCGCATCACGCTGGAACACCACCACCACCGCATCACTCTGAAACACCACCACCACCGCATCACTCTGGGACACCACCACCGCATCACTCTGGGACACCACCACTGCATCACTCTGGGACACCACCACCGCATCACTTGGCACCACAAGAGCACTGTCCTTGCTTGCTACCAACAAGCATTACCATAGCCAATAGGACTCGTATTAGGAAAGTGTAAGCTATTGGCTTTGTGAATAACAATGCTATTAATTTATATATTTTCAAAGCCAACACATATTAAATAAAATTGTCATTTACAATACCAATAGCTCACACTTTCCTAATGCGAGACCTATTGCATTGCAAATGCTTTGTTTTTACATGTCAGCCACCCCTAAGGTAGGCCCAAGGTACCCCTGTGGTCCGGGTGCAGTGTATGTGAAAGGTAGGACATGCCCTAATGTGTGTGGCATGTCCTGATAGTGAACTACAGCCAATTTCGTTTTTCTGCCTGTTCCCCATAAGACAGAATGGGGAGTTTGTTTATAACATCTTATAAACCTAACTGGCCTGGGGAATTGGGTAAGAAAATAAAGTTTAGTATTACTGAACTCAGAATCTAAAGATGCATCTTTTAGTGAGTGTTGTTTTTACATTCTGTGTTTGAAAATACCACTTTTAGAAAGTAGGTATTTTCTGGCTCAGTCATCCCGTGTGCCTCTGCTGGACTGTGGATTGCCTGTCTGGGTTTTGGATGACAGGAGGCTGGGGAGCACGAGTGACTCCAGATAGTCTAGGTGGGTCAGGAAAAGGCTGAATAGAACTGGGCTACAATTGGGGAAGGGGAGGAGATTTTCTTGCAACTCCAAGGGCCTGGTCTGCCTCTGACCATCTCCACCTCCTGCCAGTAAGTCACACCACAGAAGGCAGAACTGGTTCTGGCTGGGCACAGACACTCTCTGCCTAAGAGATCAAGAGATTTTGGAATATAAATATTGGGGCCCAGATCCCTGACTTTTAGAACTCTTTTGGACCATGCAGACTGCCAAGAAGAGCTAGAGAAGCTGCGAGGAGAAACTACCACATTGCTGTGTGCTTTGTTGTGTTTGGCCCGCAGTGGCTGCTTCTGTCTTGGGCACTGAAAGGACTGGACTGAACTTTCTGCAATCTACTTTAGTGAGTTTCTCCAAGCGCTTGAGGTAGAGCTTGCCCCCTGTTCAAGAAGTCTCAGGAATAGCAAAGACTTGAAGCTCTTCTGCCCTCAGCACTGGGGACTGTGCGTTTTGTGCTGCAACAGAAGAAAAAGCAACCTGACGCCGCCTACAGCGCTACTGCCGACTTCGTCTCCTGAAGGCACCGCAGAGGGCCCTGCCGCACTGCGACCTTTGTCTCACCGATGACGCCTGCTGACACCGCCACAGAGCCACTGCTCGCACCGCAACCTGTGGGCACTGCACTCCACACCGCCTCGCGACGACGCCTTGGTATCCCCAATGATGCCGCACCACGCCGAAATCTACGCTGCTGCTTGCACTGTGGTTCGAGGGCACCGCTCGTAAAGTTACATGACGCACCACCCTCATCCTACACTGCAGCCTTGGGCTACCGGCGGCATTGACTCCAGACGAGAGCGCTTCAACGATGACGCTTCTTGCACCGCGACCTGCGAGCACCGCATTCCCTTCGCACAGTGACCCTGGTCTCACCGACGATGCCATCTAACGCCGCCACGAGCCGCTGCTCACACGCGACCTGAGGGCACCGCACCGGTGCACTTCACACAGCAGCATCTGACACCTGCCGACGCCAGCGCGCCTAACTTCAACAGGAAGAGTTCAATCTGCAACGCATGTGACTTCGAGGGCCCCGAAGACTCCTGCAACGACATACGGAACCTACGCCTGCGGACGCCATGCTTTCGGAAGTTTAACGAGAGGTCGCCTACGCCCTGCGTTTCTAAAAGGTACTGTTTGCGTGTCTTCCCGACATCGTAGCTGGCCTGCGACACCGCAGTCAACCAGAACTGTTTGGATTTGTTTGCTCACGACGCCGGGATGGCCCCAGACGGAGCTATCGACATCAAGGAACTTTTTTTCAAGCATTTTTTGATAGCCAAAGATTTTTAAATATTGTACTGTGGAATTTTATTGTACAAGTCTTGTCATAAGTAAATACAAATATTGGATATTTTTCTAAACTGGTGTGGTGTCCTTTTCTAGTGCTTACACTGTATTACTGTTGGTTAAGTGTAAATGCTTTACACGCTGCCTCAAACATAAGCCTGACTTCTCGTGCCAAGCTACTAAGGGGGTGTGCAGGGGTTATTTTAGGAGTGTAACTCCCTTGTCCTGACTAGAGTACCTTGGAATCGCTTGAGGGAAAGCCCGTCCTCTCTGCAGTCCAATGGCAGGAGTCTGCCTGTGTCCTAGGCGCTGCTATCAGACAACACCCAAGCCCCATAGTCGCAGCCCCAGGCCTGGACTTCGGTGCTCAGGTGCTCCGAGGGAAGGCCTGTGCTTGAATGCTCAGGCCCTAGAAAACGTCCTGCCTGAGTCTGAGCAAGTTGTTGCTGTACGGAACCACAGTGTCTCCACGCGCGGTTCTATGCAGCATAAGATAGGTGGCGCTGTTGGGCTAAACTAAATAATGAAGAGGCCTGCGCACAAACAAAATTATCTTTACAACAGAAAAAAGTGCTACAGGATTACATTTTATAATATAAACATTTAACTAGTTTTGTCCTCAAAATAAGGTTGTGAGCTACAAGAAGGGAATTGGCAAGCTACCAGTAGCTCGCGATCGACTGGTTGGAGACACCTGCACTTGGTGTTAAAAGAGCCCTTATGTACTATATAGATATGACACAAACCTATCATAAAACTAAACAGTTATTTGTAGCATTCTCTAAACCTCTAAGAAGGACTGCTATTTCAAAGCTGGGAATTGCTTGCTGGCCAGTCGAGTGTAATCAAACATGTAAATCAAAGCCAAAAGGTAGCTCATGGCACCTCCAAGGCCACACTCTACCAGTAAAAGAGCAGCATCAATTGCTTTTTTAAAGGCAATATTCCTATTGCAAACATTTGTAACATTGCTGCTTGGTCCACACCACACACTTTCACTAAGCACTGCTGTCTGGACGTCCTAGCAAAACAGCAGTCCCAGGTCGGAGAAACTGTTCTACATCCTCACTTATCGACCTGTTGACTATGTTCAGTCTTGTTGACGGGTCAAAACTATGGCAAATACTAAGGGCAATGGGCATAGAAGACGGTCTCATGAGTTTGCTAAATTTTGTTTTTTTACACAATTTGCCTTTGGTCATCAGTTCACTGTGGGCCTGTGTCTGAATTCACCACTCCGTTTCAGTCAAGCAGAAATGAATTCAGGGCTGGTTTGGCACTGTTTGCATTTCCCTTGCATGTCAGCGACTTTGAGAGAGCGCTTCAGGTCATCCCCTTTGTTGTATGGCCGTTGGGGTCATTATCGACATTGCTAAGTTAGCATGAGCACTGATGCCATGATGCTGCTTTTGCGCGCGTTACTACATTACATTATTTTGCAAGTCTATGTTTGTGCCTTTCACATGAGACCTGTCTGCTTTCTGCGTTCTCTGTCTGGAGTTTAGTCTGAACACAAGTGTAAGGTTGATAAACCATTCCCTCACCAAGTGTGTGTTAAACTAACATGCAACCCCATAATACCAAAGCACTGGTTTCCAGCGGCTGTGTAGCATGTTTTGTCTAAGTGCTAGAGACTGACCAGAACAGAATAACCAGGGGAAAAGTCTGAGGTCACTGTTATATAGACCTGTAAGTATTTCACTTAGTGTACTTGGATCTTAAAAGGGGCATGTCTTTCTCTTGTTGCCTTATCCCTCTATAATTGTAGCAGTTCAGGTTTCTTTTTCTTAACCTTGTGCCATGAGACCCTGACAAAGTACTCCACTAGAGTTAAAAGGTAGAGTGTGGAATTAATTGCCTCAGACAGTGAAGTCCATAATAAACCAAGAGCGAGAACCTGTATTCGACCCTCCCCAAATCCCAGTCCTTGTATTTCCTGGGTTTGCCATTGTAAGCGGCTCCGTTGTCATGGCAAAGAGCTATGGTGACATTCGACACACCTGCCCGGGACACCTCCTACGTCTGGATCTGAGCAGATCCCATTGACTAGGAGTCTAATGTTCATAAGTAGCATGACCGAAGTTTTAATGTTGGTGACCTATCTAGTTGGCTAAGCAGTACGAGGACTCCTGTTCAGTGATACATCTAGCCATTAAGGATTACAATTCAACACTTTAGGTTTAATCCTTCCAACACAGTAGCCTCAAAAATCCTCCGCTCTTTGTGGGACTGAGAATTCCCAACCCGTTACTAGCAAAAGATCCTGCCAGCAATTCCAGGTAATCGATGTGCATTTCCTTCTCTTGAGCTGTCCAAGTTCCTCCTGTAGTCAAGGAACCACATCTTGCGCCCCAACCCTGAAGACTCGCGTCCGACTCTATAATCATATCTGGATTTTGACCGAATATTGCACGGCCATTCCATGCTTCGAGGTTCTCTAACCACCAGGCTAGTTCCTCCCTGGATTCTGAATCTAGAATTACTTTCTGAGAATAAGTTACGCCCCTGTTCAAATACAAGGTCCTCAACCTTTGCATCGCTCGGTAATGCAGAGGTGCCAGGAATATCGCTTGGATTGAGGCTGTAAGCAGGCCTATAACTCTTGCCACTTGTCTCAAGATGGCTGAGTCCCTGGAAAGCAATTTCCTGACCTCCCTGCGAATCCTTCTCACTTTCTCCATAGGTAACCTCAAGACACAATCCGAGGTCGAGATCTGAAAACCCAGAAAAATAGTTTCCTGGCTGGGGAGCAAGCAGGACTTCTTTCTGTTCACTATAAAACCCAGTTCCTCTATTATTCTTAACGCTAAAGAGGTATGTTCTTGAGCTTGAGTTTTGGAGTCCGACATAATGAGAATGTCATCCAGGTAGATGATTAGTCTTATTCCCCTTGAATGCAGCCAAGCTGCGATCGGGCGCATTACTTTGGTAAAGCACCAAGGGGCAGATGTCAGACCGAAGGGGAGGCTCTTGAACCTCCACATGGTGCCTTTCCAAATAAACCTTAAGAGATCTCTTTGATCTCGACAAACGGGAATAGTTAGGTAGGCGTCTTTTAGGTCTAGGGGAGTTGGCCAATCTCCCTTCCTCAGAGTATCTCTCAACATGTGGATACCCTCCAACTTGAAATGGTTGTATATCACCCATTCGTTTACTTCTTTTAGGTTTATAACAGGTCTCATAAACTTGTCTTTTTTCTCGACTAAGAAGAGGTTGCTTATGAACCCCCTGTGAGAAGGGTCTGCCTTTTCTATCACGCCTTTCTTTAATAACTCTTCTACTTCCTGAGAAACTAGATGTTCCTGATCTATTGCAAATCTTAGAAGGGGAGGTTCCTTTAGTTGAATTGGGGGAGCAACTAGGTCTATTACATAACCAGAAACTGTCTGAAGAACCCATGGATCTGTCGTGATACGTTTCCAATTGTCTATAAACAAGGCCAGTCTGCCACCCACCTTTGGAATGGTAGAAGAAGGGTCGTTTGCCAAACATACCTTGATATCTGCCTCTTCTTTCTCCTCTGTATCTGCCTCCTCTTCCACCTCTTTGTCTTTGTGGAAAGAAGTTAGGGGAGTAGGTGGACGATTGGGAGGACGATGATTTAAATCCACCTCTGGAGAAGGAGCCTCTTGAAATACCAAAGCCACGCCCGGGGAAACGGCCCCGCATCCTCCCGGCCGATCCAAAAACACGTTTAATGTCTTTTTGTACTTTTTGAATGGAGTTGAAGGCTCCTGCATATTTGGCCATTTCCTTAACGAAATCTTCACCGAAAAGCATTCCGTCGGCCCTTTCGCCAGATTCTTTCGAAGCTAATTTAGGGTCAATTTTCATCAGGAGGCTCTTTCTTCTCTCGACACAAAGGGAGGCATTAGCATTGCCTAAAAGGCAGATAGCTCTTTGTATCCATTGGCGAAGATCTATTGGGTCAATTATGCCATTTTGTAGATAGGCGTCTTCACAAGTGTCGAAGATTTTGGTCAAAGGTCCAAAAACGTCTAAGAGACGATCTTGACAGCCTTTCAGACCTTTGTCGAGGTCTCGTCTAGGGTCTCTACCCATTTTGTTGAGGAATGTAAGCATTTTAGAGTCGAGCTCAGGGGTAAGAGCAACTTTATTAGGTAAAGAGGGTCTGGGGCACTCCGATCTCAGTTTTGTTCTTACTTCTCTAGATATTTCCCTTCTTATCCAGAACTGGACGTAATCGGCCACGTGTTTGATTGGTTCCCATTGAGGGGTGAGAGGGTGCTGAAATGAATTAGGGTCAAACATTTGTTCCCCTAAGGGGTCAAAGAGGGAGTCCGCATTCTCTTTTTTGGACTTTTTAGCATCTATTTCATCTTCCTCCTCGGAGGTCTGAAAGTCAGAGGAACATGAGACCAATATGTCCCCACTACTGGAGGATTCATCGCAAATAAAAACTTTGCGTTCCCCTTTCATGGCCTTCATAGCCTTATCTGTAATCTCCGTATGAGATGATCTTTCCTTGCCTTTCAGCATAAAGGGTATTTTACCTTGAGGTACTTCCTCAGTATGCTTCCTCTTTTTACTGGCCTTTACACCACTACCCGAGGGTATGGAACCAGATCTGTCTACCTCCAAAGAGCAGACTTGAGCAACTGTATCTTTGTCCCTTGACAGTCTCTCCTCCATTCTCTCAATACAATCATCGAGTTTTTTACCCAATTGCGTGGCTAAAGTTGACACTGCCTTGTCAACTGAATCCTTGATTCTTAAGTCAACAGAGTCTCCACTCAAATCTGGCTGATCCATAATGAATATAAGGAGGATCAATTTAGAGCTGCTCTAAGCACCCTTAAATATAAATATATGTATAAATGTAAAGTATAGTGTAATTATTATTAAGCGTTTTTAAAAACTCAGATTACAGAGTTAAACTGGTGAAAAGGGGGTTAAATCCGATCAATATGTGAGGAGCACGAAGGTTTCGTGGATCGACGCTGGAGTCCCGAGGGAAAACCGTCAAACCGGCTCTTTTGCGTGTCCAAAAGATGGCCGATAGTTTTCCATGCGTCTGATAGGCAGGGTCCCTATCCAAGATGGCGGTCGCGTCAGGTGACTGGGAACAGGAAGCCGAGAGGGCCAAAAGTGCACCCGAGTGCAGTCCAGAGACCGCGCGTGTAAACGAGAAAGCGGAGGGGGGGGGCCTCCGACTAGAGGAAGGAGCGGAGTCGGGTCAAGGCGAGTGAAGAAGCGGAGAGTCTCTGTCTCCGTGTCACGCATCCCAGATGCGGCGAAGAAAAGGATTCCCGGTCTTTAGCGGCAAGAGCGGGAAGGGAAAGCGGTCAGATACGACGCGGGAGCTCAGGGGTAACGGGTTTAGCAAGGCTGGAAATCTAGCCATATCGGGAAATGGTTAGCGCGAAGGGGAGGGGCAAGGGGGGGGGGGGAGACAGCGGCAACTCACGGTCCAGTAGGTAATCGGGAAAGGCTACGAGGTGTATCTGAATTGGTTAATGAGAGAGCAGTGTGAGCGGATGGATTGAGCTAACGCTAAAGTAAAGCGGACATCGGTGTAGCGTCAAATGTTCAAATCAAAACACATTTTGAGGGGCAAAATAGAAGGCAAAAGACATCCTCAAGATCAACCAATACACTTACAGAGTGTCAGCACAGTAAAACCAAGTTCGCAAGCCCCCAAACATGACCAAAATCAGGCGAAACACGGTAACCAACAGGCACACAGAGAAACATGACTTATCTTGGCTGTGAGCAGCAACAAAGAAAGGAATATGGCTGCCCTTCACAGAACCTTGTTGACTTTAGAATGTTATCTTTTAATTCTAAATTCTTTGCATTGTTTGCTGTTGCTGCTGTGAGTTGGCAATTAAAGAAATATGCATAATATTGGCCTCCGTGCCTTGCCATAAAATTGGGCAGTGATGTCCAGAGATGCAGTGTGGCAAGGGGTCCATGTGAAGAAACTGAGGTTTTATGAGCTGTAAATGGCCTTTAGTATAGCGTTCAGGTGTTGAGATACCTGGTATGGGACTTGGAAACATGACCCTCTGGTTCAGCCCAGCCCTCCGAAGCTGACAAGGGATTCTCTGAAACCAATGTTTGTTGCTTGCCTGTTTGCTTTGCCTATCAAACTGCTATTACTCTGCATTAAAGTAGTTCAAATAGTAAGTTTTTGTACCAATTCACATTCAGAAACGGTCTCTGGTTTTAATTCTGCAGGTACCTGAAGCTGGACAGAAAAAGTTAAATGTCAGTTTAGTAAGAAAATTCCTCATAGAACAAAGGTTTATTCTGAAGATGTGAAGATGCCTCGGTGTTCCACGAAGGAAGAAATGTGTAGAAGCCATGAGTGATGAGGAACTGAGAGCTAAGAAAACTACTGAATGACTTTCTGATTCCATATATTTCAATATAAATCACTTAACCTTCAAAGTAAAATCACCAGATTTTTTTTTAAGTGGTTTAGAAAAACATTTAAGGTTTAAATAGCCTGCCGTAAATGGAATGCAGTGGTAAACTGAAAGGGGACAGGTCAATATTTACTTAATGGTGCATATTGCATAAAACAACCTTGTGATTTGTCTGATGCAACATTAGGAATTCTGTTGGGAACAAGAAGAATACTTTGCAGAGCTTGATGCTTTTTCTTAGACCAAAGCAATCACTACAAAATTAGTGAGCAGAGGTTAGTTTGTACACTCAACTGATTAAGGAAAAAGGAACAGTCTCAGGACATAAGAACGTCATTGAAATAGCTGTTTCCCAGATTACGGCAAAGGCTCTAAAGTTGTTCTTGTCTACCTTTGAAAGCATTAACCCTACTGTAGACGTAGCCACCTCACAAGTCCTTATCTCCTGAATTTATATGTATGTAAACTGTATCCACATTGCACATATAAATCCTAGTCAACTACCTTAGTGTTTTTTTTTTATTTCTAAAGAACTTAATGAGAGAGCTTCAGTCACAAGTAAAACCTGCTGCTGCATGAGAAACCCCAAAGGTGGAGGCATTAACCCCACTATAGAAGCTCTTCTTTAGCCAGTAGGAAATCGCAGAGAAAGTTAACATTACAACTTACATCGGCTTCCTATAGGGTTGACAACATAATAAACTCAAGAAATGGTGATCATGGTCTAAATGCAATCGTTAAGAAGACTTCTTGTAGCTTATTTCACAGGTTAGTGTTGAACATTTTCTCAACATGTCAAGACTCTGGAAAATAATTAAGATAAAGATAGGACATAAAAAACGCAAAACCCAACGTGTTAAGAAACCATCTTTTAAATGCACTGATTGCAAGAAAACCTTTAAATTTCAATCCCATCTTGAGAGACATAAGAGAAAGCACACTGGGGAAAAACCTTACCAGTGCTCTGAATGCCAGAAATGCTTTAGTCTAAAATCTACGCTCATTCAGCATGAGAAAACACACAAGGGGGAAAAGACTTATAAGTGTGCTGAATGTCAGAAAAGCTTCACTCAGAGAGCAAGTCTCACTAAACATGAGAGAACACATACTGGAGAAAAACCCTTTCAATGTTCTGTATGTGAAAAAGCCTTTAGTTACAAATTTACCCTGACTCTACACGAGAGAACCCACTCTGGCCAAAAACCTTATCAGTGCTTTGTATGTTACAAACCCTTCAGTCAGAAATCTGATTGCACTAAACATGAGAGAACACACACAGGACATAAGCCTTATCAGTGCTCTGTCTGCCAGAAAAGCTTCATTCAGAAAGCCAATCTAACTCAACACGAGAGAATTCACACTGGGCAAAAACCGTACCAGTGCATGGAATGCCTCAAAAGCTTCAGTCAGAAATCAAATCTCACTCAACATATGAGAACCCACAGTGTTGAAAAACCATACCAGTGCACTGAATGCCAGAAATGCTTTGTTCTTGAGGCCAGGCTCACTCAACACGAGAGAACACACACTGGGCACAAACCTTTTCAATGTTTTAAATGCAAGAAAAGTTTTAGTCAGAAAATAAATCTAACTAAGCATGAGAAAACACACACAGGGCTTATCAGTACCTTGGAGCAGGTGGCTTTGGAACAGATAAATGAGCAGATGCCACAAACAGTGAGTAAGGTGGCCCTCGAACAGAAAGATGAGCAGCAGCCGCAAACAATGCATTGGGTGGCCATGGCACAGGAAGATGAGCAGCTGCCGCAAACCCTATATAAGGTGTCCTCGAAACAGATAAATGAGCAGCTGCCACGAACAATAAATGAGGTGGCCTCGAAACCGATAAATGAGGTGGCCATGGAACAAGAAGATGAGCAGCGGCCGCAAACCATAAATAAAGTGGCCTCGAAACAGATAAATGAGGTGGCCATGGAACAGGAAGATGAGCAGCTGCCGCAAACCATAAATAAGGTGGCCTTAAAACAGACAAATGAACAGTTTTCACAAACAATACATGAGGTGGCCATTGAACCGAAAGATGAGCAGCTGCCGCAAACAATAAATGAGGTGGCCATGGGACAGATAAATGAGCAGCTGCCACAAACAACAACAAATGAGGTGGCAATGGAACAGATAAATGATCAAACTCCACAAGCAACAATTGAAATGGCTGTGAAACAAATAAATGAGCAGCTGCCACAAACAACAAATGAGGTGGCTGTGGGGAAGATAAATGAGCAGCTGCCACAAACAACAACTAATGAGGTGGCTGTGGGGAAGATAAATGAGCAGCTGCCACAAACCACAACTGAGGTGGCTGTGGAGAAGATAAATGAGCAGCTGCCACAAACAACAAATGAGGTGGCTGTGGGGAAGATAAATGAGCAGCTGCCACAAACAACAACTAATGAGGTGGCCCTGGAAAAGATGAATGAGCAGCTTCCACAAACCACAACTGAGGTGGCCCTGGAAAAGATAAATGAGCAGCTGCCACAAACAACAACTAATGAGGAGGCCATGGAAAAGATAAATGAACAGCTGCCACAAACGACAACTAATGAGGTGGCTGTGGAAAAGATAGATGAGCAGCTGCCACAAACCACAACTGAGGTGGCCCTGGAAAAGATAAATGAGCAGCTGGCACAAACAACAACTAATGAGGAGGCCATGGAAAAGATAAATGAGCAGCTTCCACAAAGTACAACTGAGGTGGCCCTGGAAAAGATAAATGAGCAGCTGCCACAAACAACTAATGAGGTGGCCTTGGAACAAAAAAACTAGCAGCTGCCACAAACAACAACAAATGAGACTAAAGAGGAGATAAAATAATTCTAAAGAGTTCTTCAGCATCGTAGCACAATTTCTGGTCTGTCTTGCAGGTCTGAAATTATAACTCGCCACAAATATAAATATAAAGCAATTGATGTAAACATAAGAATCTCTCCATAGCACTCTGTTTATTTACAAAAGACAACACATTCCCAGATTGCACATTCCAAGAATAGGAAGCATGGGCCTCATTGATTATACTAATATTACCAATAATAGGCCTGGATGAATACATAACCACATCGAAAGATTCCAGTGTACAGAATGTATTGCAGTATGGGTTATTGAGGGCCAACCCGAAGTCCAACATCAAACTTGGACACGCATTTTGCAAAACCGAAGTCATTACAGGAACGAAAGGGATCCTTGTCCTTGTGTTACAGGTGATACCCTCTGCAATCTGCGTGGTTCTGACTCAGTCTGAAGCAGTCTGCACACTGTTCCAAGGCTTGGAGAGATAGGACCACTTCATCTTCTGGCCACCATTTTGGATGTGAGGGGCTGTGAAAGTTCAGTCCTGTAGTGGACCGCCTTATTACACAGTCCCACAGTGACCACCACTTACCTTCACTAGAGTACTTCCCCAAACTAGTAGAATTCCCCTCAGGTATCCGGATTACTGATAACTGGGTAGAAAAGCATAAAGAGAATGCTTCTCACTCCATTGGTTGCTGATTACGCCCCATCCATTGGATATTATCTTTCATGTGGTCCGTGACCTTTGACTATTTTGACCTGCAGTCCTCCTGTTCTAATTCAGATTGTGTTTCTAGGGCCAGGTATCGTTTTAAGATATATTGCTTGTTTTCTGCTTTCGGAGTGTTCTGAAGAGCGCTATACGCACGTGTTACATATGCAAGATAGCAACAATGCATTATTTTTGTTAATGCTTTCATATTACCTTTCTTTCAAGTGACGCTTTTTAATGCTATTCTCAGCTTTCCAGTTTAAAAAGACGTTCATATTGTTATTGAATTAACTTTTTCAGATGTATATCCTATTTTAACAATTGTAGTTATACATTTTCTTTTGATGGCTGAAGTTGTTATTCCGTCGTGATTTTTCCTATGATCTAATAAATGACGGAGTCAGACTTTCTGTGAAAAGGTCTTCGAACAGAATGCAGAGAGGGTGGCAGAGACAGGTATATAGCAGATCCCATTGTGGCAGACACGCTGTGATACCCATTTAACTGAGCGCAATATTGTATACAGTTTTGCCTTGTAGATTGGCTAGTGTAATACAAAGTATTGTACACTGAGGAGACAAAGGTTAGGTGGGCTTGAGAAGCAGATACCTTTTTTCTGTGTTTTTTTTCCATTTTCTCTGAAGTTTTATGTTAATAACGTTATATGCCTTTTTCATTGTATGCTTGTAATCGATAATAAAGAGTTCTAATTCAAACTCTAGCACGTTTTTTTTTCTCCATTTTCTCTGAAGTTTTATGTTAATGACGTTATATGCCTTTTTATTGTATGCTTGTAATGGATAATAAAGAGTTCTAATTCAGACTAGCACCTCCTTTTTTCTTCAAAGCTTGCTTAAAGTCCTGCCTGCATATAAGACGGGGAAAGGGCTTACGTTTGCATGGAACCTTGGCAGTGCTTTTCCTTGCAACCCATCACTCCAAAATGTTTCTCTAATGCATAGAAAAAAAGTAGACACTTGTAAATTTCAGCTTTTTTAAAAATTACTCCTCATCCAGTTTATTGTGATTGCACATATCTTAAGCCTTTCTTATCTTTCATCAAATATATTGACACTTGGCTCGAGACATACTGCTGTTTCTTCAAGGCTTCAGTTTTTATTTAACTCCAACAGATTGTGATGTAGCAGAAAATGTCAACAGTCATAGATGTTAAATATATGGGGCTATTCACAGTAGTATCTTAAATGTATGAGTGATTACAAGTGTATGTTTACCTGTTTACTGTAGGTGATATTACTACTTTTGGTCATTATTTCGTCGTGCCTAAAATGAAAGTGTGTCCTCATGTAACGTAACTGGTGCTATGTAAAGCGCTCTAATACCTGATTCGGTTCGGGTCTAGTTCGCGCATTATAAAACTCTGCCAAAAAAAAAAAAAAAAATTAACCACATTTGAGTGTTAAGTTACTCAGGAGTGTAGGCTTGAATGTTTCCACCCCCTGAAAAAGGAGGTGAAGCCAAATTTGCAAAAGTAATTTAATACAGCCGAAAAGAAGCTGTGCCGGGTCCAGCACCGCTCCTTCCCAACCACTGATAGCGGCAACACCCTCCCATAGAAAACAAGCCTTGGCAAACCCAATAGGTTTCGCCTATGCGACATATGTTGGCTTTGTTTAAAATGAGGCACAGCCGTGCGAGCTACTGTGCTACATAGCTTAGAATATTATAGCTTTTTCTGTTTTTAATAGAAGCTATACAAATACTACCTAGTCCCCACTGCTGAAAATGCCCCTTTTGTGTATTTTCCATATCTAGACCTCTTTTAACTTGGAAGAGAGCTGACAGGCAGGGTATTCATTTAAGTATATCTACATTTTCTTTATATTCAGTTCATTTTGCTGGTTTCTGTTAGAATGTTTGTGTTTCACTTATCTCCGTCTGAGCTCCTCAAATCGCTAGACATCAAAATAATGGAGCTGTGCATTACACACATTTCAACAGCTCTAAGAACTACTAATTTCTGCCCCTTCATGGTTTTTGCTAGCATTTACTAGAATGCATCCCCGCAGGTCTCTGAGAACAAACCACTAGCAGAGAAAAAATGTGCTCCAGCCAGCTGTCGCTGAAAAAAAAAAAAACAGAGAGAGGTTGTCATGAGAGAGGAGAAAAATGTATGTTGTTTATAGCAGCGCAAGATGGCTGATTCGCTGCTGAGAATTCGGCTCACGGTTTCTTGGCAGAAGAACGCAAATTAAGCGAATGGCAATTAAGTTGTGGTAATTGGTCCACAGGCTGCTAGAGCCAAGTAGCCTCCCTGTATTGTGTAAACATGTAATATTACTGAACGGCTTGCATTGTTTTACAAGTAAATACCCCACTGCTGCTTGCAGTAAACCTCGCTTTATAACTCTGCATAAAGTGCACAAAAGTAATTTTTAGTTGGCAGGAGTTGGCCTAACGGCTCGGGCGCTCGACCTCGGACCTGGGGATCTGGGTTCGAGTCTCGGTAACTACGCCAAAAACCTCCTGTGATTCTGGGCAAATCACTTAATCTCCCCGTGCCTAAAAAAAAAATTAAAGTGTGTCCTCATGTAACGTAACTGGATAATATGTAAAGCGCTCTGATACCTGATTCGGTTCGGGTCTAGTTCGCGCATTATAAAACTCTGCAAATGAAAAGTGCATGCACGACGAGCATGTTTCAGGGCTGGTGCAAGCAGCAATGTGGGGGAAGGGGCTCGGATTAGAAGCAAACAATGCAAAAGGAATGCGGGGGGGAAGGGGAGACCATCCGAAAACATGTCAACATGAAATGTTAAAAAGTAAAAGTTGAGAAAAATAACTGGCGAAGCATGCGTTAAGTTGAAGGGTATTGGCTGCCAGCCAGAAACTATTTGAGTCCGGCGTCAGGGAACAGCAGAGGAAAGAGAAAGTGAAACTTCATGACATGACCCTGATACTGCTGACTTGAGAGAATCAAGAAAATGAGTGACCAGAAAGCTAATGAATGGTAAGTAATGGGCAGGCTGTAAGCCCCTTTTAAGATTTTATTTTTTTAGGTCGAGCATTCGAGACCTCTTGTACATACTTTAGTACATACTTTATATGTGTATGTACTTTGTGGGCTCTGGAGATCAGCCCTAGAACTTGTCTGCTTTCTCTTAGGGACTTTTGTTTCTGTTCAACTGCCTCTATTTAACTGTTTTGATAGAAACCGACCAGCAAAGGTCAGTAAAATACCAAAATTGGTTTCTGCTTGTTCAACTGCCTCTATTTCACTATCTTGTATTTTCAGTGATATGACCACCGAAGGTCCTGATTTTGTATTAAAAACAGCTTTGGACTATACCATTTCCAGCTAAAAGGTAATTGCATTGCAAATGCTTGTGTTTTTTTAATTGGAGATTTCGCAGACATGCGAAACTTTTAAAGAAAATGGAGAGGCGGACCACACAAAACATCACTGCTGGCAGGCATGCACATATGAGTGTCATGCAATCTCAAGGAACCATTTCTACGCTGGCATGAGAAACTTGTTCTGTATATGATGGCATCTCTGCAGTTTGAAAAGGACAGTTACACAGAGCTTTGTGGTGTTTGACACTCTGGAGCTGTACAATTTTCTTTGTGTCTTTTTACCTCCCAAACTCATTACCACACAAACTATGTACAGGGGCAGCGTAGCTACGGTTCACAAATTTATGGATGACTGCTAATTTAACTCCAGATTCTGGCCAGCACATAGCTCACGCGCACAATGGCTTGAATTCTACATCTACAGTCACCCTTACTGAACACAAATATACGTCAACCCGCACACGGTTCTTGCAAAATTGGGCCAGCTTTGGCACCACATTGCTAAGTGTTGATCCAGTGCAGCGTGTCAACCAAAGTAGCACTCTATGCTTGTCAACATTATGCAGCATGGTGTGTCTGATGTGACCACATCATGCGTAGACACATTGCACCTCACAACTCACTCAGCGAATCTTCAGCAATCTGACCCCTACTAAATGACGTTCGCTGCGGGGACAGACGAGCAAGACCACTGAGTCTTTGTCAGTGAAATTGCTCTCCTCCCTTGCAGCTCCAACATTGAATGTGGCTTCCCACAAGCCCCTGCACATTCTAGTGTGAGTGTTAGAAGGCCTTAGAAGGCCTCATCCAGCCGCAGGTTAACGTGCGCCACATCCCTCGTGCCCCAGTGGGCCTGTCTCCCGCTTTCCGCTCCATTTTTCACTCGTTGCAAATTGTCACTTCACTTCTTTTCAGCCTAATACATTGACCGTAGGGTCCCCATCTGTCGCAGCACACCGGTTCCCCCACCGCCCCCCTACCCCCAACAAGAACCCCCCACCCCCTCCCCGAAAGTCTTCCCCCTCAACTCCCTACCACCCTCCCTAACCCCAACTTGAAAACCCCAAAGTTCCATTTCGGTCTATTACCCATCATGCCACGATGTGGGCATGTGGTAAGTAGAAAATCGGGGGTAGTGTGTGGACCAATCGTCCCGGACCCCATCTCCCCCCCCACCCACCAAAGTACCTGGCATTGACAAAGCTAATCAAACCCTGTCATAGGACTCGTGGGTGGGTCGTCGCTGTGGTTTCCTTCTGGACCGTCTCAAGAGCTGCCATCCTTTCTTGCGCTACAGTGTTCAAGTTTGGACGTCTTTTGGGATTGGGTGAGCGTCGACGGCCCACCTTCTTCCAACCATTGCACAGCGAGGTCTGCGTCTGACTGAGTGGTTCTTCCGGACTGTGAGGCTCAAGTCCTAATAGTGGACACGTTTCTTGCAAGGATCGGAGTTGATGGAACTTGCCGTTCAGCACAAAAATCAGACTGAAGGGGTGGCCCGAGGAATATGCTACTCCTTGTTCCCTCAGGTGAGCTGTCACCTCGCGGAAAGCTATTCTCTTCTGCAGAGCGATGTAGGCCAGGTCTTGGTATAAGGCCACATGCTGTCCTTGATATGTTTTTTCGACCAGGCCTCCCGCAATATTCTTTTTTTGAGTGGGAAGCCGGGTAAAAAGGCAAGGATGTCCGTGGGAGGAGCTGGACCTCGTCTAGGCAGTCCAACTCGATGGGCCCTGTTGTCCGGGGGAGGAGCCGGCCCTCGTCTAGGCAGTCCAACCCGATCGGCCCTGTCGATGCAAATCTAGAAGTCTTGGTTCTCCCCCAGAATGTTTTGAAACAAACCCTGCAGATACTGGGTTACATTTGGCCCCTCCATTTTTGAGGGAACTCCTCGGATGCTGATGTTGTTCCATCTCGATTGGTTCTCGAAGTCTTCAGTGTGTGCCTGCAAATCTAGTTGTTGGTCACGCAGGCGAAGCCATTCTTGTTGGAGTTGTTCAATTTCTTCTCCCTTGGTGGCTCCCCAGTCCTCTTTGGCCGCCACTCTCTCTCCAACTACATCTACATCCCTGCGGGTCTCTTGCACTTCGCTCTTCACTTCGTCTTTAAGTGTTTGGAAGTCCTCTCTTAGAACGTCGAAGAGCGATTCCAGGAAGGAACGTGTAATAGGGACCTCAACATCGTCTGTATCCGCAGTTGTTATCGGACTGGTGGACAGTCTACTTTCTTTGTCACCAGGGGGGTGGGGGGGGACCTTTAGTGATCACGTTCCTCAGGGAACGTTCCCCTTTCTTCCCCACTGAAGCCATCCCCGAATCATCCGTCAAGGGTGGGGGGCGCCCCAAGATCCCTCGCGATTTAATCATCTGGATTTCACTCTGCTTTCAGCACCTCCGCTACCCGGCTCGTAAGTGGAACCCACTTGTATTCACGGTGTGCTGTGGTCTTTTGCGTTCGTCTCCTGCTTCCTTCCGTGTAGTTTTGTCTCGTAAGAGGCCCCCCCCCTTTGGTCGGTGGGTGTAAGCAGTGCCTCCCTTCACCGCCAGCCGGCTGCTCTGGCTGAGTGTTGGCGCCTGTATACTTAAGGCTGCGTATACTCTACTTTCACGGCTCCCATTTCCGCACAGCGGCCTAGTCTATACTTGTGTGGGCACCTCGTCGCAACCCCCACCTCCTGATTGCTCAGGACGGGTAGGCATTCAATGCCTCGATATTCAGTTGGGAGTTCCTCCACCAGTTCAGTGCTTTAGCCGGGGGATTGTCTTCCGCCTGTCTCTAGGCCCACGAGAGTCTTTGTACGTCGTTATTGGCTCGGTCCCAACACTCTGGGCCTCGGCTGCGTGTACCCCCGCTCTTAGGGATGGTCAGTGGCCCTCCCTAGTCACCTCTACTAGATGCCCAAGCTCACCTCTAGACACTTTGATTGCGCACTGTAGAATAGGCCTGGATCGGATCAGTTGCACCCTGTTGCCTCTTAGGGGGGTCTTGTCTCCTCTAATTTGCCCGCTGGTAATGTTCAGCCAACCGCACGCCGACATGTTTTGCTCCCTTGGTGCGAAATCCACTACGCGGGGGCTGCATGCCGATCCAGGCTCCGTATGGCTGCGCCAGGGGAGGGTTCCACCGCCGCCGCCGCCTCCACTGAATGCCGTCTCCTGGGGGCCCCCACCTCCACAGCACCTCAAGACGATGGCCCGGGACAGTTAGATGTCTCCCCGCCGCTCCGCAGCCGTTCCGCAGCCGCTCTACTCTTGCTCTCCCCTCCTCACGGCCTCAATGCTGCTCCTCCGCATAATCCTCTGGCGTAGTCCCGGGAGTAGGACCCACCGCTCCGTCAGCAGTCCCAGGAGCGGGTTTCAATCGGGAAACAGCACATGTCGACCCGTCGCTCCTTTCAGAATTCCTTGGAGGCCCCAGTGTCTATCCCGTATCTGGACAGTATCAGCCTTGTGCCCGGCACTGCAACCGTGGACGGCCGGGGCCCACCACTCCTCCTCCCTCCGCTCCGTCGCCACCAACGTTGGGCACCCGCAGCGCATCCTCCGGAGACCCCTCACTAGCTCCGCTGCCTCTGAAGGCTGGTCGCTGGCCTTGCTCCTCTCCGCCCCCGGCCAGATCTGCCTCGGGAATGCTGTTGTAGACTCCAATGGTTGATTCTCGTCCCCACCGCTTCTGCGGGCCCTCTGGGTATCAGCCCTGCCGGCGGGACAGTCTCACTGGTCCGGTGCCATTTTCTTACACCGTCGTCTGCATATTCCGAGACGCCCAGAGGCCGAGAACGGGACCGGAGTTCATGAAATTACCAGGCATCTGTTTACCGCTGTCTCGGCTTTCACATTTCGCCACTGAGAGCGTTCGTGCTGGGGTTATAGGTTGGGTTAGGACCGGGCAGGAAGGCCAGAAGCGGGAAGCCCCAGAGAAGTACGACCTACCAGATTGCCATCTTGGCCACGCCTCCCTTCTGGATGTTTTTGAGCTTGTGTTGTGGCGTTTGGTAGTTCCCTGCGTTGAGGGTGTTGCCATAGTCCAGTCTGCTGGTGATGAGTGCGTTGTTGACATTTTGGTGAATTGGGGGGGTTATCCATTTTAATGTATTGCTTTGGATCAGTAGGCAGTTGTAGCTGGTGAAGGCAATCGAGTTGATCTGGCAGGTCATGATGATGATGGAGGAGTTGAGGATGATGCCGAGGTTGCGTGCGTGGTCTGTCAGTGAGGGCAGGCTCACCAGGGCAGAGAGCCAACAGGGGTTGTGCCATGCAGATGTGGGTGGTTGTTGGAAAGGGGAGTCTCTGGTTGGCGCAGTGCAGCACTGGCGACAAGCAGGGACCCTCTCTTCCACGTCAGGGCTAAGGATTACCTTCAAGAACAACCTCTGCTTACCCTCTAGGTAGTGTGGCGCAAGCAGTCTAGGCTAATCTCTGGGGCACATAGGGTTAAACATTTGCAGTATCACACCATCACCACCAACCCACCACACAATGACACCAAACTGTATTGTAAAAAATATATTCTCTTTATATATTCTTTTTAGAAGCTGACTTGTAAATACAGTTTTGTTACTTTAAAAATGCGAGGTTCCAGTTACTTTAAGCAATGTCACAGTTCTTGTTTAGCATTAGGGATAGTTCTTCAGTAGGCAATGTTCTGGGCCTTCTGCCCAGTTTTCGTAAGGTAATGTGCCTTCTAGCGCTTCTGGGTGCTTTGCGGCGCTCCTGTGCGCTTCGTTCGGCTCTCTTCCGCGGCCCCGCCCTAAACCTCACGCATCTCGCGTGAGCGGCGTACAGTGCGGTCCTTGCGAACCGGAGGTGCGGGGCATACTGTTCCGTGGAGCGGAGGCGCACTGTTCTCAGTACGTTCCCCACTGGTCAGGGTACGATGCAGCCCAGACAAGGGCAAGGGCCAGGGAGTCGAGGCAGGGCTCAGTGCACGGTGCGACTCGAGCGTAGGAGGGGGTGTGAAGCGCACGACTCTTAGCGCACACACTCCGGCTCAATCGAGGCACACAGTTCTTTGAACAGCGCACAGTACCTTAAGTTTGGTGATTTCTTTGTGAAGCGGACGGCTGAAAGGGGGGCCTGTCCCACGTCGCGTTGCTTCCCCGGAGGCGAGGCGAGCTGCGGCTCGAGGCTGGGCAGGTCACGGGTCACCCGGGGCGGCGGTGATCGGTGGCGGCAGGGTCCTTCCTTTGGAGTTCGCTCCGACCCTGAAGGAGGCGACTGTGTGATGGCGGCCAATGGCAGTACGGTCCCCAAGTGCGGGACGTACCCAGCCAAAGTGCCGGTTGCAGCTGTGCGCTCACTGCTGAGCTATCGGGCAGGATGCCGATCGGAGGGGGGTTGACACAGGGCGGCAGTCCGTCTTTGCAGAGGGGTCTACGGCGCGAGGCGCAGTCGACTCGGGTGCTGGGACCAGACGGGTCCTCCTTCACGTTGCTCTCGGGGCTCACAGGCAGATGCAGTCACGGTGTTCGGGCCAGCGGCGGCTGGGCCGCACGTTGCTCTTGCGGTCTACTTTGGGCCCCTGTCACGGTGCTGGGGGGGAATACCGATGTCCTGGATCACGGGGAGCGTGGCAGGGACGCACAACGCTCTCAGACTCCTCTGTCAGCGCTGCAGCGACGAGCAGTACACACAGCAGTTCCTTGATCAGGGAGGGTAGCGCCCACTGTTCCTGGGGCGCTGGTCAGGGGGCAAGTTCCACAGCAAGCCCTTGGAGATCTTTAGTAGAAGTTTGGCACAAAGTTCAATAAAAGCAAAAGTCTCTTGTAGTCTCTTCTTTTTCTCTCCTTCTGCAGCAAGGCACCAGACACAGGCCAGAGACAGCACACGTCCTTGTAGTCCTTCCAGGTCCTTCTCTTCGGGCAGAGTTTCTTCTGTAGCGCAAACAGGATCTCATTTACAAGGAGCAGGGCTCCTACTTTTATACCCAGTTTCTTTTGTTCTTACAGGCCAGGGGGGCCTTTGCATAACTGCTCTCAGTCCCTGAGCACTTGTGGTGGGTACTTCTGCTTCTGCATTCAGTGTGAGGGCAGGCACATCAGCCGCTCCCCAGGGGGGCGGAGCCAGCATTGTGAGGACAGGGGCAGCCAGGAGCACTTTGTTGACAAGCTTCGGTCCTTCCTGGGCCAGGTGCAGGCTGAGTCATCAGTCGCTCCCCAGGAGGGCGGAGCCAGCATTGTGGAGGCAGAGCACAGCCTGATGCATCATTCAGGGAAACTCCCACCTCCCACTAAGGGGTCATCCTGCTATTCACCACCTGTCAACTCCCAGCCCTGTCACTCACACAACTCAGACAGTCAGATACACACAACAGAAGAGGCGGGCTGAAATGGTTAGACAAGCAAATGCTAGCTTTCTAAAAGTAGCATTTGCAAACACAGGATATTAAAATAAACTTTACTAAAAGAAATATTTTATTATTCTGAGTTCAGGCATACTAAACATTAATTTCTACCATGTTCCCTGAGCTTGCTGGGATTATAGGCCCACATGCATCAAGCATTTTTGTAGTCGCAAACGGTGCGATTCCTTAAAATCGGCCGTTTGCGAATGCAAAAGTGCTTGTTGGGATGCATCACGCCATTTTAGAAGTCGCATCTTTTTTACGATTTCTAAAATTGCGTTAGCATTTCAGAAATGGCAATTCTGCGATTTCTTAAATGCTATGCATCATTACAGAAAAATATGCGATTTTTAAAATTGGAAGTGCAAATTACCACGAAGTTCAACTTCGTGGTAATTTGCGAAATTGATTAAAAATGCACAAAAATGCATTTTTTAAACTGTGAAGTTACAGACACACATGTCCTTAGGACATGTGTGTATGTAACTTATGCTGAAAAGTACATTTCATGGGTGCAGGGGGGGGTCATTTTGACCCCCCTCTCCACTCTTGAAATGCATTGATGAATTGCAATTGCACATTGCGAATTCGCAATTCCCATTCATTCCTATGGGCATTTTGGCCCATAGGAATGAATGGGAATTGTGAATTCGCAATTTAAAATTCGCATTTTTTATGCATTTCGGTAAAAATAGCGATTTTTACCGAATTGCAAAAAAAATAAGAAAAAATTCATGCATAGGCTTTTGCGAATTCTAAATTGCGAATCGTTATTTTTCGCAATTTAGAACTCGCAAAAGCCGATATTGATGCATGTGGGCCATAGAGTGTAATAATTCCAGCAGCCCATCTGGCCTAAAGGGAACTGGTAGCCTTACAATAGTGAAAAACGAATTTGGCAGTAATTCACTATTAGAACATGCCACACAGATCAGGGCATGTCCTACCTTACACTTACAATGCACCCTGCACTCAGGCCTACCATAGGGGTGACTAATATGAAGTTAAGGGAAGGTTTAGGGGCTGGCAAGTGGGTGCACTTGCCCAGCCAGCATGACAGTACCAGACTGCACGCAGGTTCTGCAATGGAAGACCCTAGACACATTTTAAGGCTGCTTCTGTGGGTGGCGCAACCACTAGCAGTATTGGCATTCACAAGCCCTGGCACTCCTGGTGCCCTTTACTGGGGACTAACAGTAAATCCAATGAACCAATCATGGACATCAATCACATGTACACTTTACAGTAGGGAGCACTTGCACTGCGGCACGGGTTGGCCGTGGCGCAGTGCCCTGAGTAGCGGACACCAGCAAAACATTTGAGGCACAACAGCCCCCTCAGTCAGCACAACAGTCCCCTCCAGCTGAAATGTGGGGGGAACTACCCTTCCCCAGGGAGTTCCACATCACTAAGGCAGAAAAATCTGGACAGACCATCAGCATTGGCGTGATCTGTGCCAGGGCGGTGTTCCACCGTAAAGTCCATACCCTGTAGGGAGATGGACCACCTCAACAGTTTTGGGTTCTCACCCCTCATTTGCATCAACCATCTGAGGGGCCTGTGGTCTGTATGAACCCGGAAGTGAGACCCAAACAAGTAGGGTCTTAGCTTCTTCAGCGCCCAGACCACAGCAAATGCTTCTCGCTCTATTGCACTCCACCTACTTTCCCGTGGAAGTAACCTCCTACTGATGAAGGCTACAGGTTGGTCCCAGCCGTCCTCAGTCATCTGTGAGAGAACAGCCCCTACACCATGCTCTGAAGCGTCTGTTTGCACTATGAATTCCTTGGAGAAATCAGGAGCCAGGAGCACGGGTGCCGTGCACATGGCAGTCTTCAGGGTGTCAAAAGCCTTCTGACAGGTGTCAGTCCAAATCACATTCCTGGGCTGCTTCTTGGAAGTCAGCTCTGTCAAGGGGGTCACAATAGTGCCATAGCCCTTGACAAACCTCCTGTAATACCCAGTGAGCCCCAGGAAGGCTCTCACTGCAGTCTGGGTCTTGGAGGGTTCCCAAGCCAGGATGGTCTCAATTTTAGGTTGCAAGGGTGCCACCTTGCCACTCCCCACTTGGTGTCCCAAGTACACCACGGAACCCTGCCCAATCTGGCACTTGCTCGCTTTGATTGTGAGGCCTGCCTTGCGCAGGGCCATCAACACTTCCCAGAGGTGTCGCAGGTGTTCTGGCCAGGTACCACTGAACACTGCGATGTCATCCAGGTAGGCGGCACTGAACTCATCCAGCCCAACCAACACCTGGTTGACCAACCTCTGAAAGGTGGCAGGGGCATTCTTCATTCCAAATGGCATTACCCGGAACTGGAAATGCCCATCTGGTGTAGAGAATGCTGACCTCTCCTTTGCCCCATCGGTCAAGGCGATCTGCCAGTACCCAGACGTTAAATCAAACGTGCTGAGGAACTGGGCAGCCCCTAGCCGATCAATGAGCTCATCAGCTCTGGGGATAGGGTGCGCGTCAGTCTTGGTGACTGAATTGAGTCCTCTGTAGTCCACACAGAACCGGAGTTCAGGTGTGGCTCCCGGCGCAGCAGCCTTTGGGACCAAGACCACGGGGCTGGACCAAGGACTGCTGGAGGACTCAACCACCCTAAGAGCAAGCATCTTGGAGGCCTCCTCCTTAATGCAGGCCCTGACCCTGTCAGTCACTCTGTAAGCTTTATGCTTTACAGGTAAGCTGTCTCCTGTGTCCACATCATGGACGCACCAATCTGTGACACCAGGAACCAGGGAGAACAGATCTGGAAACTGCCCCAGCAATTGGCGGCAGTCTTCCTGTTGCTCAGGGGTCAGGGTGGGTGAGAGGTTAACTCCATCCACTGACCCATCTTTCTCACAGGCCACTAAGAGGTCAGGGAGAGGTTCAGACTCCTCTTCCATTCCATCATCAGTTGCCAACAACATGCCCACTTCGGACCTTTTCAAGTGGGGCTTGAGGCGGTTAACATGTAGGACCCTTAAAGGGTTCCTGGAAGTCTGCATGTCCACCAAGTAGGTCACTGGACTCTTGCGCTCCACAACCTCAAATGGACCCGTCCACTTATCCTGAAGTGCACAGGGCTCCACTGGGGCCAAGACCCACACCTCTTGTTCAGGCTGAAGCTCTACCAGAGTGGCATTCTGGTCGTACCACCGCTTCATCTCTTCCTGGCTGGCTTCCAGATTTGCCTCAGCAAGTTGTCTGAAGCGCCTGGTCTGGTTTCTGAAGGCCAGCATGTAACTGTATACATTCTGGGGAGGTTTCCTGGGAGATTGCTCCCAGCCTTCCTTTACCAAACTCAGTGGTCCTCTCACTGGGTGACCATACAGCAGTTCAAAGGGGCTGAACCCTAGGGACTTCTGTGGCACCTCACGGTATGCAAAGAGCAGGCATGGCAAGAGGACGTCCCACTTACGCCTCATTGGACCTTCCAGGCCCATGATCATGCCCTTCAGGATCCGGTTGAATCTCTCAACCAACCCATTTCCTTGGGGATGGTAAGGGGTGGTGAACTTGTAGGTTACACCACACTCTTGCCAAAGGGACTTCATATATTTGGATATGAAGTTGGTCCCCCTGTCGCTCACCACCTCTAGAGGGAATCCCACTCGTGAGAAAATTCCCATCAGTGCACGTCCCACCACGGGGGCCGTCACTGTCCTCAGAGGGATGGCTTCAGGGTACCGGGTGGCATGATCCACCAAGACCAGGATGAACCTGTTGCCCATGGCTGTCTTGGGGTCCAGAGGCCCAACAATGTCAATGCCCACTCGTTGGAATGGAGGACTGACCACAGGGAATGGTTGGAGGGGAGCCTTGTTCTTCCCTCCGCTCTTCCCACTTGCCTGGCAAGTTGGACAGGTCCTACAATGAGCATCTGAGCTCTTGTGCATTTGGGGCCAGTAGAAGTGGGTGACAAGCCTGTCATAGGTCTTGTCCATCCCCAAATGTCCTGCTAACGGCACATCATGAGCCTGTCCCAGTAGGAAGGCTCTGAACTTCTGGGGTACCACCAGCACACGGGCTGGCCCAGGTTCAGCAGCCTTAGGCTCTGAATACAGGAGGTCATTCTCCCAGTACACATAATGTGTCTTGGCCTGAACACCATTGGCCTGGTCTGCAGCCTGCTGCCGCATACCCACGAGAGAAGGGCATTCTTTCTGCTCCCTGCAGAATTCCTCCCTGGAGGGGCCTCCTTCTTGCTGCCAATGGGTCAGCTCAGGCAGGTCCCCCAGTTCGGCAATCTGTTCCCCAGTAGGCTCCAGGGCATCCCCCTCAAGGTCTGCTTCCTCCTGGACCGTGGGAACAACAGGGGCCGGTTTCCCGTGCCCCCTGCGCCTTCTCCCTAAGGCCGGTTCCTGGGCCTCTCCTTCAGGCCCCAGGACCTCTTGATCACCCCTACTGGCTGCCATTGACCGGGTGGTCACGCACGCCCAGTCAGGTAGACCCACCATCTTCAGGTGAGTCGTCTTCTCCACCTTTTCCCAAGGGGAGTCCTCCAAGTCATTCCCTAGCAAACAGTCTACAGGCATGGCTTTCCTCACACAGACCTGCAGAGTACCAGACACCCCCCCCCCCCACTCGAAGGGAACTTGAGCCATCGGACACTGACTCTCTGAGTTGTCAGCATTGACAACCCTACAGTAGGCATGGGGTACAACCTGCTCCTGAGACACCAGGTGCTGCCTCACTGCAGTCACACTGGCCCCTGTGTCTCTAAGAGCCTCAGCTTTCTTACCATTGATGGTCACCACCTGCCAATATTTCTTAGTGTTAGAGGGCAGGTAGTTCTCAGGGACCATCTCACTGTCTCCTAGCGAGACTAGGGTCATCTGGACAGGATCTCCACCCCCGGGACCACTACTTCTTCTCCCAAGTGAACACTAGTCACTTGCCGGGGTGGAGCACCAGTGGGTGCTGGTTTACCAAACAGGCGACACTTGGGGTCACTGGCAATGTGCCCCGGGTCACCACATCTGAAACAATTGAAGGGCCCCTTTGGAACAGGCCTACCTGTCGGGGCTCCATTCTGCTTTGGGGTGGGGGTGGCTGAGAACCTCGCTGCTGGTTCCCTTGGGGATTACTTTGGGGGCCTTTAGGGAACCCTTTCTGTTTACCCCTGTCCCCCCCACTCTTCTGCTGGGGACCCTGCCCACCCTTGGCGGAGTCTCCCACTGGACCCTTGTGGACCCTGGTGCTGAGCCAGCGGTCCGCCTCCTCAGCAAGCTTCCTCGGGTTGGACAGCTTGCTATCAATCAGGTGCTGGCGAAGCTCCGGAAAACAATTACTAGACAAGTGCTCCCATGCAATTAAATCAAAGAGACCTTGAAAATCATTCACCTTATTACCCTTCACCCAACCATCCAGGGCTCTGCAAAAAAAAGTCACATACTCCACATATGTACTCCCAGGACGCTTTTCACACCCCCTGAACCTCTGTCTATACATTTCAGGGGTAAGCCCATACCTGGTCATTAAGGCCTCTTTCATGCGGGGATAGGAACTCTGTTCTTCAGTGGGCAAATCTAGCAGGGTATCCCGCCCTTCGCTAAGGAACCTCCCCCACAACCCCGCTCCCCAATCCTTGTCAGGGACCCGGGGGGAGGACATGGCTACCTCATATGCCCTAAAGCACTGTCCTATGTCATCCCCCATAATGAACTCCTTAACTACATCTTTGGGTATGTAGACCCTGGACTCTACCTGTACCGGCGTTGTGCTGCCACCAGAAGGAGTTGTTCCCAAACCTCTCAGCTCCAACTCCTTCAATCTCAGGTCATGCTCCATTTGGCGTTGCTGCGCCTCCATGACCAATCTTTGCTTGTCCATTTCCATTTGCCCAGCTAATCTTGCCATCTCCATTGCATGCGCCCTGTCTGCTGCCCTGTCCGCCAGCTCCTCTGGTGACAGGCCTCTGTTGGGCTCCACAGCGCCATCTGGTGGTATGATATCCACCGGATTCTGTGGATCTCTTGACTCTTTCCAGGCTCTCAGCGCCTTGATGAGTTGGCCTTTCTTTTTGCACCCATGGTGCGCAACTCTGAATTTTACACAGTAGCCTTTCAACTGCTCCACTGTGTAACCCTCCAGTCCTCTGTGTTCCCAATCCACATCTTCAATTCCAGAAATCACAGAGGGTGCTCTTTCAGCAGGGAGTGAGCCAGGCATGGCTTCAACAATGGCAGATGTCCCAACAAAATTAAAAAAATGGAAATCTGTGGCTGCGTTATAGGTCTGCTCTCACTATGTGGTGATCAGCAATTCACTGTATGTAAACTACAAATGCAAATTCGCAAATCCTCACCGCTGCGTCCAATGTTAGAATTGGGGGTCTCTGGTTGGCGCAAGTATGCACTTGTGACAAGCAGGGACCCTCTCCTCTAAGTCAGGGCGAAGGATGACCCCTTAGAATTACCCTTGCTCACCCTCTAGGTGCGTGGCGTGAGCAGCCAAGGCTATTCTTCAGGCGTTATTCAGTTAAGCATTTGTAATCACACACAGTAAAATGTACCAATCCCCCCACAAATGGACACCAGGCTGTGAATATATCAAAATACGATTCTTTATATAAAAATAGATATATATATGCAGTTCAGACTTAATACAAGACCAGTAACGTTTTAGGATGCCAACAGATTGTAAATAGGCAAGCTTCTCCTTGGTTGCAAGTTCAAATGTGGATTTCTTCGTTAAATGCTCCACCAACAGTTTTTTGTGTTCTACCTCTCTCTACATCACGTCTCTCCCAAGTTTGGTGGGTTTTGGAACCACCCCGGGCCTTCGGCGTGCTTGGCAGCGCCTCCCTCGCTCTCCGCTGTGAAATTGACTTGGCCCCTACCGCGGCTCACGCATCGGGCGTGAGCACGCCTGCGCCGGGACCGGCTCTTCCCCTCGGCTCGGGGACAGAGTCAGTTGCTGGCCGGCTCGGCGGTGCGGGAGGGCTCCGGGGACAGCGCGGCAGTCAGGGGGAGCTCGGGGTCCCTAACGGGGAGTGCAGACGGAGCGCACAGCTCTCACTCACCCGTGGGGACTCCGAGGACGCGCAGACTTCCTCCGTCGGCTCCAAGGCAAGGAGCGGCTCCAGCGAACGGGGAAATAACAAGTTGCGGGCCCCGAGCCCGGTGGTGACTTAGGAGCTCAAGGACACTTGGGGTTGGGCCGAGTCGGCACAGGCAGCGCGACTCGGTCCGGTGAGCACTTTGGGATCCCTTCGGACAGCGGAGGATCTCCGGGGGTGACACACAGCACGGGGGCCCTCTGTACCGACGGTACAGCGAGGGGGCTCCCTTCTCAGTGCGGCGCAGCCTCTCCTGGGGGGGCAGAGCCAAGCGGGGCGGCCGGGTGCAAAGGAATGCACAGATGGCCGTCCAGGCTACAGACAGCTCGGGTCCCCGGGATTCCGGCTGGAGGGGCTGAAATCGCGCTCAGGCGCTCCGTGAAGCAGGCAGGGGTAGAGGAGCGGCCGGCCTTAGCCCTGGGGCAGAGAGCGACTCCGGGTGGAGCGAGGCTCTCAAGGGCAAGAGGGCAGGCTGGCTCCCGGGTACCACGGCCCTAGGAGGGGCGAGAGGGGGCAGACTTCACCTCCGGCGGGAGGAAATACTCGGCCTCAGGCAGGGGACGAGCCAAAGCACAAGAGGACCCACTAGTCCTGGGGTCCAGATCAGGGGGCAAGCTCAATCAAGCCCTTGGAGAAAAGTTTCAAGCACAAGTCAGCAAAGTCTTTTAGAAAAGTCTTCTCCTCTCCTTCCTCAGCAAGGCAAGGCAAGCAGCAGGCCAGTCCTTCCAGCGTCTTCTTCTCCTTCTATTCGGGCAGAGGTTCTTTGTGGGAAACAGGATTCTGATTTACAAGGAGCAGGGCTCCTACTTTTATACAGAGTTTCTTTTGTTCTCACAGGCCAGGGGGGCCTTTGCATAACTGCTTTCAGTCTCTGAGCATTTATTGGGGGTACTTCTGGCTTCTGCTTTCAGTGTGTGGGCAGGTACATCAGACGCTCCACAGGGGGGCGGAGCCAGCATTGTGGGGACAGGGGCAGCCAGGAGTACCTTGTTGACTGTGCTTCGCCCTTCCTGGGCCAGGTGCAGGCTGAGTCATCAGTCGCTCCCCAGGGGGGCGGAGCCAGCATTGTGGTGGCAGAGCACAGCCTGATGAAGAGTCCAGGGCCACTCCTACCTCCCACTAAGGTGTAATCCTTCCATTCACCACCTGTCATCCCCCAGCCCTGTCACTCACACAACCCAGACAGTCAGATACACATCCAAGCAGAGGCGGGCTGAAATGGTTAGGCAAGCAAATGCTAACTTTCTAAAAGTAGCATTTGCAAACACAGGATATTAAAATAAACTTTACTAAAAGAAGTATTTTATTATTCTGAGTTCAGGCATACTAAACATGATTTTCTACCATGTTCCCTTAGCCTGCTGGGATTATAGTGTGTAATAATTCCAGCAGCTCTTCTGGCCTAAGGGGAACAGGTAGCCTTACAATAGTGAAAAACGAATTTGGCAGTAATTCACTATTAGGACATGCCACACTCATCAGAGCATGTCCTACCTTACACTTACAATGCACCCTGCCCTTGGGCCTACCATAGGGGTGACTAATATGAAGTTAAGGGAAGGTTTAGGGGCTGGCAAGTGTGTGCACTTGCCCAGCCAGCATGACAGTACCAGACTGCACGCAGGTTCTGCAATGGCAGACCCTAGACACATTTTAAAAGGCTGCTTCTGTGGGTGGCGCAACCAGCGCTGCAGGCCCACTAGCAGTATTGGCATTTACAAGCCCTGGCACTCCTGGTGCACTTTACTGGGGACTGACAGTAAATCCAATGAACCAATCAGAAATATCAATCACAGTTATACTTTTCATAGGGAGCACTTGCACTGCGGCACGGGTTGGCCGTGGTGCAGTGCCCTGAGCGGACACCAGCAAAAACATCTGAGGCACATCAGCAAAAAGAGGAAGGGAAACTCACGCCAAGGTGCCAGGTCTAACAGTTGTCTTATCATATTTAAATCGCCCCCTCAAAGGACGTAGCCCCCCGAACGCTCCAGAACCTTATCTGTCAGATCTGAATAAAAGGCAGGGTGGACGTAGTTAGGGCAGTAGGTATTAACTATGCAGATCTCCATGCCTTTCCCACAGCTGTCCGTCTCCAGTGGTGTCACATCAGTGGTGCTTTAGGGTTAATCCACGTCAGAACCTCCCTAACATGTGATGTAAATCCCGCCGTGTGTACATTACCCATTAAACCCCTGGATCACAATATAGGACTGTCTGGGTGGAGGTGCGTCTCCTGTAAGAGTGCAACGTCAACTCTATGTCTGGAGTGATATTGTAGGAACTTCCTGACCTTACGATGGTCATTGAGACCTCTGACATTCCAGGTCATCAGCGTCCGTGTATCTGGGGGCTCCCCAATTGGTGTCATCTGTATGTAAGCGGCCGGTGTATGGGCCCCAGCGATGTGTTCTGGACGTATACGATCCCGCCATGCCTTGCCACATCTGTGCCAAAAAAACAAAAACCACCAAAAAACAGCACAGTGTCCCACCCCTGTTCAAGTGGCACTCGAAAGAGCCGCAACTCCCCTATCCATCGCCCTCCCAGCTCTGCCCTACCCCAACTAGCCCGCTGAAATCCCCCACCCCTGCAAAACCACACACTCTCCCCTCCACATGCCCCAATAACAGCAAACAAAAACTGTAGAAAAGTGTAATTCACGCGGGGACGTAGGTAGCCAGCAGAAAAATCACAGTACAGTACAATGCCTAGTGACCACCCATCCCCCATCTCATATCAAGTATAGTTCGCGTGTAACAGCATCTTGCATATGTGTACCCCTGAACCAAGTATGCGCCATGCACACTCCTAATGGGACCATACATTCTGCGGTAGCTCTAACTCCTTCATCCGCAGGGCCCCTCCTCCTCCATTGACTCATAATTAATATACTTGCACATAGCCCCACCTCATTGTGCGACTGTTTATCATAACTTTGTGACACAATGTACTTCAGGACCATAACCCATTGAGAATCAGATCAGGCTGAACTTCACCCCTCCATCCCCTCAACCCCCCCATCCCGCAACACAAAGCCATTTAAGGGCAACCTCAGGAAAAAGGGCGCATAAGAGCCAGATCATTCCACCTACTCTTTGGCACCACCGACCCGGGACGCCCAACAGTCAGAACACATAGTCCGCCACCCGCAGCTGTGCATCTTAGTTAGTCCTGTTCATCCAAGGGGCCTCCCGCTGCTTCGTCCTGTAGCTCTCTGTTCAGGGAGGACCGCGTGTCCTTGTGACATTCTCTAAGGGCCTTCTGGAGCGCTTTAGGGTCAGTGAAAATCATAGACTTCCCCTGTCTGTTGACCCGCAGCTTCGCGGGGTACAGCATCGCAGAGTCAGTTCCCAACTCACGCAGCTGTCGTTTCATCGGTACAAACTGCCTCCTTGCTTCCCGAACTTTTGCCGTAAAATCCGGGAATAATGAGATCACCGACCCCTCGTAATGTAGCGGCTGTTTCTCTCTGGCGAGCTTCAGCGCCACGTCACGGTCCCTGTAATTTAGCAACTTCGCAATTATAGGTCTATGAGGCACCCCAGGTTTCGGCCTCGAGCCCAGAGATCGGTGGGCCCTCTCAACCACAAATATTCCAGAGAAGTCTGTGTCCCCTAGTATCTTCTTCAGTAGGCTTTCCACAAACACCTCCATATTCCCAGTTTGTGTGGTTTCCGGGAGACCCGTACTACGGAGATTGCATCTCCGAGAGTGGGCCTCTAAATCCTCCGTCTTGTCCTGTAAAATCAGGATCACTCTGCCCAGCTGTTTGTGTTCCGAGTCCAGGGTCGTTTGTGCCTCTTCTACTTCCGTCAGGCGACGTTTGGACATGTCTATTCGTTCCGCCTGTTTGTCGAGCCTCTCCGCCATGCGGTCCATTCGATAGGCGAGCGCGTCCATCTTGGATCCCAAGGATGCCATCCCGCCCTGCAGGCTCTTCTGCATGGCGAGCAAAAGGCTGCGGATATCCCGCTGCGGGAGCTCTTCGATAGGTTCCAACTCTCAGGGCCCTCCTCTCGGTGTGGTCTCGACAGTCTTGGGCCTCTTCGGGTCAAACGTCAGCTTAGGCTGGTTCTGGTCCGTCCGTCCCATCTTGTTGTTGCTGTGTGTCCCCCTATCGCAGGGGGTATAGTCAGGGCCTTAGTGTCCAAGTGCCGGGGTCGCCGCAGCTCCCACCCCATGGTAAGCCTTTCTGCAGAAATGTGGCGAGCACCGCAGGCGACCACACAGATACAGCATGCCTTGTCCCTCATGGGAGCTTGTAACTTTGCGAATCACCTGAGTTACAGTCAGAGTCACAGCAACTTTTTAATCTGGCCCGTCATTCGCCTCGCTCTAGACCCTCTTCAGTCTCTGCTGGGATACTCTCAAAGGCAGCAGTGCAGGGCTCCTGGACGCCTCTGTGCATGAGAGGAGAGGCGACCAGCTTCCCACACTGTGTAGCCCCAGCTGTCGCACCCCTACGCGCCTCAACCCTGCTGGCAGCACTTCCAACTGTTCACTCTGGAGGCTGGGGGAGCCGATTAGGGTCTAGAGGGGCCTCCGCGTCCCAATGTAGTCCTGCCTCCACGCGTAGCTGCTGTGTCCTTCTCCGCCGTAGTGCTCTATGGCCACCTCCCCCACTGCACCTCCTCTCCTGCAGCGGGCACCTCTGCTCCTATTTGCCGTTGGGGGAAGAGGGCCGAGGAGCCCCCCACAAGGGGGATACCAGTCCAGCCCGTCACCGGGGCACAGCACACCGTGGGGGCCTCTCCTGGCAGAACTCACTGCCCCCCTCCGTCTCTGTGTTGGCTCTCACGGCCTGTGCCCAGTCCCCACCAGGGGCCGCTCTTTAGGCCTCACTTTTCCTGCCGACAGTGGAATCGACCTCTGCCGCTACACAGCACACTCTGCCCCCCGCAGTCACGGTGTTGGCACTCGTGGCCCCAGGCTCGGCCTCCGCTCCAGAGGCTGCTCTGAAGGCCTCACTGGTGCGTATTCACCTCCCCGCCTGGTAGCGCCTCCTCCTGCACTGTTCCTCAGTCCACACACCACCCGAGCTGACTCATGATCTCAAGAGGCGGGGTGTATCGCTCCTCGTATTTCCCGCCAAACGCGGGATCGACCGCCGCCACCGCTGTACAGCCGCCAGGACAGCGGCCTAGTCAGAGCATCCACCCCTTGAAGTTAATTCCGCCCTGCAGCTCCCGCTGCAGCCGGCGTGCCAGGCCCACGCGGCTCGCTCAGCGTGATGGGGGTGGGCGGGATCCGGACCCACGCAATTCGTGGACCACAGCAGTCCTGGGGCTCGGTCCGTCTAGTTAGGGCAGCTGATAGTGGAATAGCACGCAGAATTGATGTAGGATAGTTACACGAGACGGGGAGCTCATGGTTCAAGCAGCCATCTTGGTTGCGAGCTAGCTCCGCCCCGCCTGGCCTTTGTAATTGCATTGTTTACATCAGATTCTCCTCGTGCCCGGCCTGTGTTATTGCATTGTTTGCGTCAGATTCTCCTCGTGCCTGGCCTGTGTTATTGCATTGTTTACATCAGATTCTCCTAGTGTCTTGCCCGTCTTATTGCATTGTTTGCGTCAGATTCTCCTCATGCCTGGCCTGTGTTATTGCATTGTTTACATCAGATTCTCCTCGTGCCTGGCCTGTGTTATTGCATTGTTTACATCAGATTCTCCTCGTGCCTGACCTGTGTTATTGCATTGTTTGCACCAGATTCTCCTAATGCCTGGCCTGTGTTATTGCATTGTTTGCGTCATGTTTTCCTAGTGCCTAGCCTGTGTTATTGCATTGTTTGCGTCACGTTTTTCTAGTACCTGGTCTGTTATTGCATTATATGCGCTGCTTTTGGTATGTTATTATTCTAATAGTTGCAGCTTTTCTAACAAACATGGTACGTTTTATTCCAATCAAGTGTATCTGACTGCAAGGACACTGCACTCTCCCTGCAGTAGCAATCTTCTTCCTATTTATGTAGCAACAGACAGCACAGCATGTCAGCCAGAGATGTCGTAGGGTCAGAAACAGTACATAGGTAAGTAGGTATGATGGAAAACAAACTGAGTAAGATTTTAAAGGAAGAAGCTGCTGTGATAGACGGCAAAACATCCATTTCAAAGTTCAAAGTTCAAAAAGTACTTTATTCGGTTAAAAGACTATAACCATAAAAGCAACAACATGAAATTACAATTTACCCAGGGAAATTTAAAAAAGAACAGATTATATTTCATCAACATCAATTGTTTTCCATAATTTAAAAACATGTTTAAAAAAACCTACAACTACTGCAACAGTTAAAACAGTGTCCATTCTCTGCAGTTCTAAAAATGCTGGGCGACATCTATTTAAATTAATTTCTTTGAGGATTGGGATAATGAATTTCCTACGTGGTAAAATATAACATTTACAAAAGAATAAAATATGGATATCAGATTGGGACGAAGATTCATCACACGGGCACATAGGCAAATTTCGCAACCATGAATTCATTTCTGGGAAGGACAAGAGTCTACAAACAATATTTAGTCTAAAACGGGTCAAGAGAAATCGGTCATAATTAGACATTGGCAGGGTTAAATACGGCTGTATTTTATCAGAAGTTAATAACAGGAGATGTGAGGTAACTGTCTTTTTCTTCATTTCTTCTCGCCTTCTCTTCTCCTCGAGGTATTCCATACACAATTTTCTCAGCAATTTTCAGGATATATTAACCATTGTGAGTGGATCATCATAATATTGTTGGCAACCAATTTCAAAAGAAAACGTTTAACGTAATCTAGCCAATGAAATCTACCCACATTTTCCAATTTTAACACATCCTGCAACATAGCCCGGTTCATGACAACTCATTTGTTGTCCATACCCTATGCCACAGAAGGATGGGCTGTGTTTTAATTATATCTGATATATGAGGTTGTCCAAGTTCAGTGTGACAGATGTAGGTCGCAACACTTTGTGGTACTGTCAGGACGTCCCTCATAAACTTATTTTCGGCTATTTGAATTGATTTTATGTTTGAATACCCCCAAAGACCCGAGCCATACAAAGCTACTGATGTACACGTGGCATTATATATAATTAAGATTTCTCTTATTGGTTTCTTGCCCAACTTTTTTATAAAATTCTTTAAGGCCAATATTGTTTTTAAGAATAAAAGAGTTCTGGCCTTTACAGCACTTGTCCAAACCCCAGATTCATGGAACAAAATACCAAGGTTGGGGAAAGTAGGGGTGTTTTCCGAAGGAACATTATTTATGAACATTCTTCTCATCTGCTTTCCGGTTCTTGTGCCACAGTTCATGGAGAAGGTTTTACTACAATTGATCTTTAAATCTAAACTCAACATGAACTTCTCAAAGGTTGTTATCAATTTCTGCAGGGCCAAGGGAATCCGTGCCATTAGGACTGCATCATCTGCATACAAGAGTGCAGGGATAGATCTCTTACCAACCCTGGGCATATCCCTGCACTCCTGCAGCAGACGATGCTCAAGTCCATTTATATAAACCAGAAATAAGAATGGAGCCAGGACGCACCCCTGGCGTACTCCGCGTCCCACGCCGAATTTTTTGGTACATTCGCCCCCCTTACCATAACGGACTCATGCTGTGGCTCCTGAGTATAATTCTCTCAGAAAGCAAATGATAGAATATTCCACGCCCAGCCCTTTCAAAATTGCCCACAATTTAACGTGTGACAAACGTAAGGTACAGGCGTTCACCTTTTACCTTAGTATACTTTTGTTGAACGATCATTAAGTTTAAGCATTGTTCAACTGTTCCAATGCCCTTCTGAAATCCAAACTGTAGGTCACTCATTATCTCATTCTCCTCAGCCCAGCTTTGAAGTCTTGCCAGGATGACTCTCCCAAGGATTTTTATAGATGAGTCTAGAAGGAAGATTGGTCTGTATCATACGCAATTTTGTCTATCTCCCTTCTTGTATATCGGCACAATAACTGAGGTAAACCAGGACGGATTTAAACCCCTTGCTAGTGCTGCATTAAAAAGTTGTACCAGCATGGGGCCCCAGATCTCGCTATTTGCTTTATACAAATCTGCTGGGATCCGATCAGGACCTGCGGCCTTGCCACCCTTCGTTGCTTTCAAACCCAACATAACTTCCTCCAGAGTTATCACCAGTTTCTCGGCTACTACTCCTATATTACCCATTGTAATAGGACCTATAGTAGGGCTTTCATCTTGGGACCTGTAAAGGTTAGAAAAATGTTCCACCCAATCCTCCTCAGTAATTGCAATCTCCATGCGCGCCTTGAGATTATCATAGAGAAAAGGGGCATTTACGGCCCTCCAAAATGCGGATGCATCCTTGGACTGTGATGCTTCATATAGAACTTCTAGGGACTCCTTTTTTAAAGCATTTTTCCTATTTTTTAAAGCCTCATTATATATTTTCCTAAAACCTCTTATTTGTAGAGGATCTCGGGGTGTCCTATGAATAGCATATTTCAAATCAGTCAGTGCCCTTGTACATGCATTGTCAAACCAACTTTTATTACCCTTTGCCCATTTCTTTACCTCCACCCGCAGACTATTTTTAATTGTAGAAGCTATAATATTAAAATGCTCTATTATATGTTCGCTATTAGACTTCTCTCCCAGGCAAATCACGAAACTATCCGAACAAACATTCAACAATTTACCTAGGAACATTTCTGGGACCACCTTACCCCATTTTAGAGTATACCCATTCTGTCTCCCAAGGACCACATCAGGGACTGTGCATAGGGAGAGCACATCTTCATGCTGTTCAAAAAATGGGGTTTCAACCTCCATTATTTGGGGCAGATGGCCACTTAATGGTAACTCCATAGTCTTTAGCCTATTAATCTTATGGCTATAACTATTTGAGGAAATGATGAAGTCAATAGTGGTCAATGCTCCTCTGCCAATAAATGTGGGCACAAAGGGAGTTGGTTTTTGGGCAATTTCATTTGCATATCCCAGGTCATACATAAACAATATTTCATTTAATAAGTCCCCGGTCAAGGAGTTGTCAAAATGTATTAGATTGATCTCCTGCTCTAACATTAGGCCACAGATGCCTTGTTTGCCCTTTTTACAGAGTGGACAATTAAAATCCCCCCCCCCCCATAGAATTATTACTTCCCTGTCATTTTTATCTATTTCATGTTGTATATCCTCCCTCAGCATTTTTAAAGTGCTAAGAATTTCATTTTTCGGGATATGATTGTGAAAGTTTATAACAACAAAATTAATTCCCTTCTTGTTGATTAACATTATCACTTGATAATAACTAGATTTTGGTGTAAAACAGACCTGCTCATACTTGAGCTGGTTTGAGAGAAACGTAATTAGGCCTCCCTTTGCTCGCCCGTGTTGGCCCCCCACGGCCGGAGTGAAGAAGCTTCTATAGCCGCTTATGTACACTGGCTCGGTAGACCAGGTTTCTTGCAAGGCCAAAATATCGCAACGATTTATAACACTTTCCCAGGATGGATTTTTAATTTTCTGTCTCAATCCTGCCACATTCCAAAATAAAAGTGTGCAGGATTTCCTGTTCTCATTTACTACATAATCACAAAAGGAGGCATTAATCAGATCCTTTTCGTGTAAGGGGGAACTAGCTCCTCCACATATTCCCCCCTCATTTAGATCAAGGTTGCTGAAGGTCTTGCAACAATCTTCTTCATTATCACCATGAGTCACTGTGGGGACAATTTCTGCTTGAATAATATCCTCATTACCCTCCCATAACTTCTGATCTTTTGTATTCCCCTTGATTTTATCAGTGTTCTCCCCTAATCCAAATGTTTTAATAAGGGGAGTATCCTTCTTGGGTCAATCCACAAATTCAAGGCCTGAGAATGCATCAAACCGATTGTGGGTTGGTATATTATAAGCAGGTAAAGCTATACCTCTATTGTCCCACAAGTAATTATTTCCAAAATTAGGACCTGGGGTTGGTGGATAAGTCTGCCTAGGATGGAAATTAAATGATCTCTGTGGTTGGGAGAGAAAAGTCTGACTATGTCCATGATGGTTGAAGCCAAACCTGTTTGCAGACTGCCTTTCTACTTTTTGGTTTT